>NC_047085.1:277238470-277544103 GCF_902459505.1 Geotrypetes seraphini | reverse complement strand
TTTTTTGAGGGGGCTAGCCTTGTGATCCTTAATCTTTAGGAAGATGGTTGATTCCTTCCAGATTTTGGGTAGGGTTCCTGTGTTTAAACTGGACTTGACCAAGTTTAGTATATGTGGACCAAAAATGGAGAAAAAGCGTTTTAGGATGAAATGTGGGATGATTTCTGAGCTTGTTCCTTTTATATTTATGGAGTTTAGATGTCCTTGGATGTCAGAGTGAGTCAGAACGGTAAAGCATGAACATTTAGATAAAGATAGAGAATGTGATTCTTTTGTATGAGTTGTATCATTTGTGGCGGTTGGGGTGCAATTTAGATTTAATGGACCTTCTGGGGTAATTGAATTTTTGATTTTTTTGTATAAATGAATGGCAAGGTCCTGTGCTGTAAGGGATTGATCTATTATAGTTGTTTCCTTTTGTTTTGGTGTGAGGGATTTTACTATAGCGTATAATGCGGCAGTGTTTTTTTTTTTTGCCTTAGTGATGCGTTTAGAATAGAATTCCCTTTTTGTTTTGTAGTAATTAGAATGTTCCTTGTATTTGTAAAGATTAATCTGAGTTTTATCATTTTGTCATTTTCTTTCAAGGCAGCGTAGTTGTTTTTTAATTAGAGCCAAGCTAGATGTGTACCATGAGTTTTTTACTTTTCGTGGTGGAACAGTATGAGTTATGGTAGGAATTAAGGCATCTATGAGATTAGTTATTGCTGTATTCCAGGCTGATGCTTTCTCATCCGTTGTGGAGTTAGACATAGCCTCCGAGTTGAAGTGAAAATTAGAGGAGATAGAGGAGGGTTCAAGTTTACTGTTTGCACAAGTAGTTGTTATTTTATAAGTATGTTTTGGAAGGTGAGGTTTGTGAAGGAGATAAGAAAGTGGTAGGACAATTGAACTGGTTTGATTGTAGATACTTGAAAGTTGGAGCTACCATGTCAAGAGTATGACCAGCAGAGTGCATAGGGCTAGATATTAATGGGTATAGATTCAAGTCATTAAGTTTTATAGTGCATATCTGCAAACGAGGCATTAAAATATGTGAGGGGACTGACCTGGTAAATTTATTTATTTTAAAAATTCATATACCATTTAAACCTAAACGGTTTACATATTGCTACATACATAATTCAATAAAACAAATAAAATCAAACAAACATCCTTAGTCCCTGAATACTTGGGCCCCGATTTAGGTATGCTTTAGGCGTCCGATTTAAGTGGATAATGAGCGATTTAAGGGTCTTAACAAGCGTTTATTGGGACTTAGACGGAGTTAGGCATCAGATAGGCGTTTTCAGAATAAAGATGTGAGATAGACGCGAATTTAGGGAAAAGTTGCGTCTAAGTTTGTAGACGTGGGTGTAACAGGGGTCTAACATGGGCATGATTAAGGATAGGTACCACATAGATGCTAGTTAGGTGGCAGACATGTCTAAACATCATGCAAAATGTAGGCAAAGGAAAAGCTAGTCTAAGTGTGGTTTTTGCTTCATTTCAATGCAGTTTCAGCTTTCGTAACCAGCGACTTCCTATAGACGCAAGTTAGGCATGCTTTCCACTTCCGCTATATTTCCTATAGTGAGTTCGAATATAGTTTTTTTTTCTTCTTTCTCCCTCCTAATAGATTTAATAAGCCACCATATCAATAGAGCACATCAATATAAACATATTGCATGGAAAACATAGTACTTTTCTGCCCAACAGTAATATGATTTACTCATTACACCACCTTTGGCTTTCCTGCTTAAAAAGAACCCCCTTTTTTCTCAACAAACAGTGCTGCAATCAGCTTTCTTGAGAGCAAAGAAAGAACATGAAAAAGATATCATTATTGCACACATTACTTCATTTCTCAGTGCTTAAAAAGAGAAAAACCAGATACAGACCTTAACATTCATTTTCCCTCATTGCAAAATGGAGCTGACCTCATTGTGATATCAACAAGGTGCACCTTCAAGATAGTATGCTACAATTAAAAGATGTTGAACTCACAACCTCTGTATGATCAGCCCACAATTTAAACACATTGAGCTACAACAGCTTCTATTCAGGTGGAGCTCACTGCCCTGTCATATCATAGTTGACTGACCTGCCTATGTATTATCTGATTAGCTGCTGTTTGTAAGTGACCAGTCTTTGGACTGTTCATCTCATCAGCGCCGTTGTTCCATCTTGTCTGGCTGTCAGCGCCGTTGTTCCATCTTGTTTACAGCCACGGCATTTTTTGACCATGGATCCTAAGCTAAGTTAAACTTTTCAGTTTTTCTTTTCCTGTGCACAGTGATGGGTTTTTCACCCTTTTGATAAATACATTTCAGTGGTGGTGGAGTTTTTTGCCTATGATAGAAAACAAAGCAGATTTGAATGTATATCAATTTTGATGGTTGGCTGATATCAATTTTGAGGCTTTTTCTCCACTTTTTGATGAAATTATTATTGGGGGGGGGGGGGTGTAGCCCATCTCTGGTGAGTAATATATATATTTGTGGATTTTTTACCTTACCAATTCTACCACAGTAACAACTTGGACCTACAAGTGCCTTATGCAATAAAAATCTTTTACCATTTTTCACCTTGTGCTTATTTATATTGAGTAGCAACCGGGCATTAGTGTTTCCTTAATAAGCACCACTTCAGCTACTTGGTCACATTGACCTTTGTCTTATCTAGTGTTCCATGAGGCCCATGCTGCAAAAGGGGGGGGGGTGTGGCAAACAGGGTAGCTGGCATGCCTCCTGCCTCACAGCCTGCAACCAGCATAATATTTGAGAACATGAAATTAGATGAAAGGTGGAGATGATATACCAGGTACCTTAACTTGGTGGCTTCTTTCAGTCAGTTTCCTACCCTAACAGCTTGAGATATGCTGAACTGCAATCGATTCGGCATGCTTCGGGCGCTCCATTACGGAGCTGCAAGCATGCTGATGCTACTGCCCAAATGATACCTAAATTGAACAGTATAATCCAATTAGAATTGCTATGATATCATGGCTGATTCTGTAACAGCACAACATTAACAATACTAGAAACAATTTATTCCAAAAGTTGAGTTTGCATTTGATAAATCCATGTCACATTTATTGAACCCTACTTGAGATTCTGGCTTTTGGGACAATGAAAGCAATGCTTTAAGCCATTGAGCTACCAGTCTTTTGTCTCAGCTGACTGTGAGATGATAGCTAAGCAGATGTTACCTTAGCAGATCACTAAGCTATGATATGACAGGGAGTCAGAGAACCTGGAGTGGAAGGTGATGTAGCTCAATGAGTAAAAGCTCTGTACTGATCTTCCAGAGGTTGTGAGTTCAACTCCTGGCCTGTCTTTTACTTGTGGCATTCTACTTTGCAGGTGCACTTTGATGATGTCACAATGAGGTCATCATTGTGCAGCTGCATACCTCCATTTGCAATGAACTAGAAGCCACATTCAGGTCTATTCTTTGTTTTATTCTGTTTTTAAGCATGGCCAATTGAAGTTATGGGCTTTCTGTTTGCTTTGAAGAATGAGCTGATTGTAGCAATGTTTCATTAGAAAGAGTGTTATTTAGAGCAAGGAATCGCTTCTAAAAACCTCTCTCAAATAACATTGTGGGATGCCCAGAGAAAGCTGATTGGATGATCTAAATAACATGTATCGTGCTAAAGCCTTTCTGGAGCTTAAACCACGTCTATGTGAAGCCTAAATGATGCTCAAAGTCCTATGCTTTACACTTCTTATAGGAGCTAATGCCATTGCTATACAAGTTTCTGTGTAGCATAGGAGTAAAGCTTCCTCCCTTCCATGCTGATGTTCCCAGATCAACTCCCACTGAAAATATATTATAAATAGCCTTTTAAACATGGTATACTGTGTTTTTATTATCCTTTTAATGATGGTATACTTTGGGTTAATTATGTTAAAGATTACAGTCCTGAAATAATGATAACAAATTAGTAAAAAACATCTTTTTATATATAACATCATAAGGACATCTATCTGACGTTTATATTAGGAAAATGAATTTTTAAATGAATATCGGAAGCCTATCCGACGCCTAAGTAACGCTGATTGGCACTTGCGCCATGAGGACGTTTAAAGCACGCCTAACACTAGACGTAGTTTCCCTGGTGTCCGGTTTCTTCAACTAGGAGGAAAAAAGTGATAGGGGTAGGATTGCCTTTCTCTCCCATCTCCTCAACTATCCGTAACTGTTCCACACCCCAAAAAACCCAAGTTGACCATGAAAAGAGCTGACTGTCATAAGAACATAAGAATTGCCATACTGGGACAAATCGAAAGTCCATCAAAACCAGCATCCTGTTTCCAGCAGTGGTCAATCCAGGTCTTAAGTACCTAGCTGGATCTCAAGTAGTAAAACAGGTTTTATGCTGCTTATCCTATGAATAAGCAGTAAATTTCCACAAGCCACCTTAATAATGGCCTATGGACTACTCTTTTAGTAAATTATCCAAACCTTTTTTAAAACCTTCTAAACTACCTGATTTTACCACATTCTCTGGCAACAAATTCCAGAGTTTAATTATATATTGTGTGAATAAATATTTTTTTTGGTCTATTTTATCTCTTATTGGACCATCTCTCCAACTGTTTTGTAACATATCTCCTGTAGCTTCTTTGTATTGTATGAAATTGTATCTCTTTAAAATGTACTGTAAGTTGCCTTGAACCTATTTAGACATAGTGCGACTCATAAATTCCAGATTAGATTAGATTTTAAATCTATTACTTAGTAGCTTCATCGCATGCCGCCTAGTCCTAATATTTTTGGAGAGTAAACAAGTGATTCACATCTACCCTTTCTACTTCACTCAGTATTTTGTAGATCTCTATCATATTACCCCTGAGCCATCTCTTCTCCAAGCTGAAGAGCCCTAGCTGCTTTAGCCTTTCCTTATAGGGAAGTCGTCTCATCCCTTTTATCATTTTCATCCGCCTGCTCTGTACCTTTTCTAATTTCACTACATCTTATTTGAGATACAGTAGCCAGAATTGCACACATTTTTCGAGGTGAGGCTCTAGTACTCTATTCAATGCAATTTTCTGAGTCAACACCCCAAATAACCCCAGGAACAGGTTAAAAAAAACACGACACCAAGATTTTTTTTTTTTTGGGTTGGCCTATGTAATGTGTTCAGTATTCTATTACCCAACCTAAAACTGATTATATGCCATTAAAGCCACCCTGTCAGTGTGCTCTTGTGTGCATGATGTTGATGGGCGATCATAATAACCTTCGTCGGTTACACTTATTCTTCCCGCTTTAAACCTTTTTACTCACTCATAAACTTTTCATTGATTCATGGTGCTATGTCTATACTGAGTCAATATCCGATGGTGAATTTCCACAGGTTTCACTCCCTCTGCACAAACACACTACTGCACGTTGCTCTTTGATGGTGCAATCTTGCAATGGAGCATACGTTTCTGACCTCGTGGCTGCCACATGACTAAAGGACGAGTGCTGCACTGTATGTGGATGAACTATCCAACAGGCAATGTACGAGTATATATGTTGCATTTTGTTAGCTCTGTTCTGGTTATTGCGTAATTTAACAATTGTCTCTAATTTTTTATTTGTCCTCGTATGTTAAAGTAGGAGTTTGTTTTACTGAACCACATAAAATACTTTGCACTTTTAAATTGAAAAACTTAATTGTACATCCTTTGCCACAGGAAACCTGGCTTGGTTCCATTTTAAAAATACTACATTAAAGGCCCATTAGAACTTATAGCCTACCCGTGTTCTATCAAAGTTGTTGAGCTGATTCAAATATTTCTGAAGGAAGAATGAAGTTGTTTCTGTTGTATGAAATAGGAAGCAGAAGTCTAAAAATACTGAACACAGGTCTGCCACAAAATTGCCAAGATAAAATTATTTAAACTGTGGGAATTCTTCATTATGGAGAGGGTAGTTGATATGTAGAATGTGCTCCCGAGGGAGGTGGTGGAGAAGAAAACAATGACAGAGTTCAAATAAGCGTGGGAATACAGAGGATCTCTAATCAGAAAATAATGGGTATACACTGAAGGAACAGTACTGGGCATGCGTGCATGGCCTGTTTCCCGTATATGGACATTCAGCTGAGGACGGGCTGGGGAGGGTTTCGATGGCTGGGATGGTTAAGATGGGCTGGAGTGAGCTTTGATGGAGACACCAGTAGATGGAATCTAAGCACACTACTGGGCAGGACTCTGGGTTTCTGGCCCAGAAATATCTAAGAAAAAGGACCATTTAAACTAAATTAATTTATGGAGCATGAATGGTTGAGCAGACTGTATGGAGCACTCAGGTTTTTATCTGCCGTCCCTTCCCATCATGTTATGATGGGAAGGGATTTTGGTTTTAGGTCCCATTTCATTGAGGTATGGTACCGTAGGTATCTTACAGTGGGATCTGAACTGGGCTTTCTGGGTAGAGAATGACACGGTGACAAAATTCATCACCGTTCCCGTCCCCGCGGGAAACCATCTTCATGTCATTCTTTAAGGAGAGAGGGAAGAATCAGAGTATAATTGTGCACAACCACTGACCCGCAAGCTTTGCTTTGAAGAATGCTGGTGTAGAAGGACCGAGGTTGAAATAGACACTAGAAAATGACATGGGATTATTTCCCGCGGTTATCCGCGGGGACAGGAAAGGTGAAGAATTTTGTCACCGTGTCATTCTCTATTCCGGGTTCTCAGCCTACTGCTCAAACCATTATGTTATTGCACCACTCAAGAAAAGTTCACTGTGTTTGAATATCAGTCTTAGAGCATTGTTAGGTACATCATTAATAAATAGAAAAATATGGCACCACCAAAAAAAGCCTCAGTCAAACATGTTTCTGAGAGCAGAGGAGAAGAGAAGATATTTCTCTGGCTGTGTACATTATTTTGTTCTGTGCTTGGATAATTTTGAAATAAAAGATAAATTGTAGGTTCTCTTATAAAGACAGCTTCAATTTAAAAGAACAATCTTTACTTATTAGCTAGATTCTATGATACAGAAGCCTTTTCTCCATAGTTTTAAACTTGAATTTCTGCTAGAGATAGTGAAGTATGTTGTCTGTTATTTTCCACAATAAAATACAGATATTAAAGGTTCTTTTAATAAAATACTGCTAGTTTTTTCATAAAATGTTTTTTTTTTAATCATTATTTGATGACAGGAGAATGCTATCCTATTCTTTTGTGGTTGGAACATTGTTTTAGTAGGGTTCTAAGGAAGCTGACTCCACTTGTTATAATCATATTAGAGATTCTAGTGTCATTTCTGTACTAATTCATTGTTCTTTTTCAATAAAACAGACTTGACATGTCTTTTTATCAATGTATCATTGCTATGTGTAAAAACATAAAAGTTATAGCTATGGGGCTTTATGTAATCAGTGGCTTTGAGGGACCCCAGAGAAAAACTTCAATTCACATAGCTTTTTTTCTGGACAACCCTAGTGGCACCTATATGGTAGTATAGTAGGATTTTTGGTTGCCTCACAATTTCTACCATAGATGTACTGATTAGAGTGGCTTATGGGTTTGGGTCCTTCTCTCTATGGTTCACTAGCCCACTCACCAGGCTACTTAAAACACCTGTGTGCTATTCTAGTAGTAGTGCTATTTTATTTCTTACATGAGATGCTGCTGTTCTAGATTTTTGTGGTATAGGAGGGGGTTCTGTGACCACTGAGGGAGTGTGTGTATGTCTATGTGCGGTGTCATTAATCCCTCCAGTGGTCATCTGGCCAGTTTGGGTATGTATTGGGCACTTAGACGCTTCTAAAACAGGTCTAGGCTAAAAAAAAATCTAAGTTCTGTCTAGGACGTCCTGCACAAATGTTCAATTATAGGTTCAGGATGTCCAAGTCTAAGCCCATTCATAGCACACCTCTCTACATGCCCCTTTGAACTCTGAATGCACAGATATCCAAAAAACTGGTTTTGATTATTAGCACTTAGATGTTCTAGGGATTAGGACATCCAAGTGTCGACTTAGATGTGTTTTGTGTTTTGTTTTAATTATTTATGTCCTATTTTTATGCAGAGTGCCATCACCAGCGTGGCCATCTTGGTTGCATCTGAAAAGAAGTGACCCTGTTGCTCTTGAATGCCGATATTGTAGATTGTCTTTGGACTAGGAGATGGTGATGACCTAGGGATATACAAAATTTCATAATGTAAGTTTTGCTTATTATAAGACAAACTACTGTAGATTAATTCTCTAGGCATACAGAATCATTATTATATGAGCAAATATCCATGAAAGAATAATCCAAAATCGCAAATGAATTTTTACTGTGCAGTGGAACTAAATATATAATGTAAACTGAGCATATTTGACTTGCAGTCTCAGATGTTTTATTTTTGTAAAGTGACTTGAAGTATTTTCACTTATGAAAAGGTAAGTAACTGGACTTTCCATGGTAATGAATTTCATGAGGAGTGGATAAGGAAGTTAAGAACTGGTGTTTTAAGAAATATGTTGCCCCTTTTTGTGGATTAAGTTTAGGAAAGAAAAATAAAGAATTGGGGATTTATTGTAATTATGATTTTAATGCATATTTATTTTAAACTGCATCAGTGCCACTAGGGGCCATATATGAAATTAAATAAATGAAATTAAAACACCAAAGGCCCCTTTAACAAAAGACAATTTCATAGAAGATACTGAGAAGTTTGTCTGAGGACCATGTTTATATTTTATTTACCATACATTTGATATACTGCCTTACATCCCCTTCATATTTGCAACAAGTATATATTCTGCATGCCTTGTTTTGGAATTTTGGCTGCTGTACTGTACACTTGACAGTATTTGCACCAGGTTAAAGATTTAAAGTACAAGACCTTGTAAGTTTCCAAACTTTTGTATATTTCTCATAATCTGATCGTTAAAAAATCATGATCCATAATCTATTAAAATAGTTTATTTCACAGACATACACAACATACTTTATACTTTCAAAATGAAAGAACAATTATAGAAATACTGAGAAAGTAATTAGAATCTAAAGCATATTGATTGCATAAGACTTCAGACCTGGAAACCCCTTTGTAACAATAAGAGCCATAAGCCATTTAGGATCAGTTTCTACCAGTTATGCAAATCAGGATATTTTCGAAAATTGATGTTTCTGTGTGTCCAACTGTGGACGTTTTGAAAATGGCCCTCAAAGTGTAGTATATGATATTTTCTCAAAAAAACAATAACAACATTCAGTAGAGCCACTGCAAAATACAGAGTTGCTCCTTCTCTTTCCACTTGTAAGGATAGTGTTGCTGTCTGCAGTCCTGATTCCACTGCAGATCACCAGTTGGGTCTGAAGCTATAAGGAAAGATTTTCTTGTGGAGGTATGCAATGATGTCATCACTATTCTGTAATGCTTCAAATTCAAAATATGGAATCTGCAAGTTAAAAAGAGATGCCAGTAATGATATCTCCAGATGAACAGTCATTTTTTGTTCATATTTTTCAGGATTCTTTTTTAATATACAGTTGTGATTAAACCACTGAACAAAGGAGCAGTGTCAGAAAACATAAGCTACTTGAGTGAACAATCTAAAAGGTGCCCTGGGACCATCTTTTTCAACATAGCAAGTAATAATTAGAGAAATACACCTATATGATAAAATCACAAAAGATTTGCGTGGTAGAGGAATGGAAGATTAGGTTCTTACCTTTGCTAATCTTCTTTCTTGTAAACAGGAATACAGTAAAGTTATCTAGCACCCGTGGAGATTGAAAAATGGCGGATAACTGTAGTTTCTGGTTGCTTGAGAGTTGCTCTAAAATAGTTTTATCTTCCTTCCTCTATCATCCCCCCCACCCCACTTGTAGGTCCAGCATCTATTCTCCCTGAGATAACACAAGTCTGTTCTGCTCAACAAAAACAACAGTAATTAATACATTTTGCAATACACAATTAGGTGAAATGAACTTGTGCCACCTGTATCAACAATTCGAAAGATATTCCAATTTGCTGCTATAATATAAGGGACAGTGGAAGTAAATAAGACGTCTGATCTTCCAGACATGTCTGCGACAGAAAGCAGGCTAATGAACTGGCAGGGTGGGTGTCAAGACTGATATTCCTGTTTACAAGAAAGTAGCAAAGAACCTAATCTTCCATTTTAGTGCTACAGGAATATCAGTCTTGACCGAAGGGAAGTACCAAAGAAGTCTCCATTGCCTAGGGAGGGCCAATTGAATCTGTTGCCAGTACCACAGAACCAAACTTTGTATCCCTACTGGCTGCTACATCCACTTGTTTTGTGTCAAAGCAAGACTATGTGATGGCCTACAGATTTATTCAGGTGAGACAGCTCTAGCTTCTGCCCAGGCTGATGCCACTCCTCTGGTGGAGTGTGCCTTTACTCCCTCGGGAGACTGTTTTCCGTTCCTGATATAGGTCGAAGAACTTACCAGTTGAATCCATAATGAAATGGTTGCCTTTGATGCCAACCGTCCATGTCATGTTGCACCCTGAAGCAACATGACAGGGATGGAGATGATCCAACAGGCAAAACTCGTTTATCATATCTAAATAACGAGGAACAACTCTTTGGATGTCTAGGCATTTCAGGATCTTGTTTTCCTTCTTTGCCCAGAGGGCAAAAAGGCAGAGAAACATACTTCCTGGTTTACGTGAAAACTAGAAATTTCCTTTGGTAAGAAGGTACACATTCGAAGTGACACCAGTCTCCAAAATCTTGAGGAAGGGTTCCCTGCAGGATAGAGCTTGCAATTCTGACACCCTTCTGGGTGAAGTTACAGCCACTAAAAACACACTCTAGACCAGGGGTGCCCACACTTTATGGGCATGCGAGCTACTTTTATAATGACTAAGTCAAAATGATCTACCAACAATAAAATTTTTAAAAAACACAAAGCACACTTAAAGGCAGAGAAAATGTTAATTATTCATATTCCGGGCTTTTTCAATGAGGTCACGGCAGATGACTCTATGCAATGTCACCTCAGTAACAAAATACAAAAATAGACAAATATACCCCTCCCTTTTTATTAAACCACGATAGTAGATTTTAGCACAGGGAGTTACGCTGAATGCCTCGTGCTGCTCTCAATGCTCATAGGCTCCCTGCGCTAAAAAACATTATTAAAAGGGAGCCATAGTGCAAAATATAGACAGCAGATATAAATTCTCAAAACAGTAGGTCCTGCTTACCCTTTCTCTTCTTTGTGTCACTATCTCCATTTTCAGCTTTCCTCATTTTCCTTTAATGCACCCTGTAGCCAGAATATTTCCATCCTCCCTCCACTCCGGCCCAGCCCAGTATGAAATATTTCCTTTTGTTTCCCTTCCCTCTCTCTTTCTCTCTCTCTTCCCCTCCCTCATCCATGAGTCCTGCATCTGGCCCTCTCCCTTCTACCTGCACCCGGCAACACCCCCTGCTCCGCGGCTCTCTTCAGCAACTCGTCAGCAGCGGTGATCAAGACAGGCTGCCGACATCAAGGCCTTCCATCTACGAGTCCCGCCTTTGTGGAAAAAGGAAGTTGAAACAAGCAGGACTCGCAGAGGGTAGGCCCCGACGTCAGAAGCTTGTGTCGATCGTTCTGCTGAGTTGCCGAAGAGAGCCGCGGAGCAGGGGGTGTGGCTGGAAGCAGGAAGAAGGGAGAGGGCCAGATAGGAAGGCTGCTGGAAGAGGTAGAAGCTCCGGAGCATGACACCGACCCGGGCCAGGATGATTTCTTTTTTAGGCTGCTGCTGCCGCCGCCACACCCCCCTCCCCGAAATGACAAAAAACAGCCTAAAGTGGATGCCCGGCATCGGCGTCTTTGACGTCGGGGAGAGGAAGACTGATAGGCCTGGTAGATCGGGACGGCAACACGAGTCTATCACGGAGCCCGGGATGGGCTCTGCGATCGACTCACGTTGCCTTCCTGAGCTATCCGTCGATCGCAATCGACGTATTGGGCACCCCTGCTAGACTGTTAAGTCCATGAGTGAGCCTCCTCGAAGGGCTTATATGAGCCCAAGCTAGTACCCACAGGATAAGATTGATTCCAGGACAGAAATAGATGGGGCACAAGGAGGAGGGGGGGAAGGGCGATGCTCCCTTTAAAAATCTAGACACATCTGGATGAGAAGCCAAGGTTCGCTGTTTGGTCTGCCCTGTAAAGCAGCAAAAACCTGCTATCTGTACCTTGTGTGAATCTATTGCAAGGTCTTTATCAAGCTTCTCCTGAAGAAAGGCCAACACCATGGCAATTGGACCCTTAGCCAGATCTGTGTCTCTCTGACTGCACCAGCTGTGGAAACACTTCCAAGTCTTCGTATAGGCTGCCAAAGTGGACTGCTTTTTAGATCTTAGCAGGGTGGTTATCTCCAAGTCCAAATAGTCTTTGTGCACCAAGGCTTCCTGCTCAAGAGCCAAGCTGTAAGACCATAGCAGTCTGGATCCTCCAGGGCAACTGGGCCTTGAGACAGGAATCTCTGACAGGAAGCTTGAGCCCCTTGCCCTTTTGTAGAAGCACCAGGTCTGCATAGCACAGCTGCCAAGGCCATTCCTGGGCAACCAGAATTACTCACCCCTTGTGGGTCCTTATCCTTCTAAGGATTTTTCCAATCATCAGCCATGGGGAAAACATACAGAAGCTCTGCTGAAGGACAGGGCTGAACCAGAGCATCCAGGCCATTGCTTCCTGGCTTGTATCTTTGACTGAAGAACCGAGTGGCCTTCTTATTGTTGGCTTATGCCAAGAGATCGAATATCAGTCACCCCCAGCACTGTACAATGTTGTTGAAGGCCTCCTGAGACAGAAACCATTCTCCTGGATCCTGTGTCTGACAACTCAGGAAATCCACTTGCACAGATGCTGGCTGAGCTTTGGCAGATGAGGTTCAACGTGGATAAGTGTAAAGTGATGCATGTAGGTAACAAAAATCTCATGCATGAATAAAGGATGTCCGGGTACTTGGAGAGACCTCCCAGGAAAGAGACTTGGGAGTTATGATCGACAAGTCAATGAAACCTTCCGCACAAAGTGAAGCGGCGGCGAAAAGGTCGAACAGAATGCTAAAAATGATAAAGAAGGGGATCACGAACAGATCGGAAAAGGTTATCATGCCGCTGTACCAGGCCATGGTGCGCCTTCACCTGGAGTACTGCGTCCAGCATTAGTCGCCGTACATGAAGAAGGACACGGTACTACTCGAAAGAGTCCAGAGAAGAGCAACCAAGATGGTTAAGGGGCTGGAGGAGTTGCCGTACAGTGAAAGATTAGAGAAACTGGGCCTCTTCTCTCTCGAACAGAGGGGATTGAGAGGGGACATGATCGAAACATTCAAAGGTACTGAAGGGAATAGACTTAGTAAATAAAGACAGGTTGTTCACCCTCTCCAAGGTAGGGAGAGAACGAGAGGGCACTCTCTAAAACTGAAAGGGGATAGATTCCGTACGAATGTACTGAAGTTCTTCTTCACCCAGAGAGTGGTAGAAAACTGGAATGCTCTTCCGGAGTCTGTCATAGGAGAAAACCCCCTCCAGAGTTTCAAGACAAAGTTAGACAAATTCCTGCTGAACTGGAACATACTCAGGTAGGGCTAGTCTCAGTTAGGGTGCTGGTCTTTGACCAGAGGGCCGCCGCGTGAGCGGACTGCTGGGCACGATGGACCACTGGTCTGACCCAGTAGCGGAAATTCTTATGTTCTTATGAATAACATGCTTGGGTGACAAATAACGCCACTGCTGCTACTTTTAGGCTTAGAATGCAGCCTCAAATTGTGTCTCAATGATGAAGTCCAGTCTGTGGTCCTATGAGTCCTTCAGAACCACTCCACCTTCACTGGGAAGGGAGATACATTATGTAACTTGAGCCACTATGAAATCCATCTTTGGCGTATTAAAGAACATAAGAACATAAGCAATGCCTCTGCTGGGTCAGACCTGAGGTCCATCATGCCCAGCAGTCCGCTCACGCGGTGGCCCAACAGGTCCCGGACCTGTGCAGAAATCCTCTATTTATACCTTTCTATCCTCTTTTCGAGCAGGAAACTGTCCAATCCTTTCTTAAATCCCAGTATCGTACTCTGCCCTATTACATTCTCTGGAAGCGCATTCCAGGTGTCCACCACACATTGGGTAAAGAAGAACTTCCTAGCATTTGTTCTGAATCTGTCCCCTTTCAACTTTTCCAGATGCCCTCTTGTTCTTTTATTATTTGACAGTTTGAAGAACCTTTCCTTCTCTACTCTCTCTATGCCCTTCATGATCTTATAAGTCTCTATCATATCCCCTCTAAGTCTCCTCTTCTCCAGGGAAAAGAGACCCAGTTTCTCCAATCTCTCAGCGTATGGAAGGTTTTCCATCCCTTTTATCAGACGTGTCGCTCTCCTCTGAACCCTCTCGAGTATCGCCATATCCTTCTTGAGGTACGGCGACCAATATGCTGGAACTTAGCATCCATTGGGTAGAGCTTGGTCATAAGACTTGGCTACCCTCAGGGACTTTTCAGGGACCTCCCAGCGGTAAGTTAGCATCCTGGTAATGTCCTTGCCTTTGTCTTTGTGCTGCTCATGAGCGAGCTCTGCGTGACATGTTTGGGATGGCTCCAGTTTTAATTCCTGGAGAGATCCTGTACACTGTTGGGTCCTCTCCAAGGTCCAGTGCTGCTATCTGATCATGGTCTAGCTCACCAAGCTGAGATGCTGAATCTCCAAGCACGGAGGACCCCCAACTGAGAAAGTAGAGGCATGGACTCTGAACCATCTTCATCCAAATCCTGTGCTGCCTGGGTCCCTGACACTTGAGCATGGCTTAGACTAGAGGATCCTGTGCTCTTCATGGGAAGACACCCAGGCACCACACTTGCTGAGACCTCCTAGGGCCAGGCTGGCTTCTGAAGCTTAAAAAAGCTTCATACATCATATGTATCAATTTAGGAGTGAAGCACTACCCAAGTTGCCTGGAGGCAGGGTTTATCAACTGGCACATGGCTACACTCCGCTGGGAATCTAAACTCTCCATTCTTCAGCTCTAGCTGAAATTTCTAGCCCAGAAAATGTTCCATATGGGCTCCAATCCCCCCCACCGAGGAATGAGAAGAGGTGAAGCCTGAAGCTGTTAGCCTATGGGAAAATCGGGGGGGGGGGGGGGGTCCCTTAAAAGTTAATTTTAAAGGTTTTTGTGGCTAGGAGGCAAAACCCCTTTCCTGAATTTTTGGTGTTTCATTTTTGCTTCCACGGGCCATTTTAGGTGCTAAAATTACTATAATGGTGGCCATCTTAGAGGCTTTTAAAAATCAAATTGAGAAATCTGCCTCAGAACCCCTACTTTTTTTTATTAAAAAGCATAGATGGATTCCTTAGGTGCCAAATTTGCGACGAATGCCTGTCCAAGAGGGGTCATTGTTCTACTTGCGGTGCGGTATGTAAGGGTTACCCACTGTGCCATACTGGGAGCTGCTAATGGAGAACTTCTAGTCAGAGGTATGAGATTTATGCTTCAAATAAGTCTGACAAAGGAAAACTGGATTGTTTCTTCGGACTGCCATCCAGTCTCCCCAAGGGACCGGGCCCTCAGACTCCTACCAGAACCTGCACAACGTTGTGGGGGGAGGAATTCAGTCAGCCCCAATCCTGGTAAAACTGCCATGGAAGCCACACAGCCTGTGCTCAAGCCCATTGTGGATGAAACCTGGGGTGCACCTGCTCCCAAGGAAAAAGTCCCTGAGCCTCTGGACTATTAATACAGGCCAGCCACACAGAAATCGTGCAAAGCATGTACCTGTGGGCTACAGACCTCTACCCTGAGAGTCTCTATCTTTCACAGCTGAGATGTCTTGGAGGAACCAAGATCCTCTGCCTCACTTACAGAAGAAAAACCTGTAAAAGAAAATAAATGCGAGCAGAACAGAGAAGCTTCTACAACTTCACTGCAGACAGTAAGACTGAGGAAATTTAGCACAGCCCAGAGTGAGAGGAGGAGGAGCTGAAGGATAATAATAATAATAATAACTTTATTCTTGTATACCGCATTACCATGGAAGTTGTATGCGGTTAACAGATGAAGAGACTGTACATTTACAGCGAAGTTACATTTTTGGCGATGATACATTTACAGTGAAATTATTTTTACAGCTAGGTTACATTTGCTGTAAGTTACATATAGTGGTGTTACATACAGCAGTGCTATATACGGTGGTGATACTCCGCAGAGCAGAGGCATTTAGTATGGGGAGTAACGAAGACGGGATAATTAATTGGATTGAGTGATCCTTTTTGTTAAGCCATTTAGTGACTAACAAGATTGGAGGAGTCGGTGAGTCTGGAGGTAAGTCGAGGTCAGAGGAGGAGCAAAGGAAGAGGGGGGGAGAAGTTAGAGGAATTTGTCAAAAAGGTAGGTTTTGATTGACTTCCTGAACATTTGATAGGGGGGGAATTGGAGATGAGGGCCGTTCAATTTCAGGGAAGTGTTTGTTAGTTTATGGGTAGGACTTGCCAGGAAAAGTTTGGTTTTTTCGGTGTTCAATTTTAATTTGAATTGTGAGGTCCATATTTCTAACTTGGATATGTAAATTAGGCTCTCTACAGACTTTGTAGTAAAGTAGGGTAAATACCCGTTAGTCGAGATATTCCTGTAGCACTAGAAATCAACTTAACCAGATGTGGCAGTCAGTGAGGAATAACCAAAAGCCTGTACAAGATAAACTATGGGGCTCATTTTTAAAGCACTTAAACAAAGTACCACTGAAACCTATGGTACTTTGAGTGTCTAAGAGCTTTGAAAACATGCCTCTACATTTAATTAATGCTCCACCAATGACACTCAAGGCAGTATTATGTTATCACTTAAAGAATCTTTTCTAAACCATGATAATCATCATATAAGCACTCATTATACATGTTATATACGTTCTTAGTAATAGGGAAGAGGATGAGAGGATGATTAGGGAGGGAAGTAGATAAGAAACGGGGTGAGAGGGGATGGGATGTATTTCTGATTTTCTGTATAATGATTTATTATTATACTATATGAGTAAAGTATGATCTTGATTTTCTATATTTTCCTCTTAAAACGTTTTTAAAGTATAGTTGAAAAAAAAGATGCCCTGCAATGGCAATGTCTATGTAGGACAGAAAAACCTGCCCGCAACACCGAGGCCCAAAATGCGGCATCTGACCAAGCCGCCACATCTATTCTGTAAAATCTGGTAAAGGTCTGAAGAGACATAAGTGATCGCTCTACAAATCTTGGCTGGATTAATCATCTGAGACTCCACCCATGAAGTGGTAACACCTCTTGTTGAATGAGCTTTGAGAGATGCCGGCGGCTGCCTGCCATAAGCAATGTAAGTCAACAAAATCCACCTGGCAGTAGAGGCTTTAAAACACCGGCTTACCCTGTCTGGACTGGCTAGACAAGACAAATAGATGGTCAGAAAGACGAAAGTCATTAGTTCTCTCAAAGTAGTGAATCAAGACTCTTTGGACATCCAGTTTTTGCAAGATTGACAACCCAAATGTCTAGAATGCTCCAGTGGAATGTAAGGCAGACAGGCAAACTTTCTGGTTGATGTGGAATTCCAAAACTAGCATTGGAAGAAAAGGAGGTACAGTACGGAGAGAGACCCCGGCCTCCGTGAACTGGAGAAAGAGTTCTTGACAAGAAAGAGCCTGCAACTCTGAAATGCACCCAATTCAGACGATCGCCACTAGGAACACTGTTTTGACTGTAAGATCCAAGAGAGATGTAAGCTTAAGTGGCTCAAAGGAAGCCACCATAAGCCCATTCAGCACCACATTAAGGTTCCACGTTGGAAAGGGCTGATGCAGAGGCAGACGCAGATGAAGTGCCCCTCTGAAAAATTTGAGAAGTAAGTGAACTGGAACCGGTATGCGCTCTGAAACAGGAAAGTCCTGCCACCTGGGCCTTGAGGGAAGTCACTGCCAGGACTTTTTCTAGACCGGCCTGCAAAAAAGTTAGGATCATCGGGATGGGAGCAGACAATGGCTCCACCTGGTCCCTGGTGTACCATTGCTTGAAAGCCTTCCAAGCCATGGCATAAGTCACCAATATAGATGGCTTCTTAGACTTCAAAAGAGTGGCAATCACCACGTCAGAGTATCCTTGTTGCATCAAGGCCTTGCATTCAAGAGCCAAGCTGTAAGACCAAAGCGCTGGGGGTTCTCCATTGGAAAAGGCCCTTGACTGAGAAGGTCTTGATGAAGAGGTTGCCTGAGCTTCTTGTCCTTCTGAAGATGGACCAGATCCACATACCATGGCTAGTGAGGCCAGTCAGGGGCCACTAGAATCAACAGGTCCAGATGAACCATGATCCTGCATATGACTCGATCCACCATGGATGAAGGTAGAAACACTTATAGGAGCTCTCGCGTATATTGCAGTTAAGGTATCCTGTCCTGACCTGAGAAACGGGATTTTGGTCTCCGAAAGTTAGTCAAAAATATATTAAAATTAATTTAATAAAAGGATCACCTTATTTCAAGTTTATTTAAAATTTGATGATTGATAAATCGCTTAATCGAACTTCTAAGTGATGTACATAAATAAAATTACAACATTCAAAGGTAACAATATATCAGACGTACAATGGACCCACAAAACTTACTGAGCCAAAAGTGAAAGATGGGCGAGAAATACAATTTTGTTAGGAAAGAAAACAAATAAGGGAAAAAACAACATGATGGGTGAGTAGTAGGAGATTGGAGAAACAGAATTTAGAAATGAAATAAAAGATTAGAGTGAAGACTAAGAAGAAGGAAATAGAAGAGCAAGGAAGAGTAATTCAACATAAAGAAGGAAGATCGAATAGATCAGAAGAAGGCCTAACAAGCAGAGTTAAAGATCAAAGGTATTTCTAAAGAGAAAGCATTTTAGGTTACTTTTAAATTAATCCAAGAAGCGTTCCTCTCTTAAATGGATTGGAAGAGAGTTCCACATTTGCGGTGCCGTAACTGAAAAGATATTTGCCGGCATGTGATAATTATTTTTATAGAAAGAACTGTCAACAGATTTCAATCATTGGATCTTAGTACTCTTGCGGAGGCATACGGAATTACAAGTCTATCGATAAAGGGGGCATTAGAAAGAAGTGTCTTAAAAATTAATAAACAAATTTTATAAAGACAAAGGAGACAAAGGAGAACTCAGTCCCTATTTACCTTCCCCCCATTCAAAGGTACTCAGCGCAAGAAGATGTTTGACAACCTACTAGCAACGCAAGCAGCAGAACTTGACTACACCATCTCCAACTTACTGACAACGAACGACTTCAAATCATTCCGAAAAGAAATCAAAACCCTGCTCTTCAAAAAATTTATATAGCTCTCCTAACCCCTCCCCTTATCCCTCCCTCCCTTATTATTCCCCCCAAGTCTCTTCCTATTCTGCAATTTCTTCATCTCCAAAGACTCAACCATGTAAACAACTCCTCAAATTGCAAATCTCCTGGAAATGTAACCAACTCTCTAAATTTAATCCCCCTGGAACTGTCCAGTTATCTTTTTTGTAATCCAAAACTCCTAAATTGTATTTTTCCTGGATATGTCCAGTTAGTCTATTTTGTAATCCGCCTAGAACTGCAAGGTACGGGCGGAATAGAAGTCATTAATGTAATGTAATATAATTATAAGTTATATGATGAACAACAGGAAGCCAGTGACATTTCTTTAAAAAGGGTGACACGTGATCAAATTTCTTTGCTTTCATGATGAGTTTGATGGACACATTTTGGATGATTTGTAGATGACAAATTTCCTTTTGGGTAATTCCCTTAAATAAAGCGTTACAGTAATCAATCTTGGAGATTACCAGGGAATGTATTAGTATGTTGAGTGATTTTGCATCTAAAAATTTTGAGACTGAACGGATTTGACATAATTGGAAAAAGGTTGATTTAATTATGCTACTGATATGATCGTGATATGAGAGTTTGTGGTCGAAGATGATACCTAAAATCTTAATAGCTGTAACCATTTCAAAAGTGTTACCATTCAGTTTAATGGGGAATTCTAGTTTGAGGCCATCTTTTCAAGGAAAGAGCATTACTTTAGACTTGGATACATTAAGGGCAAGCCTATTGATTTCAAGCCACTGGTGAACTAGCTCTAGTTTACTAGTGATTGTCAGGATGTCTTGAAGGTTTTCAGAATCTATAGGATGTAAAAGTTAAATATTATCAGCATATGCAAAAGTATAGAATCCAATAGATTGGCAAAGGGTCATCAAGGGAGCCAGAAAGATATTGAACAGAAGGTGAAAGAATGGATTCTTGCGGAATTCCACAATCAGTGGTGAATTTGTCAGAAAAAGAGTTATTAATTGAAGGCTTAGAGTATCGGGAGGAGAAATAGGAGTGAAACCATGACAGAACCTGATCAGATATACCTATAGATTTGAGTCTCTCAAGAAGTAGGGTATGATCGATGGTGTCAAATGCGGAGGAAAGATCCAAAGAGACTAGAAGAACCGATTTGTGGTGATCGAGGTGGTATAAGATGGAAGTTGTTATACCTATTAAAGAATGCTCAGTGGAATGATGCTGCCTGAAGCCTGTATGATTTGGGTGAAGAATATTTGTTTTCTCAATGTATTCTGAAATCTGATTGAAGATGACATTCTCCGTTAGTTTCGCTAAAAACAGAATGTTAGTGTTGGGTCTGTAATTCGTTTTATCTTTCTGGCTTACTTTATGATCTTTGTCGTCTCTGGTTTCTGCTTTCCTCATTTTTTCTGCCCTCTTTTACTGCCCTTCAATTCATTGTCTGCCCTCTCCCCCCACTCCTGTTAACTTTACTTCATCATCGGAGGTGAATCTGCAACCCTGCAACATCTCCTTCAATGGATTGAAGATGTGATAATCACTAGGCGCCATATCCGGGCTGTAAAGAAGATGTAGATGATGTTATTTATTTTTCCCATTTTATATACCATTCTCCCAAGGAAGCTCAGAATGGTTTACATGAATTTATTCAGGTACTCGAGCATTTTTCCCTGTCTGTCCTGGTGGACTCACAATCTATCTAATGTACCTGGGGCAACGGGAGGATTAAGTGACTAGCCCATGGTCACAAGGAGCAGCGTGGGTTTAAATCCACAACCTCAGGGTGCTGAGGCTGTAGCTTTAACCACTGCGCCACACTCTCCACAAGCTTTTACATGGTCTCTTCTGTTGCTGCTGCTGTATGAGGGCATGCATTATGATGGTGCAGCAAGACTATTTTGAACAATATTCCTCTTCTTTTGCTACGAATTGCAGGTTTAAGTTCATTTCACAGCAATACACTGCGATGGCATTCCCCTCCCCTTGAGTAATGATCTGCTGATAGCTTGAGATTGGAAATTCCATCTTTAGTAACTATGAAACTTACTGGCAATCGCAAATCTATGCCGACTGTACAGAACCTGGTTTTGTGGAACGCCCTGTTGGGTTCAGTGCATCAATTGACCATGCTTTGTCAATTTAGAAAAGAAGTAAAAACTGTTATTCGAACACGCTTTTGGTACCAACTATGAGTGTGCATGAGATTTTGCTTTGGGTTAGTTTATGACTATATTAGCATTGAACTGTTTTTTGAAGATATATTTTGTGATTGATGCTTAGATATTTTAGGAGATTTTTATGATATTCCTGATGTATTTTGTATGTTTATTGTTCCTCGCCTAGATTTGTAGATAGGCGGGTTATAAATAATTTTAAATAAATAAATAAATACGCAGTAATTTTCACTGTTCATTGTTTGACTATGTGCTTGGAAATGCACCAGAATAGAACCCTTCATGTTCCAAAAGAAGATTAACATGATTTTCTTGGAGGAGGATGTTTGAATTTGTTCTTCGTTGAGAAGATGGATGTCTCCACTCCATGCTTTGGCTTTTGCTCTCCGGGTTGTAGTGATGCACCCATGTCTCGTCACCGGTGACAATTCTCTCCAGAATACTCGCTCGGTTCTTCTTTATACCGTCTCAGGATCAGGGTCGTAACTTCCACACGCTGTTGCTTGTGCAGATCAGTAAACTGTTTGGGAATCCATCGTGCACAGACTTTCTTATATCCCAAGTCATCATGCATTATGGCAAATGCAGATCCATAGCCTATACCCAAATTTGCATCCAACTGAGACACTGTTGTCTGTTAGTATTCTCTAATCAAGGCATCTGCCCTGTCAATGTGCTCTTTGTGTGTGCGATTTGATGGATGGCCAGAACGACCTTTGTCAGTTCTTCTCGCTCTAAACCTTTTTACCCACTCATAAACCTTTCATTGATTCATGGTGCTATGTATATACCGAATCAATATATGATGGTGAATTTCCACAGGTTTCACTCCCTCAATCCAAAGAAAGCATACTAATGCATGTTGTTCTTCGATGGTGCAACCTTGCAATGGAACATCCATGTTTCTGATCTCATGGCTGCCACATGACTAAAGGCTGAGTGCTGCACTATGCATGGATGAATTATCTAACAGCCAATGTACAAGTACATATGTTGCATTTCGCTAACTCTGTTCTGGTTATCGCACAATTTAACAAATGACTTGATTCATCCTCGTATTTCTAATTTTGCTCTTAGTAGAGCATTTTATACTTGGCCATTTCTTCTTCACATTCCTACACTGCCTCCTTTTAATTCAGGTTCATCAGAGTTTCCAGGAAAGTAAAAAACCAAAACACTGTTCTTAACTATTTTGGGAAGTTTGACTTGTATTCCCTTCCACCCTGTCTCTCACCCACCCACCCATCCCATCCCACACCTACAAAAGAGATCTAATTAAGAACATAAGCATCGCCTCTGCTGAGTCAGACCATGGGTCCATCATGTCCAGCAGCCCTCTCCTGCGGCGGCCTCCCCAGGTCCATGACCTGTAAGTGATCTTTAACCTAAAACATTTTATTCCCTAATCATTTAATATCCTGTATAGTAACCCTCTATCTATACCCTTCAATCTCCTTTTCCTTCAGGAAATCATCCAATCCCATTTTGAAACCCAAAATCGTACTCTGTCCTACCACCTCTTCTGGAAGCATTTCCTAGCTGATTGGTATTCATTACTTAGTTAGGTGTGGTATTCATTACTTAGTTAGGTGTGTAACCTGAGTTTCACTCGGTGCAATAGCTGTGGTGCCTTCAACCTAAGGCAAATCATGTGTAGTTCTCAGAGCTTGCCCTATCTGTCTACAAATCTCTACAATACAAGCAGAGCTTACCAAATTGAAACATGAAATGGCTGCAGTTAAAGCAGCTTCCAAGACTACACACCATCTGACCAATCTACTCCCTCTGCTGCAGAGAATAAAACAATCTGTACCTAACTGGCCTACGCTCTGGAAGATTGCAACCTGTCACACAGAAATGTCCACTTTCCCAAGAGATTCCCCTACAAAATTCATTTGCAGCATTAGAATGTTATACGTTATATTACGCAGAGCTTGCCAAGACTCATCAAGCCTGATGAGTATTATCTGATGCTGCTCATCTACATTGGCACTAACGATACTGCCAGGTATCCCTGTGAATACGTCAAAAGTGACTTTGTGGCTCTGAGAAAGAAGGTAAAGCAGTCAGGTGCGTAGGTGGTATTATCATCCATCCTCCCTGTCGAGGGTAAAGGCCAGGGCAGAGAAGCTCGCATCCTGGAAATGAATGCATGGCTACGTGGATGGTGTTGTTGAGATCATTTTGGCTTCCTGGACCATAGGATGATCTTCCAAGGGCTACTGAGCAGGGAGGATGTGCATCTATCAAAGAAGGGAAGAAGTGTCTTCGCCAGTAGGCTGGCTAATCTATTGGAGAAGGTTTTAAATCAGAAGTAATGGGGCAGGGTGATCAAAGCTCCCGGGTGAGTATAAGCCCTCAGGTAAGTAAATCACTGAATACCTCTATACCAGGGGTGTCAAAGTCCCTTCTCGAGGGCCGCAATCCAGTTGGGTTTTCAGGATTTCCCCCAATGAATATGCATGAGATCTATTCGCATACAATGAAAGCAGTGCATGCAAACAGATCTCATGCATATTCATTGGGGAAATCCTGAAAACCCGACTGGATTGCGGCCCTCAAAGAGGGACTTTGACACCCCTGCTCTACACGGATGGGAAAAGGGGCAATGTCTGGAAAACAGTATATACTAATGCTCGAAGTATGGGAAACAAGATTCTGGATCTAGAAGCTGTGATGGGAAGAAGAGGGATTGGATATAGTGGAGATCACAAAGACATGATTCACAGAGAACCATGACTGGTATGTAGTTATACCAGGCTATAATCTGTTCAAGAAAGACAGGGTAAAAGAAAGAGTAGCGTTATATGTTAAAGATCATATTAAAGCCACACAATTGCAGGATCTACAGGGCAAGGAAGAGGCACTGTGGATCAATTTGGAAAGAAGGAATGGTGAATATATTTACATTGGTGTGATATACAGTCCTCCTTCACAGACGGAAGAAGTGGATAGAGATTTAATAATAGACATTCAGAATATATCTAAAAAAGGGGAAGTTTTACTAATAGGTGATTTTAACATGCTGGATGTTGACTGAGGTATCCCTATTGTGGGGTCTTCTAGATGTAGGGAGATTCTGGATTCTCTACAAGGAGAACTATTCCAGCAGTTGGTAATGGAACCCATGCGGGATAGGGAAAGTGTTTCTGATGTTACGGTGGATGATCATCTGGCATGGTATGGTTTAATATTAAGATGGGTATACTGTAGAGAGGGCTCATTCAAAAGAAAAGATTCTAGACTTTTAGAAAACTAACTTTGTTTGAATAGGGGATTACGTCAAGGAACTGTCTGGATGGGAATCTCTGGAAGGAGTGGAAATGCGGTGGGTGATTGTAAGGGTGACAAACCTTTTTGTGAGGCAAGTAAGTAAAAGTAAGAGGAAAGAAGGCCGCTTTGGTTCTCAAAAGTAGTAGCTGAGATGGTAAGGAATATGAGGTTATCTTTTATAAACTACAAAGGTCACAGAAAGAGGAAGACAGGCAGAAATATCTGGAAAAGTTGAGAGGTTGGTCATGTAGTCAGGAAAGCAAAGATGCAAATGGAAGAAAAAATAGCTGATGCAGTAATATGATGAGAAACGGTGAGACAAGACATTTTTTAGATATATTAGTGATAGGAAGAAGTGCAAAAGTGGCATTGTGAAATTCAAAGGTGAAGGGGAGAAATATGTAGAAGCTGATAAAGAAAAGGCTGAATTGTTTAACAAATATTTCTGTTCTGTGTTCATGGCTGAAGCACCCGGAGCAGGACTGAAGAAGACAAACGTGAATAGGGATGGAGGAGTAATAGACCCTGATCAATTTTCAGAGGGTTATGTTCGTGAGGAGCTCACTAACATAAAGGTAGACATACATCCGAGGGTGATGAAGGATCTTAGGGAAATTCTGGTAGCTCCGCTGACTGACTTTTTCAAAGAGTCTTAGAGTCGGGAGTGGTACCGGAGGACTAGGGAAGGGCAGATGTGGTCCCTCTCCACAAAAGTGGAAGTAAAGAAGAAGTAGGGAATTACAGGCCGGTAAGTCTGAATTCTGTGGTAAGCAAATTAATGGAAAAACTTTTAAAACAGAGAATGGTCAAGTTTATGGAATCCTGTGGAGGCAACATGGACTGTCAGACAAATCTGATCAATTTCTTTGACTGGGTGACCAGAGAAATGGATAGAGGATGTGCGCTAGATGTGGTGTATTTAGATTTTAGCAAAGCCTTTGACATTGTTCTACACAGACATTACATTACATTAGTGATTTCTATTCCGCCATTACCTTGCGGTTCAAGGCGGATTACAGAAGAGGATTTCTGGACATGTCCAGAGGTGTTACAGAGTAGAGCGAGTTGCTTCAGAGGATTGAAATGTTTCATACGGTGTTAGTTAGTCTTCATGGATTTCTTGAATAGCAGGGTTTTTATTTCTTTTCCGAAAGTTTTGTAGGCTGGGGTCGCGATTAGTAGATTGGAGAGTTGGTGGTCTAGTTTTGCTGCCTGTGTGGCTAGAAGGCCATCTTAGAGTTTTTTTTCCGTTTGATGTCTCTGATTGGAGGGTATGTGAATGGTATCTGGACAGCCTTCTAATAAATAAACTGAGTGCCCTCAGGATGGGTCCCAAAGTGACGGGCTTGGTCAAGAACTGGTTGAGTGGAAGGCGACAGAGGGTAATGATCAATGGAGATCACTCTGAAGAAAGGGATATTACCAGTGGAGTGCCTCAAGGTTCTGTTCTTGGGCCTGTTCTTTTTAACATTTTTATAAATGATATTTCTGAAGGGTTGTCGGGTAAAATTTGCTTCTTTGTGGATGATACCAAAATCTGCTATAGAGTAGACACGCTGGATGGTGTGAATAACATGAAGAAAGACCTGGTGAAGCTTGAAGAATGGTCTGAAATTAGGCAGCTAAAATTTAATGTTAAGAAATGAAAGGTCATGCATATGGGCTACAAAAACCCAAGGGAACGGTTCAGTTTAGGGGGTGAAGAGCTTATGCACATGACCAAA
The DNA here is from genome assembly GCF_902459505.1 of Geotrypetes seraphini. Lineage (NCBI taxonomy): Eukaryota > Metazoa > Chordata > Amphibia > Gymnophiona > Dermophiidae > Geotrypetes > Geotrypetes seraphini. The sequence continues at coordinate 277,517,650 of NC_047085.1, read as the reverse complement.
GAGCGGGACTTGGGTGTGATTGTATGTGATGATCTTAAGGTGGCCAAACAGGTTGAAAAGGTGATGGCGAAAGCTAGAAGGATGCTAGGGCATAGGGAGAGGTATGGCCAGTAGGAAGAAGGAGGTATTGATGCCCCTGTATAAGACTTTGGTGAGACCTCATTTAGAATATTGTGTACAATTCTGGAGGTCGCACCTTCAAAAAGATATAAAAAGGATGGATCAGTTCAGCAGAAGGCTACTAAAATGGTATGTGGTCTTCATCATGAGGCAGGAGAGGGGAGATATGACAGAGTCGTTTAAATATCTACATAAAATAAATGTGCATGAGTCGAGTTTCTCATTTGAAAGAAAATTGTGCAATGAGAGGGAATAGGATGAGGTTAAGAGGTGATAGGCTCCGGAGTAATCTAAGGAAATACTTTTGTACAGAAAGGGTGGTAGATGCATGGAACAATCTCCCAGATGAGGTGGTGGAGACAGACTGCATCTGAATTCAAAAGGGCTTGGGATAGGCAGGTGGGATCTCTCGGAGAGAGAAAGAGATAATGGTTACTGCGGATGAGCAGTGTAGATGGGACATTTGGCCTTTATCTGCCATCATGTTTCTATGTTTCAAGAAACCAGAACTGAAGTGAATCCAGAGTCCAAGATAGTAATTCAAAGAAAATCAAATTTCCAATACACAGACAAAACATCTGCATTATATACAGTACTGTATTATATATGAGATGCTAGAGGATTCTATTTTATGAGGCATAGTGAAAACAAACCTCAAGGACCCCAACTAAATAACATAGCTTCCAGACTCCTCAACTAGAAGTACTAACTTAATACTGAGTATGATTAGAGAAGAGAGTAAAAATTCTTAATACATTTGGGAACAAATGACCTGGCTAGGAATAGAATACCTGTACTACAGAGATACTGTACATAGAGCTTTCTATAAGCTGGGGGAAGGGTTGAGGTCTTTTGTAAGGACTGTGGCTTTTTCTGAAATACTGCCTGCCTTTGGAAAGGTGAGGAAAGACTATAAAATACAGAGATCTTCAATAGGTGGCTCAAAATCCGATGCATGTCTACCAATATTTGCACCCTGTGATCAATCAAGCAACAAAACTTATTAAACAATTGGGCCTCAAAATCCAGAGGATAAACACTCAAAAAAGAGCATAAGCTCCCTAAAGAGTCTGCTGCTACTTTTAATTATTTCTATAGCGCTACCAGATGTATGCAGAGTCACAAAGAAGAAAAGTCCCTGCTCGAAAGAGCTTACAATCTAAACAGCCAAGACAGGCAAACAGGATCTCGTGGATACAGTTAACGAGAACGGTTAATCAGTTGGCTGGGTTGAAGAGCAGAGGTGTAGGGTTAAAGATTGAAGGCTATCAAAAAGATGGGTTTTCAGTCTGTTCTTTATTTTTCTTTTTTATGGAATTTTTTTTTACAATATTACATTACAAAGTAAAGATATGGAATATAAACACAAAGCACATCAACCAATACATTATAATAAAGGAAAATCCATCTAGCCTACTATAAGAGAGGAAGCGTTTGATTTTTAAAGCAAATAAATATATAAGCAAATAATGGGGGAAAAGGGGTATAACCCCCCACCCCCCAAAATTCTTTAAGAACTCAGGCCCAAATTCTGTAACCGGCACCTAATGTTAGGCACCTATTTCGGAGGTGCCCATCTAGATAGGCGTCTATCTAAATCGAGTAACAAGCTCAATTAAGCTTTTTAATCAGCAATAATTGAAACTTAGGTACCTATCAAGAAAGAGCGATTCTGCAAAAAGGGGCCTCTAAAAATTTAGGCAGCCTTCAAAAAATAGGCGCTATGCACGTTAGGTGTGGACGTGGCTACATGTTAGGTGCCTTGTTGCAGAATTGTTGTTCTTGAGCGTGCTTAAGTGCTCAGCTAGGCGCCTAGAGCTGGCTTATTTCTTGGGTGCCTCCAAAATAGGTTCCACTCAGCGTGATTCATTAAACAGCACCCAATTTTACTTGAATCGTGCTGAACAGTGCCTAATTCTAACTTATGGGTGCTTCTTATAGAATTTACCCTTTATTATCATTATTTTACCCCTTAAATTAAAAAACAAAATCATACAGGTTAAGGCTTACTTCTGATTTACCTGAAGAAATGACTCTAGCTGCAACGGGTCCCAAAAAACATAATCCTTATTTTGCATATGAACAAGACACTTGCAGGGAAATTTTAGGAAAAAAGTAGCCCCTAGGTCCACAGCTCTGGATCTCAATGCCAAAAAGGCTTTCCTCCTGAGCTGTGTAGATCTGGCTACGTTAGGGAAAATCAAAATTTTGTCACCACAGAACTTCATTTCTTTGTTTTTAAAGTAAAGTTTTATTATCATAACTTTATCTACTTCATTTAAGCAAGTAACCAAGAGTGGATCGCGTCTGGATCAGATCCTGAGAGTCTTCCAAGAAATTAGTTAAATCAAAATCCATTCCCTGTTCTGTGGAAGACTTTTTCTTTTAAGGAATGTAATAGTAATTTGAAAACATCATTGTGTTAGCATTAATCAAACCTATCTCTTTGAGATATTTCATAAAGAGTATCTCAGGAGATATTAAGTGAGTAATAGGAAAATTAATTAGATGCAGGTTCCTAGCCCTTGCCTGATTTTCCATCATTTCTAATTTTAAGTGAATATTTAATGAATCTTTACTTGATGATGCAGAAAAAGATTGCAAATTTACTACCTGTTTCTCAACCAAAACTGTTTATCTAAGCTCAATATATTTGAGTCCATGTTAGCTAGTTTATCTACAATCTCTTGTGAAAATATCTGGACCTGATTTGTTACAGTTTTCTGTATAGATTCTATCCTCGTATTCAATCGCCACAAATCTTTTAATGTAACTTCCTGGGAAGTATCATCCGAAACTCCAGCCTGATCTTTCGGATTAGGAAATATTTGTGGCATTTTTGAAAATGTAATCTCTGAAATAGGCTGAAGATCGGTGGCTTCAAATGAAGAAGATTGAGAGACAATCTCTAGCCCAAAGCTTCCCAGAAGATTAGAAGGAAGAGGAGGGGAACGATCAAAGGAGCTCAATGATGCTCCTGATATTGATTCATGAGTATTACTCTTAAATTTCAGTGGCTCAATTAAAGTTAAATGTTTATCCATGGGACCAGATGTTATCGGGGTTGACACATGGGTAAGAACATAAGAATTGCCGCTGCTGGGTCAGACCAGTGGTCCATCGTGCCCAGTAGTCCGCTTATGCAGCAACCCTTAGGTCAAAGACCAGTGCCCTATTTGATTCTAGCCTTACCTGTGTACGTTCTGGTTCAGCAGGAACTTATCTAACCTTTTCTTGAATCCCTGGAGGGTGCTTTCCCCTATAAGAGCCTCTGGAAGAGCATTCCAGATTTCTACCACTCTCTGGGTGAAGAAGAACTTCCTTAAGTTTGTACAGAATCTATCCCCGAGAGTGCCCTCTCGTTCTTTCTACCTTGGAGAGGGTGAATAATCTCTCTTTCTCTATGAGGTCAATTCCCTTCAATATCTTGAATGTTTCAATCATGTCCCCTCTCAGTCTCCTCTTTTCAAGGGAGAAGCGGCCCAGTTTCTCTAGCCTCTCATTGTACGGCAACTCCTCCAGTCCCTTAACCATTTTTGTCTCTCTTCTCTGGACCCTTTCGAGTAATACTATATCCTTTTTCATGTACGGTGACCAGTGTTGGACGCAGTATTCCAGGTGGGGGTGCACCATGGCCCAGTACAGCGGCATGATAACCTTCTCAGATCTGTTTGTGATCCCCTTCTTGATCATTCCTAGCATTCTGTTCGCCCTTTTCACTGCCGCCACACATTGTCCTTATGTTTATTCATGCTAATAAATAAAAAAACCCATACATTAAAGAGTATTAATATTGACTTATCTCAAGCTTCTGCTAGTCCAGTGGCTCCCCGTGGCTCCAGGGGGCTCCCAAGGGGCCAGGGAGCCCCTTCGGTCGGGCGCCACAGGAGTGAGCGCGTACTTCACTCCCAGGCTCAGGACTCCAGTGGCACTTTGATGTCAAAGGGAGCCCTCCAGAAAAGAGCAAACAGTGCAGGTAATGGAGTAAATTAGAAGCTGACGCTCCCTGTCTCTCCATGCTCAGTGAAAGCACTTCCTCCGAGTCTTTCTTTATATCATTGGCCCTCTACCAGAAAAACTCCAGAGAGAAAAATAACTTCCCTTTTATTCAAGGAACAAAAATTTTTCTGGCCAAAAAACCAGGCTAGATTAAATACTTGTATAGATCACTAGGCACAAACATTTATTTCAAAAGGTTATCGAAGATAATAGCAGTTATTTAGTTTCAGAGCAGTCGAGAAACTTTCAAACTTCCTGCTTCTTTATGAATCCAGCGGTGATCATACTTCAACTTTTATTCAAATCAAACGATGGTTGTAATCCTGCACTCCTTAGACAACCTCCAAACAATAGTTCCTCCCTCCCTTCCTCTAGCTCCCAAAGCAGCAGGCAGCCACAAATCTCCCTCCAGCCCATGAAGCAGGAGCTGTCCTGACAACCTCTTTCCTAGTGCAAGGCAGCAGTGGCAGCCAATCTTGACATACCTCTCCCCTCCCCATCAAAGCAGCAGTGGCAGCTAATCCTGATGCAGCAGAAGAAAGGCCCTGCTGGAACTGGTCAGACATAGCCTGTTTAAGGCACTTCTTCTGTTCACTGGCTGCTGCTACTGCCTTGGTAAGGGGGGTGGGGAGTTGTTAGAATCAGCTGACGCTGACCGAGGGAGGGAGTGGTGTTGTCACGATTTGCTGCCACTGCTGCTTCAGGCCTGGAAGGAGTGGGGATTGTCAGGACCTGCTCTGCTGCTTCGGAGGCTAGAGGTAGGGAGGGGTGTGTCAGGAATGGCTGCTTGCTGCTACAGAATTTTTTTCACAGTAACTCTCAACCAAACAGAAAAACAGTTATCCAGCATCCACCAATTCCCATGGGTGCCAGATAGCTGAGAGTCTACTTTATCCACTATGAAGATTTATAACAGTTATTCATTCAACATTAACCACTCTATTTAATTAATACAATTTTTTTATATTTGGAGGCACCCAAAGAAAGTTCTGAAGCAGACATAGGATATTCAAATTTCAGTTATCAGTGATGGACCACAACTGGAAACATAGTAACATAGTAGATGACGGCAGATAAAGACCCGAATGGTCCATCCAGTCTGCCCAACCTGATTCAATTTAAATTTTTTTTTTTTTTTTTTAATTTTTCTTCTTAGCTATTTCTGGGCAAGAATCCAAAGCTTTACCCGGTACTGTGCTTGGGTTCCAACTGCCAAAATCTCTGTTAAGACTTACTCCAGCCCATCTATACCCTCCCAGCCATTGAAGCCCTCCCCTGCCCATCCTCCACCAAACGGCCATACACAGACCGTGCAAGTCTGCCCAGTACTGGCCTAGTTCAATATTTAATATTATTTTCTGATTCTAATTCTTCTGTGTTCATCCCACGCTTCTTTGAACTCAGTCACAGTTTTACTTTCCACCACCTCTCTCGGGAGCACATTCCAGGCATCCACTACCCTCTCCGTAAAGTAGAATTTCCTAACATTGCCCCTGAATCTACCACCCCTCAACCTCAAATTATGTCCTCTGGTTTTACCATTTTCCTTTCTCTGGAAAAGATTTTGTTCTATGTTAATACCCTTCAAGTATTTGAACGTCTGAATCATATCTCCCCTGTCTCTCCTTTCCTCTAGGGTATACATATTCAGGGCTTCCAGTCTCTCCTCATACGTCTTCTGGCGCAAGCCTCCTATCATTTTCGTCGCCCTCCTCTGGACCGCCTCAAGTCTTCTTACGTCTTTCGCCAGATACGGTCTCCAAAACTGAACACAATACTCCAAGTGGGGCCTCACCAATGACCTGTACAGGGGCATCAACACCTTCTTCCTTTTACTGACCACGCCTCTCTTTATACAGCCCAGCATCTTCTGGCAGCAGCCACTGCCTTGTCACACTGTTTTTTCGCCTTTAGATCTTCGGACACTATCACCCCAAGGTCCCTCTCCCCGTCCGTGCATATCAGCTTCTCTCCTCCCAGCATATACGGTTCCTTCCTATTATTAATCCCCAAATGCAAGATCAAGTTTCAAGTTTATTAAAAATTTGATAAAACGCTAATCATAAATTCTAAGCGTTTTATAGTAAAAATTTAAAAAGGGGTCCAGTTAACAAACTATTAATAACATAAAGCACGGTTACTTACTGTAACAGGTGTTAACCAGGGACAGCAGGCAGATATTCTTACATGTGGGTGACGTCATCTACGGAGCCCTGACGCGGACAGCTTTTCAAGCAAACTTGATTGAAGTTTCAAGCTTGCTATGCTGCACCACGCATGTGCATGCCTTCTCCCTCCACTAGAGGGCGCATCCCCACCTCGTGGTCCTCAGTTCCATAGCTAGCAAAGAAGCCATCCCCGGGGAGGAGGGCGGGTTGTGAGAATATCTGCCTGCTGTCCCTGGATAACACCTATTACGGTAAGTAACTGTGCTTTATCCCAGGACAAGCAGGTAGCATATTCTCACATGTGGGTGACCTCCAAGCCAACCAAAAAAGGGTAGGTGGGAGGATGGCAATTTAAGAAAAAAGGTTACGTAAAACCGACTGGCCAAACCGGCCATCGCTCCTGGACAAAGTATCCAGACAGTAGTGGGAGGTGAAAGTATGAACCGAAGACCAAGTGGCAGCCTTGCAGATGTCCTCAACAGGTGTAGACCGGAGGAAAGCAACAGAAGCTGCCATAGCCCGGACCTTATGCCCCGTGACTCGACCATGGAGCGGGAGACCAACCTGAGCATAGCAAAAAGAAATACAAGCAGCCAACCAGTTGGACAAGGTGCGTTTGGAAACAGGACGTCCCAACCGATTAGGGTCGAAGGACAAAAACAATTGAGGAACCCTCCGATGAGACTGAGTGCGTTGAAGATAAAAAGCCATCTTACAGTCAAGCGTGTGAAGCGCCACCTCGCCAGGATGAGAGTGGGGCTTCGGAAAAACACTGGAAGAACAATGGACTGATTGAGGTGGAAATCAGACACAACCTTAGGCAAAAATTTAGGATGGGTGCGGAGAATCACCTTGTCATGATGGAACACAGTAAAAGGCGGGTCCGCAACCAAAGCCTGCAGCTCACTAATCCGCCGAGTGGAAGTGAGCGCAAGTAGAAAGATCACCTTCCAAGTGAGGAACTTGAGATGAGATTTGTCCATAGGCTCAAACGGAGGCTTCATCAGTTGAGCCAGAACAACGTTGAGATCCCAAACCACAGGAGGAGGCTTAACAGGAGGATGGACGTTCAAAAGACCCCTCATGAAACGAGTAACCAGAGGATGAAGTGAGAGAGACCTACCCTCGAGATGCCAATGGAAAGCAGCAATAGCACTGAGATGCACCCGAATGGAAGTCGTCTTCAGACCAGACTGAGATAAGTGAAGTAAATATTCCAGAACCGAAGCCACCGGAACCGAACTCGGATCCAGACAATGCGCGGAACACCAGGATGAAAATCTGGTCCATTTCTGGGAATAGCAAAGCCGAGTCGAGACCTTGCGCGAAGCTTCCAACACCTCCCTGACAGACTAAGAAATAGGAACCTTAGTCAGGGGGAAAGGAACCAAGCCGTCAGATGTAAGGATTGAAGATTGGGATGCAACAGCAAACCCCGACTCTGAGACAGCAGAGAGGGAAAAACAGGCAGAAGCAGAGGCTCCCTGACACTGAGCTGAAGAAGCAGGGAGAACCAGGGTTGACGAGGCCAATGAGGCGCAATGAGAATCAGAGTGGCTCCAGTCGATTTGAGATGAACCAACGTTCTCAAGATCAGAGGGAAAGGAGGAAACGCATAAAGGAACCTCCCTCCCCAGTCGAGAAGAAAGGCATTGGCCTCGAGACGATCCAGGGAGTACATCCGAGAACAATAGAGTGGGAGCTTGTGAGTCTCCGGAGAGGCAAACAGATCCACCTGAGAAGTCCCCCATCTGTCGAAGATCTCTTGTAGGACTCGGGAGTTGAGCGACCATTCGTGCGGCTGCAGAAGGCGACTTAGTTTGTCCGCCGTATGTAAACCGCCCGAAGGAAGATATTCTGAGAGACTGCCCACTCCCAGAGGTGAAGGGCCTCCTGGCACAGAGACTAGGAGCCCGTCCCCCCTTGCTTGTTCACATAGTACATCGCCACCTGGTTGTCGGTCCGCACTAGTACTACCTGATCGTGGAGCAGGTGGCAGAAAGCCTGAGCCGCCAGAAAAATGGCGCGAAGCTCCAAAACATTGATGTGACAAAGACGGTCCATCCAGGTAGGGAAAGACCTGCAGGCCCTGGGACTGCAAGGCTGCCGCGACTACCACCATACACTTCGTGAAGACTTGAGGGGACGAAGCCAGGCCAAAGGGGAGGACCCGGTATTGAAGGTGCCACTCCCCCACCTGAAAACGCAGAAACTTGCGGAAGGCGGGATGCACTGGAACATGTGTATAAGCTTCCTTCAGGTCAAGGGAGCACATCCAGTCCCCCTCGTCCAGCAGCGGGTACAGGACCGGAAGAGATAGCATACGGAACTTCTCCCGGACAAGGAACTTGTTGAGCCTCCGGAGGTCCAAAATGGGGCACAAGTCCCTGGTCTTTTTCGGGACTAGAAAATAGCGGGAGTAGAATCCCCTCCCCTGCTGGTCGTGGGGCACCCGCTCCACAGCCCAAAGATTCAACAAGGCCCTGGCCTCCGAGAGGAGAAGGGGGAGCTGAGCCCTGTTGGAAGGACACGCGCCGGGCGGACTGTCCGGCGGGATGTCCCTGAAGTTGAGGGAGTAACCTTCCGAGATAACTCGGAGGACCCACGCATTGGAGGTGATGAGAGTCCAAGAGGGATGAAATGCCCTCAATCGACCCCCGATGGGCAACGGGGTCGATGACAGCGCGGAGGGGGCCCGCCCCCATCCGCTCAAGGCGTCAAAAAGACGGTGCGCCTGAGGCTTCTGTTGCTGAGCCCTGGCCTGCTGAGGAGGTCTCCTTGGCGGGGGCCTAGAGAAGGCCGGCGTGGTCTTCTGCGGATAGCGCCGGGGCGGAGGACGGTATGGCTTTGGAGCAACTGACTTCGCCTTGGGGCGCACGAGGGAGGCGAAAGAGCGTTTGTGCTCAGAGAGACGTTTAGTAGCCGCCTCCAGAGACTCGTTGAAGAGCTCTGAGCCCACGCAGGGCAAATTGGCCAGGCGCTCCTGCAGATTGGGGTCCATATCCACGATACGCAACCACACCAGGCGATGCATCGCCACTGCAAACGCGGAGACCCTAAAGGTCAATTCGAAGGCATCATAGGTGGCGTGGAACAGGAAAAGGCGCAGCTGGGACAGAGAATCCATGAGCTTTCCAAAGTCCCCCCTATAGGATTCGGGCATGACCCCGTGATAATGAGGCATGGACTTGACCAGATGACGAAGGTACGAGGTGAATGTAAACGCATAGTTTAGTACCCTATTCGCCATCATGGAATTTTGGTAGAGGCGTCGCCCGAACTTATCCAGGTTGCGCCCCTCACGCCCCGGCGGAACCACCGCAGACACCCGAGAAGGCTGGGATTTCTTAAGAGAAGACTCCACTAGCAAAGACTGGTGGGACAACTGGGCCTTCTCAAAACCCTTGCAAGGCACCGTGCGGTATTTGGATTCCATCTTGGAGGGGACCGCCGTCACCGCATAGGGGGAATCCAAATTCCGCAAGAAGGTCTGCTGCAGAACCTTGTTCAAGGGCAGGCGGGGAGACTCCCGAGGAGGGGAGGGCAAATCCTGCTCCTCCAAAAATTATTTGGAATACTTAGACCCCGACAAAAGGTCCAGATCCAAAGCCTTCCCCATGTCCACCACAAACCTCGAAAACGAGGAGGGACGTAACGGAGGAGAGGGAGAGCGAGAGCCCCACGCCGCCGAAAACGACGGGGAAGCTTCGCACAAGTAGCAGGGCTCACGACCCATGCCAGCCCCCGACCCCCAGGAAGCCCCACCAAGGTAACGCACCAGGGTCGGAGACCTCCGAGGCCCCGAGGAGCCCCTCGGGGAAGTCCCCGGAGTACGGGGCACCGAGACTTTCCACCGCCGCGGGGAGGAATCCCTCGACCCCTTCCTCGCAGGAGAACGGAACAGCCTCGGATTCGACAGGCTGAGCTCCGACACCCGAAGAGCCTCGACCTCCCGGGCCGGCGAGGAGCGACCCCGCCGCCAAGGAGACCCGCGAGGACGCTTGGACCTCCGGGACCGGCGCTTTGCCCGAGGCTGGCCCGAGGGCGAGGACCCGCGGGAGGCTCCCGACGAGGAGTCGGAGGAAGAAATCCTGTGAACCCGGCGCACCTTGTCCCGAGGTCGAACACTACGCTCAGGCTGGTCCGGAGCCGAGACCGAGGCTAAGGCCGTGGCCAAGGCAGGCGCCACCACCGGGGTCGAGGCCGGGGCTGCCAACAGCTGTAAATGGGCCAGGGCGCAGGACAGCTCCGAGGAGATCAGCGCTCGGAGCATGTCCTGGAACACCGGAACAGCCATCATGGACGGCATGTCCGACGCCGGCGGGTGCTCCGCAGAGGGCGACCTCGACAGTGAGTATTCCCGAGGAGCACCCGACTTCGACGTTCGGGGCGGGGCCGAGGACGACCTACCCGCCCCCGTCGAAGAACCCGAGGACGGCTTCTTCGATAACCCCGGAGCTGAGGAAGGAAGCGGGGACTTACCCGGTGCCAACTTCGGGGTCGAGGATAAAGGCTTCGAGGAGGAAGACTTCCGAGGCGAGGTCGAGGGTACCGAGGCCGAGGTCAAAGCCGGGGCCGAAGCCGACGTCGAGGCCTTCCCCGCCGCGGGTTCCACGATGAAGAGCTCCGCCATGCGTGCACGCCGGCGGCGGAGTGCCCGAGGTTGGAAGGTGGAACACCGAGGGCAGGAGTCCGTAGGGTGATCCGCACCCAAGCAACCACCGGTGGGGATCGGTGATAGAAAGCAACCAATCGCACCGGGTGCACTTCTTAAAGCTCAACAGAGGCCGGGACATGAACAAAAAACAAGGCCGTGAACGAACGAGGTCCCGCGGCCGCGGCTACGGGGAGCCCCCAGAGCCTGGAACGAAATATATATATTTTTTTTTTCGACGGATAACTATTAGGCGATCGAAGGCAAAACAAAAAAACTCACAGCGACCAAGAAAAACAACCCAGCCACGGTGACAGAAGGCAATATAGCACGGAGCAAAAACACAACAGGGCTTCTGGCTCCGCGAAAGAAACAGAACTGAGGACCACGAGGTGGGGATGCGCCCTCTAGTGGAGGGAGAAGGCATGCACATGCATGGTGCAGCATAGCAAGCTTGAAACTTCAATCAAGTTTGCTTGAAAAGCTGTCCGCGTCGGGGCTCCGTAGATGATGTCACCCACATGTGAGAATATGCTGCCTGCTTGTCCTGGGATAACTTTACTTACATGAAACAATAGGATAGTGGGGAGAAGTACAATTTAAAAGAAAGAAAGAACAATTAAGGACAATAACATGGGGAAAGGAAAAAATCAATTTTAGTATAGAAAATAAGCTAGGAAAGACCCTTAGATTAATTAACAGTCGTATGCGTCTTTAAATATCTCTTAATTTCTGACTGATCTGCATTGACTAAAACATTATCCAATATGGGCCCAAAGTATTTGTACAGCCAGAAAAGTAGTACACTATTTGTACAAAACAAGTTTAGAACATTTTCTTACCTGTACAACTTCATAACCAAGTAGTCGAAGCTGTCGCTGTTTTATGGCTTCTTTTCCCAGCAGATTGTTGCTGTCAGCACAAAATCTCTTTGGGCCATCAATAGAGAGAGCTATTCTGTAAAATTCAATACAATGAGTAGAAGACCACGTGAATAATGCCAGTCAATCAAAAGTGTTAATACCATTACTATGCAAATATTCTCTGAGAAAATATGATTATTATTTTAGCTTGTGTGTGATGCTACTCTACCCTTTCTGGCTATAACTAGGAAGCAATCATGATTATTAGAAAAAAAAAAAAGGACAAAGAAGCAATATTCTCTCTAATATGAATGGAAGCTAGCAGCGCTATGATCTAGTGATGACCCAGAATGAATGGAGCCTTCAGCAATACAACTGCATCTCACACAATAGTTCCTCCTTCTAAAAATTGTTTGAAAACTAAAAATAAATTATCAAATTACACTGAACAATCTTTTGGAAAAACATAAGAAAGTGAGAAGAGAAAAAGATCATATAGTCCATCTAACAGCCTGGCCATTGTCTCATGCTTTTTGGAATTTTGATACTTTCTATATCTCTACCACCTATGCTGGGAGGCTTTTTCATGCATTCATGGAAATAGACAGAAATAGATATTGAAATACTCAAATACATGGGAGGCCTTTTCAATGAAAACAAAATTCTGGAACAGGGAGTCATAAGATGATAGTGAAAAAAGTGCAGACTTATAAATGATCTGAAGAAATATTGTATCTTCTCTGTCAGGCCTTTCCCCCAGGGTATACTCAAAATAATTTTTTAAGTCTATCCTCATACACTTTAAGGCAATGTCTGACAACCATTTTACATGTCACCCTCTGGACTGACCTAATTTGGTTTATATTCTTGTCGGGGTAAAGTAATCCAATGTGGTCACAGAGACTTGAACAAAGGCACTGATTTTCATTTTTAAAATTTATAACCTGCAACATCCTACTATTCAATATGTAATAAAGAATACACAGTAAAATACATACCTACATCAAAGATTATTGTTGTAATTGACAATATGACATACAAATGTTATATCTCAATCACAAACATCATCAAAAAGGATTGTCTTCAAAATTTTTCAAAACTGTAAAGGTCCAGATAAAGTTCTGACCTCCAAAGGTAAATCATTCCAGAGGTATACACTTTGGATTGAAAACATAATGTGCCTGTTAATAAGGAGTTTGATAGATTTAAAAGATTTAGAGGGGCACTTTTGATAGGACATCTAAGTCCGACTCAGGACATTCAAGTTAGATGTTTAAAACAAATGGTTCATGATTGAAAAGACATTCAGGAAGACAAGATGTTTTGAAAATTTAGTAAGTAAATGTTTACAATATTGCTTTACAAAACCCATTCTGTTGGACATTCAAAACCATTTCCATTATACGACCCCTACAATGTCTAACCTAGACGTCCTTCAAGTTGAATACACTGCAGTCAGCTCCACAGATAAGAACATAAGAATTGCCGCTGCTGGGTTATACCAGTGGTCCATCGTGCCCAGCAGTCCGCTAATGCGGCGGCCCTTAGGTCAAAGACCAGTGCCCTGAGACTAGCCTTGCCTGTGTACGTTCTGGTTCAGCAGGAACTTGTCTAATTTTATCTTGAATCCTTGGAGGGTGTTGTCTCCTATAACAGCCTCCGGAAGAGCATTCCAGTTTTCCACCACTCTCTGGGTGAAGAAGAACTTCCTTACGTTTGTACAGAATCTATCCCCTTTTAACTTTAGAGAGTGCCCTCTCGTTCTCTCTATCTTAGAGAGGGTGAACAACTTGTCTCTATCAACTAAGTCTATTCCCTTCATTATCTTGAATGTTTCGATCATGTCCCCCCTCAGTCGCCGCTTTTCAAGCGAGAAGAGGCCCAGTTTCTCTAATCTCTCACTGTACAGCAGCTCCTCCAGCCCCTTAACCATTTTAGTCGCTCTTTTCTGGACCCTTTCAAGTAGTACCGTGTCCTTCTTCATGTACAGTGACCAGTGCTGGACGCAATATTCCAGGTGAGGGCGTACCATGGCCCGGTACAGCGGCACAATAACCTCCGATCTGTTCATGATCCCGTCTTAATCATACCTAGCATTCTATTCGCCCTCTTCACTGCCGCCGCCGCGCATTGCGACGACGGCTTCATCGACTAGTTGACCAGTACTCCCAAGTCTCTTTCCTGGGGGGTCTCTCCAAGTACCGCACTGGACATCCTGTATTCATGTATAAGATTTTTGTTACCGACATGCATCACCTTACACTTATCCACGTTAAACCTCATTTGCCATGTCGCGGCCCATTGGGGTGTTGCCTTGCAAGACATATCTGAAAGTCCAAAACCAGCAACCCAGTACATATTCTCAGCACAGGTCCTCCCATAAAACCATTCTCTCTCTTCCTCCCCCTACCCCACGGAAGCCCACTTATATCCATATGTGTTCTCCCCCCCCCCCCATGACAAGCTCCCCTGGTAGGATGCAGGCAGCATTGGAATACATATTATTCCCAATATGCCTGCTCCTACAGCCCTGTACACAAACAATGGTTCCATGTGTGTATTATCTCTGGATCACCCCACCAGACCACCCATCAGGGTTCTATGCTATGTCATCTTACTGGTGATACCCCTCAGACCTGACTCCTTGGTGCCTGAAAAAAAATCATATACCTGTGCCATTCCGTCTCCCAGCACTCTGCAGAACTATTATGCAACTTGTATGATGTGGTCACCCTAGATCTTTACTACACACAGGTCATCAGCAGGAGAAGGAGGAGGGCCAGGAGGCCCAGGAAGTAGAAGAGGTGGAGGTGGACCAGGGGACCTGGGAGGTACCAGTCCAGGCCAGAGGTAGACACCTCAGCAGACATGCCATCCCTAGAGGTGGCCATCTGTCCCGCCCCAAGGATCTGCTGCTGTGGCAGCACTCCCTACAGGGCCCAACCTTTCTAAGCCCCTTATATAGCTCCTGGAGCAAGTATCAGTCACTCAGTGAGTCTTGCTGCAGGAGGTGTAGCAACAAGATCAGGTCCTGGGGCAAATTGTGGGACTCCTGCAGCAGCTGTTGGAGGTATGTCAGCAGCCTCATTAAGAGACTGGCCTAGAATGGGCACAACAGTGGTGGCCAGACTGGGCAGGCCAATAGACCATCGAAAGCCAGATCCTGTTTCCAACTGTGTCAAATCCAGCTCATAAGTAGCCTGTGGACTTTACCAATTGCGTTTCATCAAGATTTATGTGGCGAGACATTATTAGCCTACTTGATATTACTGGCTGCTACACTAAATGGTGTCACCACATTCTCTGCCAATAATTCCAAGAGTAGATGTTTAATGTTGAAAAAGCTAATTATAAGATAACGTGATGCTGGAACCTTGAACGGATGTGCCTCTCTGCAACTCCGGGCTACTCCGTTCATGATTCTTTGACTGAAACTCTGAATTGGCTCCACCGACCTTTTCAAACCACCTACTTTGAAAGCTTACAGTGCTGCGCACCATCGGGTGCCATTTTGGGGGCAGTGTTTCAACATTATGACCTCTAAATCGCAGTGAGGAGTGAAAGAAAAGCAGAAACAGCTGGAAACCAAGATGGCGGAGCCGCACGAGGTCCCCATGTTTATATTGCAAGAGGCAGCGATTCAAAAACTAATGCGGTCCCTCACTTTAGTTATGGAGGGCAAGCTCACAAAAATACAACCTTTTATGGAGAACTTCTGGGAAAGCTTGGACTCGCAGGTGAATCGCCTACAACGGGTCAAGCATCGCATAGCCCAACAAGAAGAACGAATGGACAACTTCGAGGAGTGCATAAGGACCTTGGAGATTTCAAATAAAGCGCTGCAGGAGAAACTCGAAGATCATGAGAATAGAGAGCGGCAAAACAACTCACGATTCATTGGGCTGCCTAACACCATCCGAGATGTGGATCTCCGCTCGTGGCTTGAGGGTTGGTTACCCACTACTCTGGACTTACAATCCCCTGCTTATAGAAAGAGCTCACCAGGTAGGCCTTTGCAGGGAGGATGATCAATGCCCACACCCAGTTATTGCAAGACTTCTTAACTATGCCATAAAAGAAAAAATCCTCTTTTCTTATCGTAAGAGGAAGGAGCTCAGTTTTGAGGGGCGAAAAATTCTTATTTTTCAAGATTTCTCTCCGCAGGTTTCTTACTGTCGCCGGGCAATGGCGCTGTACTGCCACGAGCTCTTTCAACGGAATATTCGAGTCTCGTTATTCTACTCTGCCAGAGCCCGAGTTTTTCACAATAACAAGGTTCTTTACTTTGACTCCCCGAAGGACCTGGACGCGTTCATTAAGCACCTACCTCCAGTGTTTGAGGCCAATCGGGAGATGGCTTGATTCTTCCAAGGCTGTCTACCAAGTTTCCTTGCTGGCCTGTTGGGGCTGAAGACTCGTTTCATTTGTCATGACGGAGCTGCATAGCATGGTTTGTTTAATGCCCTACGCACTTTTGTGACGGGTTCTCTACCTTCTATTTTACTTTTGGGGCAACTCGATGTTGACTCTAAAGTGCTTATCAACTAAAAAAGTATATTTTATTCTCTGTTATGCTGAGACCACTTGAAGATTCTGTGCTGTCTTCACTGTCCCACGCTGTATGTTTGATGGGGGTACAGGCCCCATGGTTGTTATTGGTACGGGTGGTTGGAAACCACACGAGCCAAGGTGGTTCTGATTAGGGGGAGTGAGTTCTCAGATCTAGCTAATTCATTTGGGGTTAATATCATCTCTTTACCTCCCAAGCTAGATATTGCTTTGCTAAGATGGAAGTTTCCACAATGAATTCTCGCGAGAATTTGCAGGAGCCATTAAAAAAGCTGCTCAGCACTGAGCAGCAGCGCCAAATCGCGAGTCTGCTTGTGTTTCTCAGCGGCTGAAGACATTCACAGCAGCCAGTTAACAGCGGGGCAGGAACTTGGAGAGTTCGCTCCTGCCCGCTGCACCTCCATTGGCAATCGGCAGTAGAGGTATGAGGCTAGGACAGGGAGGGCGGCAGGGTGCAGAGCCTGGGAGGGAGGGAGAGTGCAGAGTCTGACAGGGAGGGAAGGAAGGGTGCTGGATGCAGAGTCTGACAGGGAAGGGAGGGAAGGAAGGATGCTGGGTGCAATGCCTATCAGGGGAGGGAGGGAAGGGTACTGGGTGCAGTGCCTGGCAGAAAGGGAGCTGGGTGCAGAGCCTGACAGGGCACTTGAATATTAAGCTGCCTGATTTATATTCGAGTCAACTATTTTCCTCCTTTTGTGGGGATAAAGGGGGTCTCGACTTATATTTGGATCGACTTATATTCGAGTTTATACGGTAATCCTCCGTTGAATTGTAGGATATGTGGAATAGAAATTATTTAAAAAAAATTTAAAAAAGAAAGTATAAGGTGTATCCATTAAGCAGCTAGTACAAAAAAAACATGCTATGAGCATTGATCTCGTGTAGTTGTGAGGGCGTTCCCTCCTGCATACCTTTCTTTAGTCTTGGTGGATTACCTCAATAGATCCTTACAAAAACTCCCTCACTTCATTTGGTTGGGCCAGAAATAGGATTCAGCCATTATGAACTATCAGCTTTGTGTGGTACAGCATAAAAACATAAGAATAGCCCTACTGGGTCAGACCAATGGTCCCATCTAGCCCAGTATACCATCTTCATGGTGGCCAATTCAAGTCACAAGTACCTGGCAGAAACCCAAACAGCAGCAATACTCCATGTTACCAATCCAGGGCAAGCAGTGGACCATGTAGGAACTTGTCCAAACCTTACCTCTGGTAAGGATCGATGGCAATCTATCCCTGTCAGCAACTATTTTGGCATTCCCAGTCTTTGATTTCTCCTTACTGTCCCTTGCTAATTTTGTGAACATCCCACAACACAGCCACTGGGTGAGGGAACCAAAATTTCTAGTTTACTACTGCACTGATTCTGTAGTGCTGGGATCAAAAATTAATAGAAGCTCATCATAAAAACTTATAATTCTGCAGGGAGGGAGACAGAGTTCTTAACATCTATATCCTCCAAGTGCATACTGGAAGAATTGCCAACACTTAAATTAATATCTTTATTCAGCACCATTCACCAATAGTCAGTAGTCTTTTCAGTTTAGGCCTGGTATTTAGCAGGTCTAAATTAAATATTCCATTTATTCCGAGAGCAGTTGAATATCTTCACTATCTTTACAGTTTTCACAGCATGCCTTTGCTCTACCCTCCTACTGCCCCTTTACTATATGCATAGCTTTGAGTGGTTCAACAGATTTTCAGCCTGATACTATCCATATAAGGTTTGAAAATCTCCAGACAGCGGAGTTATACATTCACCAGCTGCTGGTGAACATATGACTGACTTTTGGCTGAACAACTGCATAAAAAGCAGTGCCAATCTTTTTTTTTTTTTTAGAAATATATTTTATTAGTTTCCAAAAGAGAATAACAAGTACTCAAAAGTACATGGTGTACAAAAAGATGCATGAATGCCAAAACACAGCACAAATTCACCACAATCCTATGCCATCCCCCCACCTCCCACCCCACCCCCCTCCCAGCGCCCAACCAGAAAGGAAAATTAACATAAAAATCCACTCCAGTGCAGACCCAGTCAAATAATCATAAATTCAACAAGTGACTACGTGCTCGTGGTGTTAAAGTGTCCCAAAAAGGCATCCAACATTGACAGAATAACCTGCCCAAGGCAGAGTCCAATGTAGACAAGCATAAGCGCTCCATCGATGCTTGTTGTATCATCAAAGTCCTCCAACAGGAAAGCGTGGGAGGGTCAGATGAGATCTAGCTGAGTAGAATCGCTTTCTTCCCCAATAACACAGAATGGGCTAGAAAGCTTCGAAACCCCTTTGGCGCTGTCAAGGGAATCTGATCCAGTGCAAACAGCATCAAAGGATCCAAAGAAAAGTTGTAATTCCACATGGTTTGAATATGTAAACACAACTGCTGCCAGAAATTATGAATACGAGGGCAAGACCAAAACTGATGTCCCAAAGTAGAAGGGGAATGTGAACATTTTAGGCAGCGGTCAGATGAACACATCTTTGCCCTAAATTGGTATGAGGTTGATCTGTATAACCGGTGCAAAAATTTGTAGTTCATTTCAAACAGGATCACATTATGGGAGAACCGCGCTGTTCGGGAAACTCCCCTGCAAATCATGGTGGCTGTCACGGGGCATGAGAGGTCCTGGGACCACTTCAAAGCGTAAGTTTCATATGGAGGCTCGCCCAGGCATTCCTGAAGGTGACGATGGTGAAATCGCAATGGAATCTGTACCTGTGCGGACAGGCTCAATGCCTCAGAAAGAAGTTCCATGCAGCGGTCCGCAATGGAGTCCCGTGACAGAGAGCTCATGTAGGACGAAAGTTGAAGATACGCAAACCAATCATTAGGCCTCCAACCGTGGTCCCGCTGAAGTTCGTCAAACGGTTTCAGAGAGCCATTGGAATGGACCAGTTGAGAAACATAGTGGTTAGTTGGTAAAGACCAAACCGGAGATGAAACAGGGTCCATGCCTACTGTAAAGGCACCATTACCCCGCAGTGGTAAGTAAGGAGTCACTTGAGATGAAATCCGAAGCTGATGGCACAGTAGTTTCCAAAGGTGTCGCAGGGGTAGTAGAAACAAGTCCTGTGCCGAGGAGGTTTTCCGTGGCAAGCGTGGAACATGAAGCAGGTAGCTAAAGTGATATGGAGCACAGAGTAACTGTTCCTGTCGGGAGGCTGAAAAGTAAGTGGTCCCCCGATACCAGTCATTCAGATGTCTCATCTGACATGCCTGAGACAATAAGCGAAGGCTACGGAGGCCAAATCCCTCACGATCTTTAGGGCGTGCCAGATGAGACAAGGACAAACGTGCTCTCTTCCCATTCCACAAGAATTTTTGTAAACATTTCCCTAATAGTTTGTCATGACGAGAAGATAACAATACAGCAGGGGTGTCCAATGTCAGTCCTCGAGGGCTGCAATCCAGTCGGGTTTTCAGGATTTCCCCAATGAATATGCATGAGATCTATTAGCATACAATGAAAGCAGTGCATGCAAATAGACCTCATGTATATTCATTGGGGAAATCCTGAAAATCCGACTGGACTGCGGCCCTCGAGGACCGACATTGGACACCCCTGCAATACAGGTATCATTTGAAATACATAAAGCCACTGGGGCACCAGTACCATATTATACAATGCTATCTTGCCCATTAAAGAAAGCGGAAAGACCCTCCAATTCTCCAGTTTTTGTACTGTGGTATGAACTAGCGGGACTACATTGAGAGCATATAAGTTGGAAAGGTCAGGAGAAATAGTAATACCCAAGTATGTCAGATGTCCTGATGCCCAGGTAAGGGGGAAGGGCCCCCTCCACTGCGTCTGCACCTCTGGGGTCAAAGGCAAAACTATAGACTTCAATTTGTTTAACGCCAAGCCCGAGTACATACTAAATTCATCCAGCAATTCCAAAGCTCTAGGAAGAGAAAGTTCAGGAGAACCCAAAGTTAATAAAAGATCGTCCGCATATGCTAACACTCTCAGTTGGGAATCTGCCTCCGGTAAACCCTGGATAATATCATCCTGCATAATAGTGCGCAGAAAAGGGTCCAGATAGAGTAAAAATAGAAGAGGTGAAAGCGGACTACCCTGCCGCGTCCCACACCCTATCTGGAAAACAGGTGTTCGGGTTCCATTGACCAAAATGCAAGCCGTCGGATCTGTATAAAGCAAGTGTAACATGTCCAAGAACCACCCATCAAAACCCATGTATGTGAGCACTTGAAATAGGTAACCCCAATTAACCTGGTCAAAAGCCTTTGCGGCATCCAGGCCTACCAGTATTCCCGAAAGTTCAGAATCCCTTGTACGCTGTAGTGCAGTAAGTGATCTGCGAACATTCAGTACTGAATGACGGTGCTGTACAAAACCCACTTGTTCCGGTATTATCAATGTGGGCAACAGGATAGCCAATCTATTGGCCAGTATTTTGTCTAAGATTTTTATATCTACATTGATTAGAGATATGGGTCGATAAGATTCGATGTCTGTCTCAATTTTGCCCGGTTTAGGTATTAATGTGATAAATGCCTGATTAGCCCCCAACGGAAAGGACCCACCCTCAAGGGCCGCTGTGTAATATGCTTCTAAGGGGCCACAGATGGAAGGAAAAAGAAGTTTATAGAACTCAGGAGAAAATCCATCGGGGCCTGGCGATGTGCCTCCCTTAAGCTGTTTCACTGCACTCTGAAGTTCCTTACCCTGTATGGGCCGATTTAAGTGAAGACGGTCAGGGGAGGTCAATCGGGGAACCCCAGCGTCCATTAAGTAGTCCTCTGCTTCTGGTCCCCCCTGTCCATCCCTGGCGGCGTAAAATTCCTGATAATATTTAAGAAAACTATCAGCTATGGCAGGAGTGGTTGTGAGCTCTTCGCCCGAACGCAGTAAAATGCGGGATATGTGGCGATTAGGCCGGCGAGGTTTAGTCAAATTTGCCAACAGCCATCCCGCTTTATTCCCAAACCTGTAAAATTTAAACTTGCAATAGTGAAAATAATGTTGCGTGCGTTCATGTAATAAAGTATTTAAGGCATTCTGCGCTGCTACCGTAGCCTCCAGAGAATGGGGGGAGGGATGTGCCAGGTGAGCTCGCTTCAGACGCTTATATTCACCCTCTAGGCGGAGAAGACCCCTAGAAAGGCGAACTTTATGAGCACAGACATAGGAAATAATATCCCCCCTAAGTACAGACTTAGCGGCCTCCCAAAAGAGCAAGGGTGTGGTCCGATGTTGCGCGTTAAAAGCCACGTAATCATCCCATTTCTGCATAAGATATTCCTGAAAATTCAAATTTTTGAATAAGTAGGATGGGAACCTCCATGTACCCCCGGACTTGTTATCAGAGCCACTTAAGACGTCTAATCAAATGGGGTAATGATCCGACACAGAAAGGGGTCCCACTTCAGATGCTTGTATCTTTGGCAAATAAGCAGTGGACGTCAGTATATAATCTATCCGGGAAAACGTGTGATGCGCACGGGACTGATGGGTGTAATCCCGTTCCGTGGGGTGAAGTACACGCCAAGGATCAATAAGGTCTAAGGTGTCACATAAGTATGGAATACCCTTTGTGGGGCCTAGTGGTTGAGAGGAGCCCGGTCCCGTTCTATCCAAATTAGGGTCCAGGACTTGGTTAAAGTCGCCCAACACTATAAGAGGGTTATTTAAGTCACGGACACCCACTCCCGCTATGGCAGTGAAAAAGGAGTGGTCATATTGATTAGGGGCATAAAGCATCAACAAGTTATAACAGACCCTGACATAGTAATCTTACACAGTAATATCCTTCCCAACGTGTCCCGATAAAGCTGTTCCACCTTACCCGGAAATCCCCTACGTACTAACAGCACCACCCCTGCCTTCTTGTTTGAGGAGGAGGAACAAAAAATCTGCCCCACCCATCCTCTGAGAAGTTTGGCGTGTTCAACATCAGAAAGTCTTGTCTCCTGCAGGCATGCTAAATCAGCCTTATGATGTTGAAGACGCTGAAGAATCTTACTTCTTTTAACAGGGGAGGTTATACCACAGACATTCCAGGATAAGATTCGAAAAGTTTTAGAAGTCATGGATAAGGAAATAAGCAAGTAATTACCCAGTTCCACATACGGGTTCTCCCAGGCTCCCAGCCAGACCAAGGAGAATGCAATACAAAGCTGTACCTATGGAAAGATAATGTGGACCCAATATCTGAAACTATCGGGAACTGCACTGGAGTAGAAAACACAAAGAAATGCTGCATAGGTGAAATTCCAAAAGTCAAACCCAACTCCTCCCCTCCCCCCCGTAATCCCCCTCCATAACCCCTTCCCTGTCCAACCTTAACATCTCCCCGCATTAACAGACTCCAGGCTAACCTTAAACCCTCCAGGGCCTCAGGTAGCAAGTCACGTCTGCGAGGCTAATGGATCCATGCCAACCTCAGAAAGTAATACATGCTGCGCACACAGATTAACCAACAAGAATTACAAACCCCAATACCAGCAATGCAAGAATTACAAGATATAGTGTTCAAGTAGCTCCAGCAGAGGACTCAGCACGATTAATGAATTCCCCAGCTGTATCTACAGAATCAAACACGTGCCATTTCCCATTTTGGTGTATTTTCAGTACTGCAGGATAAAGAAACATAAATCGCCTCTTCTGTTCTACCAGTTTAGCACATAGAGGGTGGAAAACTTTGCGCCGGTCAGTCAGTGCGGCAGAGTAATCCTGACCAATGCGTACCTGTAAGGTTTCATAAGTCAGAGGCTCGCGTCGGGTGCGAAAGGCTCTCAGCAGTTCAACTTTGTGACGATAATTGTGTAGTTTTCCAATGACAACTCTGGGTCTGTGTTCAAGTCCCACTCTAGGACCCACCCTGTGTACCCTTTCAAAGCGTGCCGGGCCCAGAGAAGATATCATGGGGAGCTCACTTGCCAACCAGGATTCCACCACTGATAAGAGCACTGTATCAGATATGGTTTCTGGTAGTCCGATAAAACGCAGGTTCCCACGGCGAAAGCGGTTCTCCAAATCCTCAAGCTTATCTTGACAGGAACGTAATTGCGTGGTGAGGGATGCCACCGTGGATTCCATCGCCGTGGCCCCATCTTCCACCGCCAAAACCCTCGTCTCCAATTCCGTCACGCGTGTGGAATTATCCTCAAGTAAGGACTCCAGTTTGTCAATTGGGTGAAAATGAGCTCCATCCTTGGCCCCAGCGCCTGTAAAATTACATTTTGCAGCTCCGCCAGCATTTCGGGAGTGAACGCCGCCGCCAGCGCCTCAGCACGAGGCGCGGCCGCCATTTTGTCATCCCCGGGCCACAATTTTTCACGGTCCTTTTTCGCTGTTTTTGTTGCCATTCGGACCGCCGGAGGAGACAAGTATCTGTCCATATATTTATAAAGCTTTTGCTGGCCAAAGGGGGTAAAACCGCTCGAGTTGAAGTGCTAATTTGAAGCCGGAGGAGGGGCAGGGCTCCGGAGCCGATCGTTCACGCAGCCGACCCGCTCACAGCATCACGTGACTCCCGCAGTGCCAATCTTTAAAAAATAAAAACAGAAAACTGCCAATAGAAAATGTACTTATGGGTACAAGTAAAGCTGTAAATAGTATATTCCACTAGTTACTTAAACTATCACGATCCAGTCCAGGACATGCACTTTTCGTCATGAAAACTCAATGGATAACAAGGCAATTGCTTTGCACACATCTCCTTTCATTGGCCAGTAAAATCAACTCAACAGAAAAAGAGGAGTCTTCATTTGGCCAGTACAGTGAGAAGCAAAACAAAAGAAAGGCATTGTTAATGCACATTTTAGGTTAAAATGTACAAGCACCACAAGTAGCTTTTCAAATAGTAGCTTAACATGAAATTCTCAACAAGACTGAGGCAAATAAACTATTGAAATACATTTCTTTTATCCCAAATAACTTTGAACATATTAAACACACACAGCGTTATACTTCATGATTTCAGCAGATAATATAGACTCTTACCTTTTAAAGACCTCCTCATGATGAGTAGCTGGCAAAATAAATCCTTCTTCATCTAATTTAATCTCCACATCTAATAAAAAATGTTTATATACATTAATATCTGTCATAGGAATAAAAATGGATTACAACAGTTATAGATGTGGAGGTGGAGGAACAGTGTATATCTTGACCAGAGACTGCATATTAAGAGATTAGGTTCTTAACCTAATAATATGTGTTCCAGTAGATAGTAATGGTATGCTGAATCATAGGGTTGTCCATCTATACTTGCAAGCATATTGAAAATGTCAATTACAACTTTTCAGTTCTGTCTCCTTCTCCACTGTCTCTGCTGCCCCCTTCAGTTCATACCAAAGCTGGCAACAGACCAACAAAAGAAGACAGGAGATGGAAGGTTAAGGGGAACTCCTCAAATCCAGGTGTCTTATCTACTCAGATGAATTTTAAAACAGCAATGTAGTTAAAAACATTAAGAAGCCTCTGAAAGGAAGAATGCATTTAAGAAAAATACAAGTTAAACAAGAAACAGCCTGAACATTTATGGAGCTCAACCATTCCTCCCTTGTATCATATACACAGACTCTTCATAATGCAATAGTCTGTCTGGTAGTAAAATCCTAGCTAAGGAGTTGGCCATTAAACTTGAGTCAGAAATCAGGTGTATCAGATTAATTGCTGGGTGGGGGGGGGGGGTTTGAGATGTTCAGCATATAATGCTTATCTACTGGAAAAGATATTATCAAGGTAAGAACCTAATCTCTTTTTCCAGTGCAATAGGGATGGTATGCTGAACCGTAAGAATGTACCTAAGTAGTCCTTAAAGTCTAGGGTGGGAGAGATGAGTCTACACATAGTACCGAGGACCCAAAAGTGATATCCTCCTGCACAGCTATGTCCACCCTGTAGAATTTGGTGAAAGTATGAAGGACCAGTGGCTGACCTTTAAATCTCCTCAGGAGGAACTGCTGTTGCTTCCTCCCAAGAGGAGGCCACTCCTCTTGTCGAATGCACCTTCAATGAGATAGGCGGATGTTTACTGCAACCGATGTATGAGAGGATATAAATTTATGAATCCATCTAGAGATGGTGGTCTTGGAAGCGGGTCTGCTCCATTAGTTAAGATGAAAAAATGATCTGAGAGACAAAACTCCTTGTTCACCTCCAGGTATCGCAATAGGATTCTCCTGACATCCAAAATCTTTAAGACCTTGTCTTTCTTCTTGGACCCTGTGGGGATAAATGTTGGCAACCTAACTTTTTGGTTGACATGAAATGCTGAAATGACTTAAGGACCCTGAGGACCGGGGCAGAAGGGAGCCCAAGCCCTGCCCGAACAACCCCCACCCTCCCAGACACGATCGAGGCAGGAGGGAGCCGAAGCCCTCCTGCCCCGGCGATCCCCCTACCCTCACCCCCACTAAAATACGGGCAGGCAGGAGGGATCCCAGGCCCTCCTGCCCTGAAGCAGCCCCCCCACATCTGGATCCCCCCCGCACACCTGATTGGCCCCCCCGAACACCACCCCACCCGCGACACCCCCCCGTACCTTAAGAACGTTGGACAGATGGATGGGTCCCAAGCCCATCCTTCCGGCAGGCCTAATATCCTCTGAATGGCGGGACTTAGGGCCTGATTGGCCCAGGCGCCTCAAGCCCCGCCCACAGGAGGGTCCTTAGGCGCCTGGGCCAACCGGAATTGGCCCAGTTGCCTTAGGCACATGGGCTTAGTTCACCAATTCAAATCGGGTGAATCGATTCAAATCGATTTGCTTTAAAAAAAAAATCATCCTCCCGATTCGGTGAACAACCCTCCTCCTCGTGCCTTCCTAAAGCATGAGTGGCAGCACTGCTGTTGCTGCTTTAGGGGGCGAGGGGGGAGGATCAGTCGGGAAGGTCTGCCCCCCTCCTCTGAAGGCTTGCATGTTCGGCCAGCTTCCCTTCTCTTGCTTTTACATAATACGGCAGCCTGCAGGATCGCCAGCGCTGTAGCAATCCTTGCAGCTGCTGTCATCGTCAGCGGAACGTTTCCTCTGCTGCGATCCTTCCCCCGATGTACGAGGAGGGGCGGGACCGCAGCAGAGGGAACGTGCCGCTGACGACAACAGCTGCAAGTATTGCTACAGCACCGGCGATCCTGCAGGCTTAAGGTAAGAGCGGGGAAGCTGAACGAACATGCAGACCTTCGGAAGGGGAGGGCAGGCCTTTGAGGGAAGGTGGCCCTGGTGTAGAAGTACACAGAGGGAGGGAATAGGGGGCTCAAAGAGACGTGCATATAATGGGGGGGGGGGAAATAATGGGTCTAAAAAAGAGGAGAGGGAGAGAGATGATGGACAATGGGATTTAGGGAAGGAAGGAACAGAAAGGGAGAGAAGTTGGACACAAGGGATGATGTGAAGGGGGGTAAGGGATAGAGATACTGGATAGGAGAGTAGCTGGGAAGAGAAAGGGAGAGCTGGTGGACCCTGGGGTGGTGGGGAAGGAAGGAGAGATACTGGATGAAGGGTAATTGAGAAAAGGAGAGATGGTGGATCTGGGGATGGTGGAGTCTATCGCTGCAGCTGCGGGGGGATGGAGATGAAAAAAAGGAAAGATGCCAGATCTCCGGGGGAGGGAAGGGAAATGGAAGGGGAAGACAGAGAAGGAAGATGGACGGAGAAAGAAGAAAGAAAGGGACCCTGATCAGAAGACAACCAGAGCCTTGGACCAACATTATTTGAATAATTACCAGACAACAAAAGGTAGAAAAAATAATTTTATTTTCTGTTTTATAATTACAATATGTCAGATTTGGTGTTAGACTGCAAACATAAGCTAGGATTTAACACCACAGCACCAGTGTGGGTAGGAAAGGGCAAAGAAGGTGAAGAGGCTATAAAATAAACCCAACGTAATATAACCCTGTGGTATTATATATAAATACAAACAATAAGAATAGAATACCACTCAAGCAGACTCTACATCTCAGTATATTCAAATTATTCTAATGTAATTTTTATAGAAATTTTTAATATAGAAAATTTTTTATATGTGTATAATTATCTAACCAAATGGCCTCAGAAATGGAGCCTACGCATAACGACACAGTCATCAACTGGAAAATCTGCGTAGTGTATAAGCTCCTGCTCCAATCATTGGCCTCTACTCTAGCAGCTTGTTTATTTACTAAATTTACTTAATAGAACAGCCCCACACCTTATAGTGCTGAAGACTTAATAACATTAAATTGGGTACTCAATATCAGAGTTACTGTGTGTAAAGTCCACATTTGAAAAACTCGACCAAGCAACTTATCTTATTAGTTGAATATTCTTCATAGTCAAAGTTTAAGCCATAAAATTTCAAAACGTTCCGTTCACCAACGCGGCCAGCGTTTCGCGGGTATATCATACAACCGCTGCATCAGGGCCATCGGAACATTCACACACACATCCTAAATACGTATACTCAGTCAACGCTTTTGACTGAGTATACGTATTTAGGATGTGTGTGTGAATGTTCCGATGGCCCTGATGCAGCGGTTGTATGATATACCCGCGAAACGCTGGCCGCGTTGGTGAACGGAACGTTTTGAAATTTTATGGCTTAAACTTCGACTATGAAGAATATTCAACTAATAAGATAAGTTGCTTGGTCGAGTTTTTCAAATGTGGACTTTACACACAGTAACTCTGATATTGAGTACCCAATTTAATGTTATTAAGTCTTCAGCACTATAAGGTGTGGGGCTGTTCTATTAAGTAAATTTAGTAAATAAACAAGCTGCTAGAGTAGAGGCCAATGATTGGAGCAGGAGCTTATACACTACGCAGATTTTCCAGTTGATGACTGTGTCGTTATGCGTAGGCTCCATTTCTGAGGCCATTTGGTTAGATAATTATACACATATAAAAAATTTTCTATATTAAAAATTTCTATAAAAATTACATTAGAATAATTTGAATATACTGAGATGTAGAGTCTGCTTGAGTGGTATTCTATTCTTATTGTTTGTATTTATAAAATAAACCCACCAGGATGTTTGAAAAAAACACCCAATTGGGCAGGAAAATTGAATCGAAAAATCGATTCAGTAGGCTAAATCGAATCAAAATTTTTTTTCCTGAATCGGGCAGGACAACTCACTCACATTCCAGGAAACAAATTTTTAAGAATCATGTAATCCTCTCAATACCCAATGACCAACACAGCTGAACCCCCTATAAAGAAAAGAGGGAAATGTTATAGTCCATCATCACCCTATTGCATAAAAAGCAATACCAATGTAGGAGCAATCAGATCAAAATTAAGAACAGATATCACTATATCCTCAGGGAAACTCAGTTACAATTCGAAAGAAAAAACAATCCCATCCACTAACTCACAAAAACAAAAACGGTTAGGGCTCTTCAGCTTGGAAAAGAGACGGCTGAGGGGAGATATGATTGAAGTCTACAAAATCATGAGTGGAGTAGAACGGGTACAAATGGATCGATTTTTCACTCCGTCAAAAATTACAAAGACTAGGGGACACTCGATGAAGTTACAGGGAAATACTCTTAAAACCAATAGGAGAAAATTTTTTTCACTCAGAGAATAGTTAAGCTCTGGAACACGTTGCCAGAGGATATGGTAAGAGCGGATAGCGTAGCTGGTTTTAAGGAAGGTTTGGACAAGTTCCTGGAGGAAAAGACCATAGTCTGTTATTGAGAAATATATGGGGGAAGCCACTGCTTGCCATGTATTGGTAGCATGGAATATTGCTACACCTTGGGTTTTGGCCAGTTACTAGTGACCTGGATTGGCCACCATGAGAACTGGCTACTGGGTTTGATGGACCATTGGTCTGACCCAGTAAGGCTATTCTTATGTTCTTTTTATTTGACTCTTAGGTTGCCCATTTAATTTACTTATTCATCTATTAATTATCTCTAACATTTAAGCAGACTACAATAAAACACTAAAAAATAAACACACTAAAAAACAAACAGTACATATCAGCAATGATCACATCCAC
Source organism: Geotrypetes seraphini (assembly GCF_902459505.1). Lineage (NCBI taxonomy): Eukaryota > Metazoa > Chordata > Amphibia > Gymnophiona > Dermophiidae > Geotrypetes > Geotrypetes seraphini. The sequence continues at coordinate 277,488,311 of NC_047085.1, read as the reverse complement.
AAAATAATTTGCTATTCTATAGCCCAGGGGTGTCCAAAAGGTTGATCGCGATCAACCAGTAGATTGTGAAGGCAATGCAAGTCGATTGCGAAGCCCATCCTGGGCTCCGTGATAGACTCGCATTGCTTTCGCGTTCTACCAGCTTCCTGACATGGTAAACAGGATGCAGAAGCACTGGGCTGACCAGCCTTCCCCCCGACATCAATTCTGATGTCGGAGAGGAAGTTCCAGGCCAGCCAATCGCTGCCTGGCTGGCCCAGAACTTCCTCTCCGACGTCAGAATTGACGTCGAGGTGGAAGGCTGGTCGGCCCGGTGCTTCTTCGTCCTGTTTACCACGTCGGGAAGTAGGGAGAGGTCAGAACTCGGCAGTTGTGGCTGGGGACCTGTTCCCCGATAGCGGCAGTGGTGGCTTGGGGGAGGGCAGGGAGAAAGAAAGACAAAAAAAGAAAGGGGGCAGGCAGGGAGACAGAAAGAAAGAAATGGGGGACAGGGAGACAGAAATAAAGGGGGGACAGGGAGAGAGGAAGAAAAAGTTGGGGGAGGGAATGAGGTCTAGAGGAGAAGAAGCATAAAGGAGGACAGGGGCCAACAAATGGAAGACAGGAACCAACAGACGTCAAGGATGAAAGACCACATGAAAGATTCAAGCAAGCAGAGAGGGCGAAGACTGGCGGGTACCCCCGAAGAGAAGTACTGAACCACATCGAGGATACAGACTTGAGACCAGAGAGGAAGCTGAAGAAGGGGAAATCTGCAGTCGTCGTGGGAGACTCAATCCTGAGAGAAGTGGACAGTCACGTAGCAGGAGGGAGAGAAGATCGGCTAGTGACCTGTCTCCCAGGAGCAAAAACGAAGGACATCACCGACAGAATCGAGAGGATCCTGGATGGCGCAGAAACAGAAGAGATGGCAGTGATAATCCACGTGGGAACAAATGATGTCAACAGAAGAAATTACAGCAGGACAACGCTAACTGAACAGTTCAAGACCCTAGGAAGGAAACTGAAGCTGAGGACACAGAAGGTAGCATTCTCAGAGATTCTGCCAGTACCGAGGGCAGACGTGAAGAGGCAGACCGAGCTTCAAGCAATAAACGCATGGTTGAGGAGATGGTGCGAAGAAGAAGGATTCCTTTTTGTGAGGAACTGGTCAACTTTTGGGGGGAAGAACAAGCTCTTTAGGAGGGACGGACTACACCTGAGTGAGGCAGGAACGAGGCTGCTAGCAAACAACGTCAAGAGAGGAATCGAGCAGGCTTTAAACTGAAAAGAAGGGGAAAGCCGATAGTCGACCCGACGTCGACGGTTCAGACAAGAGTATCCAAAGAAGATACTGAGGGGGGAAAATGCTGGGAACAAGCAAGAGACGAACAGCAGAAACTGTTGACCAACAAGAAGGGCAAACAGATAAAATTAGAGGAACAGGAGAGACTGGGAAACCAGGTTGCAGACGAAACAGATGCACAAAGAAATGAGGAAGAAAGGAACCTAAAACAGGGACTGCTAGCCCAGATAGGGGATGGCAAGAGGAGCAAAACACATGTAAAACCAGCCGAGAAAAGAAAAGACCGGGACTTAAATTGCTTGTACGCAAATGCAAGGAGCCTAAAGTCCAAAATGGGAGAATTAGAAGTCATAGCCAAAAAAGGAGACCTAGACATCATTGGAATCACGGAAACATGGTGGAACGAGGATAACCAATGGGACGTAGCACTGCCAGGGTACAAACTCTATAGAAGAGACAGGGCCCACAAGAAGGGGGGAGGAATAGCACTATACATAAAAGACACCATTCCCTCGTCCGGAGTGGATATAGAACCAAAGGCGGAAGGATTGGAGTCATTATGGGTTAAACTACCGGGAAAAAATGGCCTTGACATAAGACTGGGTCTATACTATCGTCCACCTGGACAAGCGGAAGCAAACGACAAAGATCTGGCAGCAGAATTAAGGTGGGAAGGCAACAACAGGAACGTGACAGTAATGGGAGACTTTAACTACCCCGGGATAAACTGGAATATTGGAAACTCGAACTGTGCGAGGGAAACAGAATTCTTAGAGTCTGTGAGGGACTGCTTTATGGATCAGCTTGTCAAGGAACCAACAAGAGGTAATGCCACTCTTGACCTAATCCTCAACGGAATAGGGGGACCTGCAAAAGAAGTGGAAATAGTAGGACCACTAGGAAACAGCGATCACAACATGATTCAGTACAAATTAGGAGTAGGTACAGCAAAAGGGAAGAGAACCACAGTGACAACGTTCAATTTTAAGAAAGGGAACTACGATGCTATGAGAGCAATGGTAAGGAAAAAACTCAGAAATAGCTCAAGGAGAGGAGAAACTGTAGAGCAAGCCTGGTCTCTATTCAAGGACACAGTGCAAGAAGCACAACATATGTATATCCCCAGATTTAGAAAAGGGTGCAAAAAAACCCGAACAAAAGACCCCGCATGGATAAATAATGAGGTGAAGAAAGCGATAGGAGACAAGAAAAATTCATTCCGGAAATGGAAAAAGGACCAAACTGGAGAAAACTGGAAGGAACACAGAAAATGCCAAAGAGAATGTCATCAAGTGGTTAGGAGAGCAAAAAGAGAATACGAAGAGAGGCTGGCCAGGGAGGCAAAAAACTTCAAATCGTTCTTCAGATATGTTAAAGGGAAGCAACCGGCGAGGGAAGAAGTAGGACCGTTGGATGCTGGAGACCAAAAGGGAGTGATAAAGGAGCAAGAAGAGGTAGCCGACAGGTTAAACAAATTCTTCTCGTCAGTCTTCACAAGCGAGGACACATCCACTGTACCAGAACCCGATGTGATCTTCCATGGTGATCAAGAAGAAAAACTGTCAACAATAGAGGTGAGCCATGAGGATGTCCTCCAACAGATAGATAGATTGAAAAGCGACAAATCACCAGGCCCGGATGGAATCCACCCTAGGGTACTAAAGGAATTAAGAAATGAGATAGCGGGAATACTCCAACGAGTTTGCAACCTATCCTTGAAAACTGGGGAGATCCCGGAGGACTGGAAGATAGCAAATGTTACACCTATCTTTAAAAAGGGGTCAAGAGGAGACCCGGGAAACTACAGGCCGGTAAGTTTGACATCGGTTCCGGGCAAGATGGTAGAAGCACTGATAAAGGACAGCATCTGTGAGCACATCGAAAAACATGGGCTGATGAAAGCGAGCCAACATGGCTTCTGCAAAGGAAGATCGTGCCAAACAAATTTACTGCACTTCTTTGAGGGGGTGAACAGCCAGTTGGACAAAGGGGAACCCATAAACATCATTTACCTCGACTTCCAAAAGGCCTTTGACAAGGTACCCCATGAGCGGCTACTTAGGAAGCTGTGGAACCACAGGGTGGAAGGGGACATACACAGATGGGTCAAACACTGGTTGGCAGGCAGAAAACAGAGGGTTGGAGTGAAGGGTCACTACTCGGGCTGGAGGAAGGTCACGAGTGGAGTTCCACAGGGGTCTGTGCTGGGACCGCTGCTGTTTAATGTATTTATTAATGACCTGGAAACGGGGACGAAATGTGAAGTTATAAAATTTGCGGATGACACTAAACTCTGTAGAAGGGTTAGAACTACGGAAGAGTGTGAGGACCTACAAAGGGACCTAAACAAACTGGAGGAGTGGGCAAATAAATGGCAGATGAAATTCAATGTAGGGAAATGTAAGGTCATGCATACAGGGAGAAAGAACCCAATGTTCAGCTACCAAATGGGGGGATTAGTATTAGAGGGAAGTAACCTTGAAAGAGATTTGGGTGTACTTGTGGACACAACAATGAAGTCAACGGCACAATGTGCAGCAGCCGCAAAAAAGGCAAACAGAATGTTGGGTATTATTAAGAAGGGTATTACGACCAGAACAAAAGAAGTCATCCTGCCGTTGTATCGGGCGATGGTGCGCCCGCACCTGGAGTACTTTGTTCAGTATTGGTCACCGTACCTTAAGAAGGATATGGCAACACTTGAGAGGGTCCAGAGGAGAGCGACACGAATGATTAAGGGCATGGAAAACCTCTCATACCACAGAAAGATTGGAGAGACTGGGGCTCTTCTCCCTGGAAAAGCGGAGACTCAGAGGAGACATGATAGAGACCTACAAGATCATGAAGGGCATAGAGAAAGTAGAGAGGGACAGATTCTTCAAACTTTCAAAACATATAAGAACAAGAGGGCATTCAGAAAAATTGGAAGGGGACAGATTCAAAACAAATGCTAGGAAATTTTTCTTTACCCAGCGTGTGGTGGATACCTGGAATGCACTTCCAGAGGACGTAATAGGACAGAGTACGGTACTGGATTTCAAGAAAGGATTGGACAAATTCCTGCTGGAAAAAGGGATGGAGGGGTATAGATAGGGAGCTACTGCGCAGGTCCTGGACCTGTTGGGCCGCCGCGTGAGCGGACTGCTGGGCGTGATGGACCTCGGGTCTGATCCAGTGGAGGCATTGCTTATGTGCTTATAAGAAATATTGGATGCACAGTCAGAAGAAAGTGCAACCAGAGACTCATGAAATCACCAGACAACAAAGGTAGAAAAAATGATTTTATTTTCAATTTAGTGATCAAAATGTGTCTGTTTTGAGAATTTATATCTGTTGTCTATATTTTGCACTATGGCCCCCTTTTATTAAACTGCAATAGCGTTTTTTAGTGCAGGGAGCCTATGAGTGTTGAGAGCAGTGCGGGGCATTCAGCGCAGCTCCCTGCGCTAAAAACAGCTATCGCGGTATAATAAAAAGGGAGGGGGTACTGTATTTTTGTATAGTTGTTACTGAGGTGACATTGCATAAAGTCATCTGCCTTGACCTCTTTGAAAACACCCCGGAATATAAATGACAATTAACATTTTCTCTGCATATAGTGTGCTTTGTGTTTTTTAAATTTTATTGTTGGTAGATCATTTTGACTTGATCATTTTAAAAGTAGCTCACAAGCTCAAAAAGTGTGGGCACCCCTGCTATAGCCTATCTTTGAGAGCCATTAATAGAATAGCAATTAGTGCATTTTTGGCACCTTTTACAGAATTTGGCCCTTTAAGTGCATATTAGTTTGTGTATTCTGAATATTATATATTGATTTCAATTTTGATTATTAGAATCTCACTTTAAGAAGCACAGGAGTTTGTTGCTCTGCTGACGTCTTTTGCCTGGTATTACATTTTAGTAAACATTTAAAAACAGATAAATTCCAAATTCACTGCAAACACTTACCTAATGTATAACAGTATGGTGTCAACACATGTGATGCAAAATACATTCTTGCACCTAAGAGATCAATCAGACCAGTCTTGACCTTATTATACAGATGAGGATCCACAGGAGTCTCCAGTGAACGGCCTGGTATGATAAATGTCTTCACTCGGTACTTTGGAAGGAGTTTAGGACCCTAGTAATTTATTAGATATTGTCAGACAACTGAAGTATTAATTTTCCAATTATATAATCCCAAAAGACAGAAAACTAACTGAAAATATCATGTGCCCCTTCTAAGAAAAGAAAAGAAAAATCCTCCAACAATTTCAGATTGGGCACAACCAATATTATAATGGCATTTCAACGCTTCCCCCCTCCCCTGGCTTATTTAATTTAATTTTTATAAATTTAACAGATGTATCATAAAATTTACCCTAATACCTCTATAAAGTGCTGCAGAAAATAAGGAGAAGATGAACTCTGATACAAATACACTACAAAGGGCCACTGAAAAGTTCTCATCCAAATCAACAAAGTTGGAGCAGTCTCCATCGAGAGCTACACACCTAGGGCTCATTTTACTAAGCTGCGATAGCGTTTTTAGTGCGCATAGAATTTTAGAATGCGCTAAATCCATGCTACGCGACTAGAACTAACGGCAGCTCAATGCTGGCGTTAGCATCTAGCGCGCGCACTAAAACCCCTATCACAATTTAGTAAAAGGAGCCCTTAGTTCAGTGATTTTCTATTTTCTTGCCCTCGAGCTGCATGTCCCCCTCCACCGAAGCTGACCCAGAAGGCTTCCCTCTAATGTCAGAGAGAAGACTTCCAGGTCAGCCACGTGAAGCGTGCAAGAGCCGCTGCCCGCGTCCCTGCAAACGAGTGTGACTGAAGGCAAGAAGGGACAGCCCAGCTGGACGGCCCTGAAGGGAGCAAGTGTGGCCCTGGAGCGAGCAAATAAGGGAGAGAGGGGATATCAACATGGGACAAAGGGAGAAAGGAGGGGGAAAGGAGTGCATTGGGATACAGGAAGGGCACAAATTTGGGATAAAGGCAGGAATGCAGGAAGGGGGGCACAAACGGGACACAGAAGGAAAGGAGGGGGCATGAACTTGGGACACAAGGGAGGGTGAGGAACTAACTTGGGACATGGGAGGGAGAGAATAGAAAGGGAGAATTGTTGGGTGTGAATGAGAGGGAAAGAGAAGGTGCAGAAAGAGGAAAATTGGGGAATGGCAGAAAGAGGAAAATTGTTGGGAATAGAGAGAGAGGAGTGAGGTAGAGATACATGGGGAAGAGAAGGATGAGAGGGAGGTGGTGGAGTGGGAACAGAGGGACAGTTTGAAGGGAGTGCAAGGGGGAGGAATGTTGGACATAGTGATGGAGGGAGAGGTGTGGAGAAGGGTGCTAGAAGGAGAAATTTTGGGCATGGAGCTGGTGGCCAGTGGTGAAAAATGTTGCACATGATCTGAGGGATGAGAGAGGGAGAAATGTTGGATGTGGCAGTAGAGGGAGTGGAAGAGATGCACCCTGGATCTCTCTCTCTCTTTCCCCATTCCCTGTACACAGGGGGAGGGATCATGAAATGGTGAGATGATGAAGGCAGGGAGATGGGCATAGGGGAAATACTAGAAAGCACAGTTACTTACCGTAACAGGTGTTATCCAGGGACAGCAGGCATATATTCTCACATGTGGGTGACGTCATCTACGGAGCCCCGATGCGGAAGCATTTTCAAGCAAACTTGATTGAAGATTTAAGTTTGCTCTGCTGCTCCACGCATGCGTGCCTTCCTGCTCCACTAGGGGGTGCATCCCCTCGTGGTCTCCAGTTCACTTAACTAGCCAAGAAGCCAACCTCGGGGAGGTGGGCGGGTTGTGAGAATATATGCCTGCTGTCCCTGGATAACACCTGTTACGGTAAGTAACTGTGCTTTATCCCAGGACAAGCAGGCATGATATTCTCACATGTGGGTGACCTCCAAGCTTACTGAAGAGGGATGGAGGGAAGTTGGCAATTTAAGCAAATAGATTTTGCAACACCGATTGGCCGAATCGGCCATCGCTTCTGGACAGGGAGTCCAGACAGTAGTGGGAGGTGAAGGTATGAACCGAAGACCACGTGGCAGCCTTGCAGATTTCCTCAATAGGTGTGGACCTGAGGAAGGCTACGGAGGCTGCCATTGCTCGGACTTTGTGTCCCGTAACTCGACCATGCAGCGCGAGACCAGCCTGAGCGTAGCAAAAGGAGATGCAATCGGCCAACCAGTTGGACAAGGTGCGTTTGGAAACTGGGTGACCTAACCGGTTTGGGTCGAAGGACAAAAACAGTTGTGGGACTTTCCGGTGTGGCTGAGTGCGTTGGAGGTAAAAGGCCAACGCTCTTTTGCAGTCAAGAGTGTGGAGCGCCACTTCTCCGGGGTGAGAGTGGGGCTTGGGAAAAAACACAGGTAAGACAATGGACTGATTGAGATGGAAATCAGACACTACTTTAGGTAGGAACTTTGGATGGGTGCGGAGTACCACCTTGTCGTGATGGAATACCGTGAAGGGTGGGTCCGCTACCAGAGCTTGTAGCTCACTAACCCGCCGTGCGGACGTGAGCGCGAGTAGGAAAATTACCTTCCAAGTGAGGAATTTTGGATGGCATTTGTCTAGGGGCTCAAATGGAGGTTTCATTAGTTGAGCCAGAACCACGTTAAGGTCCCAAACCACCGGGGGAGGTTTGAGAGGGGGGTGGACGTTCAGCAGACCCTTCATGAAGCGAGTGACTAAGGGATGGAGCGAGAGGGCTTTCCCTTCCAGGGGCTGATGAAAGGCCGCAATCGCACTGAGGTGTACTCGAATGGAGTTGGTCTTTAGGCCGGAATGAGATAGTTGAAGTAGATAGTCAAGGACCAGGGGGACGGGGACCGACACCGGGTCCTGGCTGTGGGAGGAGCACCAGGTTGAGAATCTGGTCCACTTTTGGGAGTAGCAGGTTCTCGTTGAGGTTTTTCTAGAGGCCTCCAATATCTCCTTGACTGATTGAGACACGGGGAGAGCAGTTAGGGGGAGAGAAACCAAGCATTCAGATGAAGAGATTGAAGATTGGGATGTAACAGTGAACCCTGACCCTGTGACAGTAGAGAGGGAAACAGAGGCAGAGGCAGTGGATCTCTGACACTGAGTTGAAGTAGAAGGGAAAACCACGGCTGGCGTGGCCAGCGAGGGGCAATCAGGATCAGGGTGGCTTGTACTGTTTTCAGGTGGACAAGGGTCCGCAGTATCAGAGGAAACGGCGGGAACGCGTACAGGAACCTTCCCTCCCAGTCGAGGAGGAAGGCGTCGGCCTCGAGTCGGTCCGGGGAGTATATCCGGGAGCAGAAGAGAGGCAGCTTGTGATTGTGAGGGGATGCGAACAGGTCTATTTGAGGCGTCCCCCACCGTTCGAACACTCCTCGTAGGGCCTGAGAGTGTAGTGACCACTCGTGTGGCTGGAGGAGGCGGCTGAGTCTGTCCGCTAGGCAGTTTTGTTCTCCTTGTATGTACACCGCCCGAAGGAAGGTGTTGTTGGAGATTGCCCATTTCCAGAGGCGTAGGGCTTCCCGACAAAGGAGCCAAGACCCTGTGCCCCCTTGTTTGTTTACGTAGTACATCGCTACTTGGTTGTCGGTTCGGATGAGAACCACTCGGTCGCGGAGCAGATGTTGGAAGGCTACAGCTGCGAGGTAGATGGCCCGAAGTTCTAGCACGTTGATGTGGCAGCGACGGTCTTGTGCTGACCACATTCCTTGGGTGCGTAGGCCGTCCAGATGGGCTCCCCAAGCGTATTCCGACGAGTCCGTGGTGAGTACCTTGCTGTGGGGTGGGGTGAGGAAGAGCAAACCTTTGGAAAGATTTGAAGAGTCGGCCCACCAGCGGAGCGATCGTTGCAATGAAGGAGTCACTGTTACGGAGCGGTCGATCGGGTCCCGGTCTTGACGCCATTGAGACGCCAGGGTCCATTGAGGGATTCTCAGATGGAGGCGGGCGAAGGGTGTGACATGGACGGTGGAGGCCATGTGGCCCAGGAGGGTCATCATCTGTCGAGCTGATACTGAGGTCAGCAGAGAGATCCTTCGGCTCAGACTTACTAACGCCTCCAGGCGCGGAGGGGGGAGGAAGGAACGGAGGCGAACCGTGTCCAGCGTGGCCCCGATGAACTGTAGGGACTGCGAGGGGCGTAGTTGAGATTTTGGGAAGTTTATTTCGAACCCCAGACTTTGTAGGTAGGTAATAGTCTGTTGGGTCGCTGAGATAACCCCTTCCTTGGACGGGGCTTTGATTAGCCAGTCGTCCAGGTAGGGGAATACCTGGAGGCCCTGGGAACGTAAGGTTGCTGCTACCACCACGAGGCACTTGGTGAAGACCCGAGGTGATGATGCTAGTCCGAAGGGGAGGACTCGGTATTGTAGGTGCCAGTCCCCTACTTGGAAACGCAAAAACTTGCGGTGAGCGGGGTGCACTGGGACGTGTGTGTACGCCTCCTTGAGATCGAGGGAGCAGAGCCAGTCGCCCTCGTCGATCAGGGGGTAGAGTGTTGGTAGTGAGAGCATCCGAAACTTTTCCCGTACCAGGAATTTGTTGAGGCGTCTCAAGTCTAGTATTGGGCGTAGGTCTCCCGTTTTTTTCGGTACCAGGAAGTAACGGGAGTAGAAGCCCTTCCCCCGTTGGTCGGGGGGGACCTTCTCCACTGCTCTCAGGCGAAGCAGGTCTCGAGCTTCGGAGAGGAGTAGAGGTAGCTGAGTCCGGTTGGGAGGGCAATTCCTTGGGGGATTGTCCGGGGGAATGGCCCGAAAGTTGAGAGAGTACCCTGATGAGATCACGCCAAGGACCCATGCGTCCGACGTGAGTTGTTCCCAGCGAGGGTAAAAGGCTTTGAGTCGACCTCCGATGGGAAGGCGGCCTGGGACTATGGCGGAGGGGGCCCGCCCCCTTCCGCGTGTCCCGTCAAAAGGACGGGGATGGTTTGGTGGTCGCGGGCGGTTGAGACTTGGGCATGGCCCTGTGATGGGCTTGCGGACGTCTGGGTGGGGGCCGCGAGAAAGCAGGGGTGGACTTTTGTGGGTAGCGGCGCGGAGGGGCCCTGTATGGCCTGGGCGCTGGCGGTTTGGGCTTTTGCCGGACAAGGGAGGCAAATGAGCGTTCATGTTCGGAGAGGCGTTTTGTCGCCGCTTCGATAGTGTCATCGAACAATTCCTTTCCCACGCAGGGGAGGTTAGCCAACCGGTCCTGTAAGTTGGGGTCCATGTCGACCAGGCGCAGCCAAGCTAGTCGGCGCATGGCGATAGCGAAGGCTGCTTCTCTGGAGGAGAGTTCGAAGCCATCGTAGGCCGCGTGGAATAGATGAAGGCGCATGTTGGAGAGGGACTCTAAAAGCAGGCTGAACGTTCCCTGCCGGGAGGCCGTTAGGTCAGTCTCAAAGGCTCTCAATAGTCCAATGAGGTGTTTGAGGTATGATGTGAAGGTGAAAGTGTAGCTTTGCACCCTAGAGGCCATCATTGCGTTTTGGTATAGTCTCCTGCCGAACTTGTCCAGGGTTCGGCCTTCTCGGCCTGGGTGGACCGCTGCTGAGACCCGGGACGGGTGAGCCTTTTTCAAGGAGGATTCCACTAGCAGCGATTGGTGGGAGAGCTGTGGTTGCTCGAATCCCGGGTAAGGTACTGTGCGGTACTTGGCCTCCATTTTGGAGGGTACGGCCGTGACCATGTAGGGGGTCTCCAGGTTCCTGAAGAAGGCCTGTTGGAGTACCGGGTTAGGTGGTAAGCGAAGGGACTCTCTGGGCAGTGATGGCATATCCAGCTCCGCCAGGTACTCCTTCGAGTATATGGAGTCGGACTGGAGGTCTAAGTCCAATGCGTGGCCCATGTCTTGGACAAAGTGAGTGAAGGATGGGCGAGATGTCCCCGGGGCCCCGTGCGGGGTCGGGGAGCGAGACCTTCGTCGGGTGGGGAAGGATAAGGAGGCTTCCCTCGAGTATCGAGGTTCATGCTCTGATCCATGCTCCGAGGTTGGGGAAGCACTGTGAGAGTGTTCGGGGGTTGTCGATCTTCGGCGTCTCGAGGAGCCCCTCGGAGACGATGCCGGGGTTAGGGGTACCGATCGATGTCGGATTGGTGACCTCGATCCGGACTCCCTCGGAGAATACGTCCGAGGGGGAGTTCGGAGGATGCGCGGGTTGGAGAGTGATAACTCAGCCACCCTTAGTGGTCCCGTACGAGGTGTGGGAGAACGGCCTCGTAGGGTTGGTGAACCTCGGGCCTTCTTGGAGGTACGGCGGTTCGAGGTTTCTGTTGTTCTAGCCCGACGTTTTGCCCCTCGGCGGTCCGCGGAGGGGGAACGTCTCGGGCGTCTCGGCGAGGAGTCCGAGGAGGATGGGATGCGGCGAGGATTGCGCACCTTTCCTCGAGGTTGTTCGGTGTGAGGCCCAGGCTGGTCTGGCACATTCGAGGTCGAGGCCGATTGAAACTGGGCCATTGCAGTGGACAGCTCCGACGTGATCATCGCTCGGAGTAAGTCCTGGAAGACGGGCACGGACAGCATCGAAGGCATGTCCACTGCCTCGGTGCGCTCCACCGGGGGCAACCTCGTATCAGAGTATTCCCGTGTGGTGGAGGCACGGCCCGAAGGCTTGGAGGGCTTAGACGGGGCTGTAAGCATGGGGCTTCCGCCATGCGTCGCCGTTGTCCCCGAGGCTGGCTTCTTCGCTGTTATAGAACCTGAAGAGGGAAGAGGGGACTTACCCGGGGCCGAGGTTTTCTGTTGTCCCGAGGACTTCGGGGTCGAGTCTCGGGGCGATGCCGAGGTATCCGGGGCCGAGGTCAAGGCCGGGGCCGAGGCCGGGGCCGACCTCGAGGCCGAGGTGGAGGGTTGGTCCGGGGTGAAGAGATCCGCCATGCGGGCTTTTCTTCGGCGGAGGGCCCGGTTTTGGAAAATAGCGCACTGGGGGCAGGAGTCGGTTGGATGAGTCGCCCCCAGACAGAGGATGCACCGGCGATGCGGATCTGTAAGAGAAAGGAGCCGCTCGCACCGGGTGCACTTTTTAAAGCCGGTCAAAGGCCGGGACATTAAATCGAAAGTAGCCGCGGCTCGATTAGCCACGCGGCCACGGGGACCCGGAAGCCTCCGGGTCGTTGAAAACGAAGCAGGAATCAAGTAAAAGGGTAAGGAATTCGCGCACAGCGACTTAATCGTGAAAAAACAAGAAAAAATCGCGGTGCTAGAAGGCAGTTGGGGCAGAGCCTGAAAAACACGTCTTCTAGGCTCGCGGAAAATTTTGAACTGGAGACCACGAGGGGATGCACCCCCTAGTGGAGCAGGAAGGCACGCATGCGTGGAGCAGCAGAGCAAACTTAAATCTTCAATCAAGTTTAATTGAAAATGCTTCCGCATCGGGGCTCCGTAGATGACGTCACCCACATGTGAGAATATCATGCCTGCTTGTCCTGGGATAAAGGAACCTATAGGATACATGGAGAAGGGAGATTCTCAACATGGGGAACAATACATACACAGAGATAGAAGATGGATGGTGAGCATGGAGAAAGAAAAATGTCAAATGGTCAGGAGATCTTGGCAAGTGAGTCAAGAGAAGATAAAAGAAAACAGAGACCAGCGCCTGAGACCAACAAGATTTGAAGAATAAAATGATGAAACAATTTTATTTTCTATTTTGTAATTAGAATATATCAGATTTGAGATATGTATCCTGCTAGAGCTGGTGTTAGACATAACTGGGGACTGCAAAGCCCAGGCAGTGCTTCTTTAGCTTCCAGCTGGCTTAAGGCTCTTTCTGACCAGGGGGCAGTTGCCCTAGTTGCACTCCCCTAACACTATTCCTGTCAAGTGTGACTGTGGTATTCTGTTAGCATGATTTTTCTGTGTAGTATCTAATTTAATAAAACCCTTACCAGCGTATGCGCTGTTGAAACGGCGTGATCCCTGCTGCCGTGATGTGTGCCTCCTTGCCAAATTCGATTTGAAATGCATGGGGCAGCTTGCGGCGGGTGGGGCTGAAGAAGGAGAGTGCGACTGTTTCATTCGGTGGTTTCCGCATGCGCAGTAGAGCGTGCGGTAGTTTCCCCATCAGTAGGTGCTAAACATTGCCTTTCTTCCATGATGCTGCGACCCCGAAACCACTGCAGACCACCACGAAAACCGGGTAAAAGGTAAAATGAAGGGAGAAGGGCTACTGCTAGACAGGGGGAACAAGCAAGGGGTGGTGGTGGACAGCCGAGGAAAGAGAGAGACAGAAAGAAAGAAAGACACACACATCTATTCTAGCACCCGTTAATGTAACGGGCTTAAAGACTAGTTCTGTAATAATTTAGCTTATTTAGTTTTCTCGATAATGGAGGGGGAGGGGAGACGGGTTTTGTTGATCCCTGCTCTGATTATTTGTGTTTATAAAATGACAATTGTACAGAATATTGTTTCTTTTTATACTTTAATAAAATAAGTTCAATATATAATGATAACTATTCGAGGCTTGTGCGGATGGGATCAGATGGCTCACGGGGACGGGGCAAGGACAGGGACTGAGCTCGTGGGGACGAGGCAGAGATGGGGACACATTTTTTCCCTGTGTCATTCTCTAATTTCTAGTTCATTGCATCTTAAGCCGAAAAGCCATGTACAGGACACAAACCGTTTCAGTCTCCCCAGTACTGGCCTTGGTTCTTCCAATTACAACCTTCATTTTCTGATTAGAGATCCTCTGTGTTTGTCTCACACTATTTTGAATTCTGCCACTGTTTTATTCTCCATCATCTCCCTAGGGAGGGCATTCCAGTTATCCACCACTATGAAAAATAATTTCCTAATATCATTCCTAAGTCTACCACCCCGCAATCTCAATTTATGTCCTCTAGTTTTACCATTTTCCTTTCTCCTGAAAAGATCTGGTTCTATTATCTTTTAAGTATTTAAATATCTGTATCATATCTTCCATGTCCTCTGGAGTATACATATTAAGGTCTTCCAGTCTCTCCTTGTAAATCTTTTGGCGCTCAAACCTCCTACCATCTTTGTCACCTTTTGCTGGACCGCTTCAAGTCTTCTTATATCCTTCGTCAGATACGGTCTCCAAAAGTGAACATAATATTCCAAGTGGGGCCTCACTAATGACCTGAAAAGGGGCATCAACACCTCCTTTCTTCTACTGGTTATTCCTCTGTCTATACAGCCTAGAATCCTTCTGGTACAGCCACTGCCTTATCACACAGTTTCTGTATTTTCAGTTCCTCAGACACCTATCACTCCAAGGTCCCTCTCCTCTTCAGTGCATATTAGTCTCTCACCTCCCATCACATATGGCTTCCTTGATTTCTAGTCCTCAAATGCATCGCTCTGCACTTCTTTGCCTTCAATTTTAGTTGCCAGATCTTAGACCATTCTTCTAACTTTTGCAGATCCTTTTTCATGTTTTCTACTCCCTCCAGGTTGTCCACCCTTTTACAAATGTAATGTAATTTATTTCTTATATACCGCTACATCCTGGTATCATCTGCAAAAAGGCAAACCTTACCTTCTAACCCTTCAGCAATACCAAGCACCAACATATTGAACAGAATTGACTCCAGCACTGATCCTAGAGCCACTCCACTACTCTCCCTTCCTAAGTCCGAACAAATTCCATTAACCACCACCCTCTGACATCTGTCCATCAACCAGTTTCTAATCCAGTTCACAACTTTGGGTCCTAAATTCAGCCTGTCAAGTTTATTCAGGAGCCTCCTATGAGGAACTGTGTCAAAGGCTTTGCTGAAATCTAAGCAAATCACATCTAGTGTAAGATCCAATTCTTGGTCACCCAATCAAAGAATTAAATCAGATTTGTTTGCCACGATTTACCTTTAGTAAACCCATATTGCCTCAGATCTTATAACCCACTGGATTCTAGGAAATTCACTATCCTTTCCTTCAGCAGTGCTTCCATTATTTTACCAATAACAGAAGTGAGACTAACCAGCCTGTAGTTTCCCGCTTCATTTCTATGACCATTTTTGTGAAGAGGGACCACATCCGCTCTTCTCCAATCCCATGGAACCTCTCTAGTCTCCAAGAATTTATTGAACAGATCTTAAACAGGGCCCGCCAGAAAATCTCTGAGCTCCCTCAATATCCTGGGATGGATCCTGCTAGGTCCCATTGCTTTGTCCACCTTTAATTTTTCTAGTTGTTCATAAACACTTTCCTCCGTGAAGGGTGTGGTATCCACTCCCTTCTTATGTGTAACTTTGCCAGCCACTTGCAATCCTTCTCCAGTGTTTTCTTCCATGAATATAGAAGTACTTGTTTAGCACATTTGCTTTTACCTCATCACTCTACATAGCGGTCCATAGCTTCTTTCAGTTTCACAATTCCAATTTTTGTTTGCCTCCTTTCACTAATATACCAGAAAAAATGTTTTGTCTCTTTTTACCCTGCTAGCCATTTGCTCTTCTGCCTGAGCTTTTGCCAGACATATCTCTCTCTTGGCTTCTTTCAGTTTCATCCGGTAGTGCTTTCTGTGCCCTCCTCTTGATTTTTTTATATTTCAGGAATGCCAACACTTTTGTCTTTATTTTCTCTGCCACTAGTTTAAAATAAAAGGAGGGTTGACATATGTATGCATGTCATTTCAGTGGCCACCCCCAGCAAAAGACAAGATATGATGGTATTAAAGACAGCAATGAAAACAACAATATTAGCAATTCACTTCATAGCAATGCAACAGGAAATGAGATGAAACTAAAAACTATAGCCAAGGAATGGTAGCTGGAAAGCAATGATCACAAATGCTCACAGTCTAAACAACAAAGATCAGGATCTGAAAGCCCTGATATTAGAGGCAGACTTGGATATTGCAGCTATCAGAAAGACATGATTCAGTGATTATCATGGATGAGACACAAACATACCAGACTACAGTATAATGTTTTCAGGAAGGACAGAGATGGTCGTAAAGGCAGAGGAGTAGCTCTGTATGTGAAGAACAAAATCAAGGTGACAGAAATGCGGTCTCCGCACTTTGTGTTTCACAGTGCAGCGCCTCACACAAGATATCTTCATGCTTAGTGTTGATTTGATTTATTTCATCCAATCTGGTTTTCTGATACTCCATTTATCAACATTGGGGACCCCTGAGGAAGAATGTTTCTTCGAAACATGGACCGTGTCGGGTCCAGACCATATGACCATTAGGACTAGTTTTTTGGATGTATTTTATGTATTTGTTTTAATTGTTGATTTCATGTTATCTTAATAAATTCCTGCACCCTATCCATTTTCCTGCAGTTTTCTTTTGTTTTCTCTTAAATTCCTTCACCCATATATGTGAAATATCAAAAAATATCTAGTACATATTTACTTAATTCAGTGACCACCTGTAATAAAGGGAAATTGGATACCGGTACCTCATAGAAAGGGCATTC
This sequence comes from Geotrypetes seraphini, assembly GCF_902459505.1. Taxonomy (NCBI): domain Eukaryota; kingdom Metazoa; phylum Chordata; class Amphibia; order Gymnophiona; family Dermophiidae; genus Geotrypetes; species Geotrypetes seraphini. The sequence goes on along the minus strand of NC_047085.1, from coordinate 277,471,662 downwards.
TAGTGTCACAGTCAGGAAAAGCTGAGTCAACTGGGAAAGAACAAACTTATCCATGCCTGTCCCTTGAACTGAAATAGAAAGAGTCAGGCATCAGCTTTTAAGCACTTCAACACATTATCAATTTGTATCACACACCCTTTCTCTCCCTTTCCCCTCTCAACTTTCCCAATCTGATAAATCCCCACCCTTGGTACTAGGTAGATCATGATTCTTTTTTGTTTTTTGTTTTTTTTGGGGGGGTCCAACTAGACCAGGGGTGTCCGACTTCAGCTGTAATCCACTCTGGCTTTTATGATTTTCACAATGGATATGCATGAGATCTATTTGCATATAATAAAAGCAGTGCATGAAAAATAGATCTCATGCATATTCATTGAGGAAATCCTGAAAACCTATCTTGATTCTGGCCCTGAAGGACTGAGGTTAGACACCCCTCACCCAGCCACACAGGATTAAACTCTCATTGAGCAGGAGGCACAGAAAGATCTGATAAAACCATTAATTAAACAAGGTAAGCTTTAGCTATACCAACTAGCACCTTCACAACAGCAGTACAATAAAATACAGATTAGCTGTAGTATATAGATGTATTAAATTATAAAGAAAAATATAAAACAGAGTAAAATAAACCCCCGATAGGCACCAAGTAGTGAAAGATATGTAGATGCATAATGGATACATGAGAACAGACACAAAGGGACTGACAGCCTCTTTTACAAAGCTGCGCTGCGCTTACGGCCCTGAAGTCCCTAGAGATTTAAAGGTCTTCAGGGCTATTGCAATGCGACTTTGTAAAAGAGGCTGTGAATCAGTACAAACTTGCAAGCATGTGAATAGTGATACTGTATTAATTGTTAAAGCTTCATAACATAGCACTGGATACCATTTGTCAGCTATATACAGTATATAGCACCCTGTTTAAAATTTAAAGTACTCCTCTGCCTGTCTTTTGCAGGAACAGGGGAATACCCTTTTAATTAGAGGGGGCCACACAAACCACTCTGTGGCCCTGTCCCCCAAGTTTTATGATTGCTGATACTATATTGGGAAAAATATTGGTATAGTCATGGCCCCAGTGGCTCACCCCATTCTGATTCCCATAGCATTATCTGATTTATTTTTTATGGTTTGATTTTTCTCATGTACGTAGCATTATTTTGAAGGGTGGAAATTTATGACTAAAACAAAGTCTAAAAAATTAACAAAAGAACTAACTTTAAATTTTCATGAATACTGTACTTATTACCTAGTGTAAAAATATTCTACTCAAGGAAATCCTAGGGTTTGTAGGCCCAGTACTACCCTGCCTGGTTCAAATATTTCCTAAAAAGTCATACCTAGTCTGCATGGAAGGAGCAACATCACAATTTTATGCTCTATTTAATATCCATTCCCTCCAGGAAATATATCTAATACTCATATGGTGATGGGAGTGGGAAGGCAGCAGAATTTAGAAAAACTCATGATTTATTTTTATTTATTTATTCAATTTTCTATACCGTTCTCCCAAGAGAGCTCAGAACGGTTTACATGGGTTTATTCAGGTAATCAAACATTTTTCCCTGTCTGTCCCGGTGGGCTCACAATCTGTCTAATAATGTACCTGGGGCCATGAGGGGATTAAGTGACTTGCCCAGGGTCACAAGAAGCAGCGTGGGTTTGAACCCAGAACCCCAGGGTGTTGAGGCTGTAACCACTGCGCCACACTCTCCCCAAATGAATATATGGGGAAGATCTCTCACTGGATACATCAAAATTATATCCACAAAAGGTAGAGACAGCACAGATAGACAAAATTTCTGACCACTTAGGCTCTACAATGATCTCCAAAAGTATAACTCTACTGTTTATCCTGGGATACATACTTGAGAAGTCAGTGATTCTCAAACACTGCCAACTTGGTTTGCAAATCTATCTTATTTATTTTATTCAATTTTCTATACCGTTCTCCTAGGGGAGCTCAGAACAGTTTACATGCAGTTTTCCCTCTCTGTCCCGGCGGGCTCACAATCTATCTAACGTACCTGGGGCAATGTGGGGATTGAGTGACTTGCTCAGGGTCACAAGGAGCAGTGTGGGTTTGAACCCACAACCTCAGGGTGCTGAGGCTGTAGCTTTAACCACTGCGCCTGAAAATGTAACTGGCTATGGTTCCCCCTGGAGAGGTTTGGGAACCCTTAGTCCAGGGGTAGGCAATTCCGGACCTCAAGAGCCGGAGCCAGATCAGGTTATCCACAATAAATATGCATGAGATAGATATGCATCTCAAGAAGGCAGTGCATGCAAATCCATCTCATATATATTCATTGTGGATATCCTGAAAACCTGACCTGGCTCCGGCTCTCGAGGACCGAATTGCCTACCCCTGCCCTAGTCTAAGAAACAGAGAAAAATGAAGGCAGAGAATGGAAGTGCCAGGTATGCAAATCTCTCTCATGCATATTCATTAGGGATATCTTGAAAACTCGACTGGTTGGAGGGTCCCCAGGATAGGATTGAAAACCACTGGTCTATACAGTCTGCCCATCCATGAGATTTACTCTCCTTTTTGCTCCTTTAGAGATCTTATATACTTGTCCTAAGCTTTCTTAAATTCATATGCAGTTTTCGTCTCCACTAGTGCTGCCTGATTCAAGAAAAAAAAAATTGATTCGATTCGATTCAGCCTACTAAATTGGTTTTTCCGATTCGATTTTCCTGTCCAATTGGGTGTTTTTTTCAAACATCCTGGTGGGTTTATTTTATAGCCTCTTCACCCCTTTTATAGCCTCTTCACCCCCTTTGTCTTCTCCTAACCACACTGGCGCTGTGGTGTAAACAAAATAATAATAATTAAAAAAAAGACTTTTCCTCTTTCTCTTAAATCCTAGCCACGTTTGCGGTATAACACCAGCTCTGGCAGGATGCACATTTCAAATCTGACAGATTGTAATCACAAAATGGAAAATAAAATTAGTTTTCTACCTTTTGTTGTCTGGTCATTATTCAAATCTTGTTGGTCCCAGGCTCTAGTTGTCTTCTGATAACTTGCTTGCCAGGGTCTCCTTCTTTCTTCTTTCTCCATTCTAACCATCCATATGCCATCTCTGTCCTCACCTTCCGTTTCCCTTCCCTCCCCTGGAGGTCTGGCATCTTTCTTTTTTTTCATCTCCATCCACAGATCCACCTTTTCTTAACTACCCTTTCATCCAGCATCTCTCCCTCCTTCCCCACCACCCCAGGGTCCACCATCTCTCCCTTTCTTCTCCCAACTACCCTCCTATCCAGTATCTCTATCCCCCGTGTCCAACTTCTCTCCCTTTCTGTTCCTTCCCTCCCTAAATCACATTGTCCATCATCTCTCTCCCTCTCCTCTATTTTTAGACCCATTATTTCTTCCCCCCCAAAGTCTGGCATATGCACATCTCTTTGAACCCCCCTTCCCTCCCTCCGTGTACTTCTACACCAGGGCCCCCTCCCCTGACGGTCTGTCCCACCTGAAGGCCTGCACCTCCCCTCTGAAGGCCTTTACCCCCATCCCTGAAGGCCTGTCCCCCCACCTTGAAGGCCTGCCTGTCCCCCCTGAAGGCCTATGCCACCATCCCTGGCCTGTCCCTCCTTGAAGGTCTGTCCCCCCTTTGAAGGCTTGTCCCCCACTTGAAGGTTTGTCCCCCCTTAAAGGCCTGTCCCCCATGAAGGCCTGTGCCACCATCCCTAGCCTGTCCCCCCTTTGAAGGCCTGTCCTCCCTGAAGGCCTGCCTGTCCCCCCTGAAGGCCTATGCCACCATCCCTGGCCTGTCCCCCCTTTGAAGGCCTGTCCCTCCCTTAAGGCTTGCCCCCCCCAAAGGACTGCCCCCCCTAAGGACTGCCCCCCTCCCCGGGAATGCCTCCATGTTCCACCTTGTCTCCCCACACCGTTTACCTTATAGCTTCAGCCTGCAGCGAAGATTGTGGTTACAGCGTCTTTGCAAAGTGTTTCAAGCTGTTTCCTCTGCTGCAGTCCCGCCCCTCCTTTGACGTCAGAGACAGGATCGAAGCGGAGGAAACAGCTTAAAGCACTTTGCAAAGACGCTGTAACCGCGATCTTCATTGCAGGCTGAAGATATAAGGTAAATGGTGCAGGGAGGTCAGGGGGAACACGGAGGCCTACCCAGAGGGGGGGGGGGCGCTGTCCTTCGGGAGGGCCAGGGGGAAGCTGACAGCAGCACTTCCCGACTGACCCTCCCTTCTCGCTCTCTAAAGCAGATGCGGCAGTGGCCGGCCAGCAAGAGCAGCGCTGCGCTCCTGCTTTAGGGGGCGAGTGTCCGAATCAGGAAGCCGATTTTTTGTTTTGTTTTGTTTAAATCGATTCGATTCACCCGAAGTGAATCGGTGAACCGATTCGAATTGTGAATTGGGCAGCACTAGTCTCCACCACCTACACAGGGAGGTCTTCCCACAAATTCACCACTGTTTCTGTGAAGAAATATTTATTCAAGTTACTTCTGAGTCTGCCCCTTTTAACACTTTCATCCCATGCACCCTCATTCGAGAGCTTCCTTTCAATTGAGAGAGACTTGCTTCTGGGTGCATTTACCGTATATACTTGAATATAAACAGGGATTTTTGGGCCATGGGGGTCCCTGTTTATATTAGAGCTAATATACCCTCTTCCAAAATTATTGCAGGCCGCAGCAAGGCTCTGCACCCTGCTGCCCTCCCTGTCCTAGCCTTATACCTCTACTGCCGATCATCGGTGGAGGTATAGCTGGCAGGAGCAAACTTTCCAAGTTCCTGCCCTGCTGTTAACTAGCTGCCGTGAGTGCCTTTTGCCGCTGAGAAACACAAGCAAGCACGCGATTTGTCGCTGCTGCTCAATTCACAGGAGCCATTAAGGAAGCCACTCAGCACTGAGCAGCAGCGCCAAATCGCGCGCCTCAGTGGCCAAAGACACTTATGGCAGCCAGTTAACAGCTGGGCAGGAACTTGGAAAGTTCGCTCCTGCCCGTTGAACCTCCACCGGCGATCGGCAGTAAAGGTATGAGGCTAGGACAGGGAGGGCAGCAGGGTGCAGAGCCTGGGAGGGAGGGAGGATGCAGAATCTGACAGGGGAGGGAAAGAAGGGTGCTTAGTGCAGAGTCTTGACAGGGAAGGGAGGGAAAGAAGGAAGAGAGCTGGGTGCAGTGCCTGACAGGAAGGGAGTTGGGTGCAGTGCCTGACAGGGGAAGAAGGGAGGGAAGCAAGGGTGCTGGGGAGGGAGGGAGGAAGAGAGAGAAGGAAGGGTGCTGGGTGCACAATTTGACAGGGGAGGGACGGAAGGAAGGAAGGGGGCTGGGTGCAATGCCTGACAGGGGAGAGAGGGAAGGGTGCTGAGTGCAGTGTCTAGCAGAAAGGGAGCTGGGTGCAGAGCCTGACAGGGCAGGGCACTTGAATATTAAGCTGCCCAACTTATATTCGAATCAACCATTTTTCCTCCTTTTGGGGGGCAAAAGGCGGGGTCTCGACTTATATTCGCATCTACTTATATTAGAGTATATATGGTATGCCATGGAGGTATTTAAACATCTCTATCAAATCTCCTCTCTTCCAAAGTATACATATGGAGATCTTTAAGTCTGTCCCTATATACTTTATCACAAAGACCACTGACCATTTTGCTAGCCACCCTCTGGACCGACTCCATCCTGTTTATCTTTTTGAAGGTGCGGCCTCCAAAACTGTATACATTATTCTAAATGAGGTCTCGCCAGATTTTTATACAGGGGCATCACCACCTCCTTTATTCTACTGTTCATTCCTCTTTCTATACACCCAAGCATCTTAGTTTTCATCGTCGCCTTTTCTACCTGTGTGACCACCTTAAGATCATCACATATGATCACATCTAAGTCCTTTAAAGGATGATTTAAGACAGGGGTCTCAAAGTCCCTCCTTGAGGGCCATAATCCAGTCGGGTTTTCAGGATTTCCCCAATGAATATGCATGAGATGTGCATGCACTGCTTTCAGTGCATATTCACTGGGGAAATCCTGAAAACCCGACTGGATTGCGGCCCTCAAGGAGGGACTTTGAGATCCCTGATTTAAGACATTAATCTGGCCTGTCAGGCCATTTCTCCTGCACTCCCATCCTTTTTGTTTGTTTCTTAATTGTTCTTTACTATTCAAATATTGTAGTTCTTTCCCCATTTCCTCTTGTTCCAATTAGTCTCCATATTATTGTCTGTCTTTGTCTTACGTTTTTATGTCTTTTGAGTTCTTTCCCCGTTTTTGTTTTTTTAAAGCTGTAAACTTGCTATTTTAATTTTGTAAAATCGCTTTGAATATGGGTAAGGCAAGATATCAAATTTTAAATAAACTTGAAAACTTCCTGGTCTTTCATGCACAAATGCTCTTCACTTCCTTAAACTATCGCATTTTACGGACCATAAGAAGCACCTACCTGTAGATGAGGAAAACCAAGTAAAAAAAATTTGGTTCAGAATTTTTTTCTTCTTGGTTCTTCTTCCTCTACACATAGGTCCGTCTGGTGCTGGGAAGCCCGCAGCCCAAAGCTCACAGCTGCCCAAAGTCCGAAGCTGCCCGAAGCACCCCGGTACCTTTTTTATGGCAGTGGTCCAGTGCGGTCTCCTGGATAGCTGCCATTGTCTTAGAAGGCGACAGTGGTGACCATTGTGGAACTCCACAGGGGTTAGACCATGGTTCTGATTTAAGATCGTTTGATTTTACTCTGTAAGTTCTTGATTTAAGAAATCCTTGGAACCAGTTGTATACCCTGCCTGAGATCCCTATGTCTTCAAGTATCTGTAGTTACCTACTGTACGTTATTTCAGATTTTACTCTTAGTCAGTTTTATTTCTTCTTTTGTACTATATCTATATCTATTTAAGCTCTATTTCATGATTTGATTTATAACCTAAAATAGACAATTGCCACACTCTCATTCAATATTAAACTAAGAAAATGATTACAGTGGTACTTTGGATTATGAGCATAATCCGTTCCAGGAGCATGCTCGTAATCCAAATGCTCGTTTATCAAAGTGAGTTTCCCCATAGAAAATAATGGAAACTCGCTTTGATACGTTTCCCCCCCAACCCCCCCGATAACCGGCATTGCTCCCCCTGCTCGCAAAGACTCCCTCGCTCCAACCGGCACCCCCCCCGCGCGAACCGGCCCTCCCGCCCGAACAACTTACCCTCCCCCTGTCTAGCGCAGGCACAGATCTTGTGCCTAGAAGATCTTCCGACTTCCGGCTGCCTGCCTTGAGCATGCATCTGCGCATGCTCAAGGCAGGCAGGCAGAAGCTGGATGATCTTCTAGGCACACGATCTGTGCCTGCGTTAGACAGGGGGGGGGGGGAGAGGGGGTAAGTTTAAGTTGTTCTGGCGGGGGGGGGGGGGGGGTGCCGGTTGGAAAGAGGGGGCCTTTGCGAGTGGGGGGGAGCGATGCCGATTATCGGGGGGGAGTCAACACTCGGTTTGTGAGTCAAAAGTTTGCTGAGTGTTTTGCTCGTCTTGCAAAACACTCACAAACCGGGTTACTCGCAAACCGAGGTTTGACTGTATTTCAATCCATTTGCTTCTTTTTCCTTCTTAATCATTTATAGTCCTCTTTGAACAACAATTCATAGGCACTTTTATAGAGAATTTAGACAGATAATAAAGAGACATTGGTATGTGGTCCAACTTCACCAAAGATTAAGAGAAACCCCCATATTTGCTTATAAACAATCTAAAAATCTGGGGGACCTCCTTCGAAACATTAAATCAGAGCTTGGAAGTGATTTGTGAAAGGTTTGGTATGCATGGATGTTGTGGTGGATGTCAGTGGTGCGATCTGACTATCCAGGGACCTATATAGACTGTTCCTGGATCGGGCCGTAGGATATTTTCAAGAGATTACACTGACTGCAATAACAGTCATGTGATTTATATTCTAATGTGCCCATGTGATAAAATATATGTAGGAAGATGCAGTCGACCTAAACTAAACTAAACTAAACCTTGGGTTTATATACCGCACCATCTCCACGAATGCGGAGCTCGGCACGGTTTACAGGAAGAAAGATGAGAGAGGAACTACAGTGGAGAGATTAAAGAGTTAGGTGTAAAGGGGGAAGGTGAGAGGCCTAAGAGGGGGGAAGTGTTACAGTTTTGAGAATAGAGCATAAATCTAGGATTGTAATTAAAAATGAGCAGGCTCCAATTGTAGCCCATTGGCTAGAGAAACAGCATACAGTAATTGAGCTAAGATGGCGGGTTATAGATGAAATCAAGGTTGGGTGGGAGTGAGGTGATCTGAATAGATTTCTTAATTACAGAGAACAAAAATTGATTTATGAATTGAACTCTGTTAGCCCATGTGGGTTGAATGCCAAACTCGAATGGATGACATTAGTATGAATGTGGGTGTGCTTGTGTAGCGGTAGCGGCTCAATGACTTATTGATTTTTCAGTGCATATGTTGTAAAAGTGAGAAGAAAGACGCTGCCGCCATATTTAGACCAGCACGGAGATAGTGGTGTGATGGCTTAAATGGTGAGAAGTTTTACTATCTAAATTAGTAGTTCAAGCAGCTTTTAATATAGTAATGGTATTGTTTAAAAAGAAATTATATGACATATTTATAATGTGTTTTACTATTATAGAGGATGCTCCTTGGCAAAACGCTAAATTCACGTAGAAGCCCCAATTACTATATTATTAAGATAAGTTTATTTAGGCTTAAAACTTTATAATATAAAACGAATAATGAATATTTAAACATTGTGGCCGATGAGGAGGCTGGCTACTGTTTAACTCAAGCTTTACATGAAATATGATGCTTGAGTGTAGCCGCTGAGGTCACTATAAAAGTGTGCATTAATTGTTGTTCAAAGAGGACTATAAATGATTAAGAAGGAAAAAGAAGCAAATGGATTGAAATAATCATTTTCTTAGTTTAAATATTGAATGAGTGTGGCAATTGTCTATTTTAGTTTATATAGGTTTCAAGGTTTTATTAAAATTTGATTTAATCGCTTATCTAATTTCTAAGCGAGTTTACAATATATATAAAAAAGAGCATGAACATAATAAAAATGCCATTAACAATGCCATTAATACTTACAAAAAGAAAACAAATTACAAAGAAAGATCAACTAATAATTGGCATATTAAAAAGGGATAAATGAGGCAGACAGACGGGAGACAAAAGGAAATAGGGTTAGAAATACAATTTGGATAGGAACGAAAGACAAGAAAATTTTTTTTCTCTACATTAATTAAGGCCAGAGTATATCTTGATACCTAACATGATCTGATCTTTATTTACTTGGAAAAACATTAAACATTGGGATGTTATGAAGTTAGAACAATTTTTAAGTTTCCTTGAGCAACAGCAGAGTTAATTTCTATCTGACTTTTTTTTTTTGAGGAGTGTAATAATTATCACCAGACCATAATGGAGCCTTAGGTTTATTTCTATTGTTGATTAAGGGCTCCTTTTACGAAGGTGCGCTAGCGTTTTTAGCACACGCTAGCTGCAAACTAGCGCCTGCTCAAGAGGAGGCGGTAGTGGCTAGAGGGCGGGGCATTTTAGCGTGCGCTATTCCGCATGTTAAGGCCCTAACGTGCCTCCGTAAAAGGAGCCCTAAGTGTATTATTAAGAGCTCCTATTATTTCCTTCATATATTATTTCTTAAGTTAAATAAAGAGATGTCCTCTCGTAATGTGGACTAGAGGAATAATATTTGATTATTGGGTTTATCGTTTACGCATATAATCCAATTCCTGTTTGCTATTCTGTAAGAATTGTAATTGAAAAATTATTTAAAAAAAGAAAAAGATTAAACAAATGATGATTAAATTTGCTACCTAGAAAAAACATTCACACTGGCTTTTACAAAGCTGCGGTAGAGGTTTCTTCCATGGGCCAGTGAGATAAATGCTCTAACACTCATAGAGGTGATTAAATTTGCGGACGATACAAAATTATTCAGAGTAGTGAAGACACAGGGGGATTGCGATGATCTACAACGTGACATAATCAGGCTTGAGGAATGGGCATCAAAATGGCAGATGAGGTTCAACGCGGATAAGTGATGCATGTAGGTAACAAAAATCTCATGCACGAATACAGGATGTCCGGGGCGGTACTTGGAGAGTGAGGAAAGGAAGAGAAGTCCTGTGTAGGAAAAGCCCAGGTAAAGACCCCTGAGAATTCCCCAATATAGGAGAAACAGGCAAATATAGCTAAGACTTAAAATGGTTGCTGAAAGAGCAAAATGGACACTCTGACTAAAAACTGTCAGCTCTGAAAGACACTTCTGCTTTCTTGAGAGCAAGGTCAAACAGAAGGCACAGCTGGAAAGAAAAACAATTCTAGTGAAAAAGGGATCTTGGCTCTATGTTAGCAGGTCCAACTGATAGAAGTTTCACAAGAAAAAGGATGATGATGGGAAAGACTCACCACGATACTGACGGATGCTGCGCAAGAAACAAGAGATGTAAGAATGTAAGAGAGCTAACCACAGAGCTGAAAAGCCGTTAGGCCCAGGTGCTTGAAAGAGGATCTTGATATATTAACAGGACATTTACTGGGAAGTAGGATAGAATTAGATAAGGAAGGGCATGGCACACAGTATCACTCATTATGCTAGCCAATCAATAGATTAATAAATGAGATAATAAATATGATTAACCAATGAAAATATGAAATGAAACCTGCACCAGGGTGGGCCAGAGCTGTCAGAATCATATAAAAGAAAGCTCCATGGACCATAGTTTCAAAACTCTTCGGAAGTTCTCCATCAGTCTGGCCAGTCTGGTGTATGCTCTATTACTCTGCATGCTTTGTGATTTGTTCCTATAAGCTATTGCTATTTGATTATTAAAATTCATATTATTTGAACCAGCATAAAGAGAGTCGAGTGGTCTGTCAGTGGAGGCCGTAATAGCCGACTCTTCAAGAGACCTCCCAGGAAAGAGACTTGGGAGTTCTGATCGACAAGTCGATGAAGCTGTCCATGCAATGTGCGGCGGCGGTGAAAAGGGCAAATAGAATGCTAGGAATGATAAAGAAGGGGATCACGAACAGATCAGAGAAGGTTATCATGCCGTTGTACAGGCTAAGGTGCGCCCTCACCTGGAGTACTGCGTCCAGCACTGGTCACTGTACATAAAGAAGGATGCGGTACTACTCAAAAGGGTCCAGAGAAGAGTGATTAAGATGGTTAAAAGGCTGGAGGAGTTGCCGTACAGCGAAAGATTAGAGAAACTAGGCCTCTTCTCCCTCGAACAGAGGAGATTAATAGGGACATGATCGAAACATTCAAGGTACTGAAGGGTAGATAAGGACAGGTTGGTAGATAAGGACAGGTTGTTCACCCTCTCCAAGGTAGGGAAAACGAGAGGGCACTCTGTAAAATTGAAAGGGGATAGATTCCGTATGAACATAAGGAAGTTCTTCTTCTCCCAGAGAGTGGTAGAAACTGGAACGTTCTTCTGGAGTCTGTCATAGGGGAGAACACCCTCCAGGGATTCAAGACAAAGTTAGACAAGTTCCTGCTGAACCGGAAATTACGCAGGTAGGGCTGTCTCAGTTAGGGCAGGGCCGCCGCGTGAGCGGACTGCTGGACACGATGGACCACTGGTCTGACCCAGCAGCGGCAATTCTTATGTTCTTATGAGTGTTGGAGCATTTACTTCACCAGCCTGTGGTAGAAACCTCTACCGCAGCTTTGTAAAAGGGGGCCTCTGCTAGTAACTTTTGAGACTAGAACAAGACTGTAGTTGTATGCTGAAATTTCCTTGGCTTATAGGTTAGAATTTACTTAGATATTGCAAAGACAACCAAAGCACACATGAAAAGATATCTAGTGAGCTGTTTTTCAGAATTTCCTTGTAAACACACACTATGCATTTTCCAGTCCCGACTGGGGAACTGATTTTCTGGACATTCAGACTACACTTAAGCTCTGACTCACAGTCATTGCCTTCTCTCCCAGGCACTCTGCTAGTTGGACATCAGTAATCATGGTAGTATAGAAGGTCATCAGCTGTTCATAGCAAGGAGAAGCACTGATCCCAAAACTTTCCCAGAACTGCAGAGTTACATAATTCCAGGAGGAATATTATTTGTCTAGTCCTAGTTCTGAACTTAAAATCTCAAATGCACTGTGATATTTGAAGTCCCTAATTTTATTCTTTGAAATCAGTGATGCAGGTCCCATGATGGGGGTGCCAGAAATCCAGCACTGGCCTGCAATCTCCATTCTAAAACAGTAATTTGCCAGCTGTACCAATAGACAATTTAGGTCAATTTTTAAACATCTACAGATAATTTTCAAAAGTGAAACTCCCTACTGAATTTTCTATAGAAAATTCAGGCTGGCAAACACTGCCAATACAAAAGTATCAGCAAACTGCACCTGTTTTTCTGGGAAAGAATGTGCAGGGACTGATGATTTGCTAGGTGGAGGGCTCCCTTCTTTTTGACCAATTATTTTTCTTTGACTTCCACATAGTAGCTGCAGGACTACAAAGAGCAAGTGCACTGGGATACAAATTTAAGAATAAAGGCTGACTTCCAAACACCAGTTCTCATCACATCTCCACACTGTCTCATGGAGAAACTTCTTACCTTGCAACTGTTGCAGAAAGTAAGGGCTAAAGATTTTGGCCAGGAAGTTCACAGGAAATCGCTGGATAAGGGTGCAGGAATGAAGCAGGTTTAGGAGGGTGCGAGGCTGAAACTGTGAGAAACGACTGCTCAGTATGCTTTCCAGCTTCCTAAACAAAGTGGTGGCATTGGGTGGCAGGTAATTCAGCTTCCCAAAGGGCATGATCTGGCGAGCTACCTGGCTGGTGGTAAACTTGTTGGCATTGTAGACAAAGCTTTCTGCTACAGCATCAAAGATGGGCCGAGACAGGATTAGTCTGTGGCTACAGTACTGAATCGCCTTGCTGACCGCCTCAGGGTGCATGGTGAAGGATGCTTTGGAGACATGCCTCTCCAGGGCTTCAGTGAAGTGTCTATCACTGTGTCCAAAGTGGATGAGAGCACCAAGCACACTCTCCAGTTCGTTGTCTGTGAAGTGAGAGATGTGTCTCACTGAATATTTACTCAAATCAGTTACCAGAGGGATGGCCTGAGTTTGGTTAAGGACAACTAGAGCATGCAGTACTGTGCTAAGTGGTTTAGGGCTCAGATTAGATGCTATGGAGACTGTGAAATTATTCAGTTGGTTTAGCAAGCCTTGGTACCGCCCTCCTTCTCCGACACCCAACTGCAGCAACTTATATACCATTGTTATTTCTTCAGGTGTCCAATCTTCAAGTTTCTTTTCCTGCACTTGTTCCATAATCTGAAGCAGCATTGCACAATCTGGGCCCTCCAGGTCCAGCATACTTTGTCCAAGCATGCACAAGTCTGGGATGTTCATGTGCCCTTTATCTAATCGGTTTTGACTTTCAGACACCAAATGGACCATTAGCATGCTCCAGGGATCCACACGCAGTTCCACTAGAGCCCGTAAGGCACGCACCAGACCAGTAGTAGATACCTTCTGAGAATCCTGCTCAAACTGAAAGCACAGAGCTTTGAAGACATCATTTTCAAAGACATCTAGGGGTTTAGTCACGCCACCATCCTCCTGTACTTCAATCTCGGAGACTCTCTGCAGTGCTAATGAAACTAACGAATCAGACACTACTTTCAAAGAACCCACAAGTTTAAAAACATCCTTGGAAGAACCAAGGTGACTCAGCTGTTCACAGAATTGCTTCTCATCTATAAGTTTCTTCTTCATGACAAAACCACTGCCAGCATCTCCATGGTGCCTCACCGTCTCCCCTGGAAAGAGATAGGGCTGGTTCCAGATTGTTGAGTGGCAACATCTACAATGAAGGGGTAGGAGCTTCTCACTTGTGTGTTTGACCTGCATGGCCAATATAGCACAGGACTGGGAGTTCAGAGCTTTGCGGTGTGTAGTGGCATAGCTCAGAGTCTTTCTCAGCATTATTTTGTATCTGCAGATTTGTAACATGCGGCATGTTACTGAAGACCTTGCCAGTTCAAAGCCAAGTCTGTGTGCTGGTGTCACCTAGGGTAAAAAAAAAAATGCATTTTTAAAATTAAGTAAAACTCCAAAAGTAAAAAGATTTCTCATTTACGAGGTGATAAACGCAATACTGGATGATATTTTCATTATGATCTATCATAGGACAAACAATTATTACCCCTTATTTCTTGTAATTCTATGATATATTTGGGTACTAGTGACTGCGGAAGAACCAAATCGATGAGCAAATGTATAGTGGACATCATGATAGTCAACTTGCATCTGCAGAGACAAGTTGTAGATAGCACTTTTTTACTGGACTAACTTAAGACATCTGTGACTAGCTTACAATTGTCCTCCTTCCATTGGGTCAGGCAGCTTAACTCAAGCTTGTCACAGATATCTTTAGTCCAATAAAAAGGCATCCTCTACAACTTGGTTTTAGGCTTTATTTCTACATGTTTCATAATAAAATCAATCATAACAATATTCAGTATCCACAGGCAAATAAGAACTTGATAAGCAAAACCCAGGCAAGTACACTGAAATCAGAGACAGTTTAGAGATGGTCTTCAAAAATGATCCAGGGCCTCTAACACAGACAGCCTTAAGAACTCAAAATATACTTGAGGAAAAATGGCTATATGATACTAATCAACCCTTGGTATGGAATGAGTAAAAGTCATGTTTTCATCTGATTCTCATTTCTGATTACTTTCATTCTTCTTTCCCTTAGCCTTTCTATAATTGATACCCAGGAAAGGCCTGTGAACCCAATAACGATGAACTCAATTGCCCTTAAAAGGACAGTTAGGTCTCCCAGGCATCAAGAAAGAGAAATGTCTATAGCTTCGTTTTAAAATTACTAAGAATTGATTCTTCACGTAAGTAATTTGGGATACTATTCCAAAGAGAGGGGGCAGTGACAGAGAAGATAGACTTCAGTGACGGAATAAAGAAAAGGTTATTAGCTGTCGATCTTAGGGTCTTAGAAGGATTATAAGGGGTAAGAAGATTATTAATAAATTCAGGTTAATTGTTTTGTCTGGTCTTAAATGTTAGAAGAATTTTGTAATTGATTCTGTGTTCCACTGGCAATCAGTGGGCTTCTTGCAAAAGGGGGGTAACATGGTTGGATTTCTTTGCATTGAATATAATCTTTACAGCGGTATTCTATCGAGAATCCAGAACACTTTGGGCTTATGGATGGCTCTTGAGCGGGCGGTCCTGATGAGCAAGGGATATTCAGACATGGTGGACACCACTTTGCTCAAAGCTAAGCAGCCATTCACTGTAGCAGCCTATGCAAAGACAAGGCCTAGAAGTCTTTTCAGTGCTGGTGCGCTATGGAAAAGTTAGAGCCCTTTTGTGCTTCAGTTTTGGACTTTTTGCAGAAGGGACTTCAGAAGGGCCTGTCAGTTCACTGAAAGTGCAGATAGCAGGCCTTTCCTGTTTTCAAGTGTGGAGGGATAGAGGCTCCCTGATTTCTCACCCAGATGTCACTTGGTTCATTAAAGGGGCTCTTTGGTTATGCCCTCTGGTTCACTCTCCTTTACCTTGCTGGAATCTTAACACTGTAGGGTCTCATCAGATCTCCGTATGAGCCCTTGCGGAACGCTTCCCTCCTGGATCTTACCATCAAGATGATATTCTTGGTGGCGATTACATCAGCAAGAAGAATTTCTAAGCTGTAAGCTCTTTTCTACAGGGAGCCATTCCTCAAGATTATGGAAGCAGGGCTCTCCTTATGCATGGTTCCATCCTTCTTACTGAAGGTTGTCTCGGCCTTCCACATTAATCAGATTAACAATGGAGCTCCGGGCTAAGTATAAATTATTATTAATGGTCCATTTAAGTCTTAACCACATGACATCAAAGTATTTGCAGGACTGTCTGATACCTTATGTACCTACAAGAGATTTGATATCTTCTACACAGGCAGGCTTGGTTGTTCCCTCTCAGAAAAGTTTGTTCTCATGTGTAGGATTGTCAAGAGTAGAATAAGCTGCCTGTGTATTTAAAACATCTGACAAACTTGCATGGAACTAAACACATGTTAAAAAAAACATCTTTTTTGCAATATGAAATATGGTGCTAAGTAATGTTGGGTTTCAATGTAACAGTAGATTCTGTTTTATGAGTATTTTTGTATGTATTATTACTGTTTTATTAAAGGCAGTCTAGAAATAATACAATTTACAATTTAAGTCCGTATGCCTACTTTCTCTCCTATGGGTCGAAGAAAAAGGACAGGGCTTTGCATTTACTGGATGTGCTTTTTTAAGCTGAATCTTTTATTCAAACTGGATTTGAAAATCCTCTGGTGCTTATCGACCATATTTAAAGCGATGTTGTTTTGCAATAATTGAGCTATGTATGTTTGTTAATATTTTATGCCTATTATGTAAACCATATAGGTAATATAAGGTATATAAATTTTTAAATAAATTAAATGTTTTGTATCATCTCTCTGTTCTGACCAGTCATGCAAAGAAAGGGAGGCCAGCATAAAGCCTTGATTTCCAGATGGATCAAGATGGCCATTTCCTTTGTGTATGTGGGCTGTGGTAAGCAGCCACTGATCACATTGAAAGCTCACTCCACCAGAGGAATTGCTACCTCATCAGACACTAGGGTTGTCTCACCTGGTCTACCCTCCATACCTTTACCAGATCCTACTGGTGGACATAGCAGCTAGGAAAGACACCACGTTTAGGTCCTCTGTCCTGAAGGCAGACTCAGTGGATCTGCCCTAAATTCTGAGTACTGCTTTGGTACGACCCTACGGTTCAGGACCATTACACACATTGTACTAGAAAGAAAAATTAGGTCCTCATCTCGATAATCTTTTTTCTTGTAAATGTGTCTAGTGCTCCTGAATCGCTGCTCTTTATGTGAGCTTTGTTGCCCTTTAAAAAAAAAAAAAAAAGTTTTATTTATTTATTTATTTGTACAACAATTTTAGGATTTGCGTTTAATCAAAATTTTTAATAAACTAAAAAACTAAAATGTTGCCTGCCTTGGAATCAGTCAAGTGCTGGAGAAGTCTCTCTCTGCCTTTCAGGAAAACTAAGAAAAAAGAAAGAGAATGCTCCAGACAGTGTCTCTGCTAGATGGCAGGTCTTGCAAGTAGCTACGAGCTCTATATAAACTTTCTGCTAGTTACACACGTTTTTGTATCTGGTTTTATAGCAGCTGTTTGAATGTTATAACGTTTATTACAGCGCAGAACAGAATTATACGGTTGGGGATTCCTCCCCATTTCCCTCTTTCCAGTTATGTCTTTCATTTCAGTGCTGCTTGATTGCTTTTGTACAAACTACAGGCAGGAGCTGCTCCCTGTGAAGGAGGTGAAGATGAATTGACAGTTTTCTGCAAGCAACTTGCAGGTTCAGATACAAGTTCCTCCAGTTCCAGGACCTCTAGACACACCTACAAAAAAGATTATCGATGTAAGAACCTAATCTTTCTTTTGACAGTCTTTTTTAAGGGTTTGATTTTTTTTTAGATCAAGTCCTTATTGCTAATTATGTGTAACTTGCCTGTTACTAATTTGTTGTAAAGGCGGTACATATTAGCTGTAATCAATCCAATCCTAAAATGCATGTAAACAACAAAAACTGTTTTAGTAAGTGCGAACGTTTGGTTTTCCTTTTCCCCATCTTACTTTTGGGAAAGAGTACTCTTTTTAAAAGGTCTGTCAGTAACCTAAAGAGATATCATAACAGGACACTATCTCCAAGTTCTACGTACCTGACGCTTATTATTCCAGAGGAGGATAAAGTCCTATTAGAAGCAATGCTAGGTAATGGGAGGGGGAATAATCGAACCACCTCGGCTGAAAGACAATGTGATGCCTAGTGTTACACCATTAGCGCTCCGGAATGAAACATCGACCAAGTAGTGCTGCTAAAAACAGTGTCCCTCGTGGTGAATGTAAATGTTACTGGCTCTGCGGCAGGGTGGTAGAAAGTCTGCAAAAAATTACACTAGTTCCATAGCGAGCTTTGTCCTTTAATAAGGACTAAGAGCAAATGAACACAGAATATATCCAACTGCAAACTCTTTAGTAGCCATTCTACAGGGTAGTAATGCACGCGCAGTTGTTAAAGAAGAAGGAAGAATTGCGATCTAGCGGCGTGGAAATTGTGTTGCAAAATATAGTGCAATTTTGGCATTTTGCCGCGGAACCAGTACGGGGAACACTTTTTTCAGCAGCGCTATTGGCTTAGTGTTTCGCTCCAGAGCACTAATGATGTGACACCAGGCATCAAATTGATTGTATTCCGGCCGGAGTGGCTCGAATTTATTATTATTTTCCCCCCTACTATCTTTGACATTGCTTTTGACAGGACTTTCTCCCCACCTCCCTCTGGAATAATAAGCGTCGGGTACGTAGAACTTGGCCCTAGTGCCTTGTTATGATTTCTATTTACGTCACTGGCAGATCTTTTAAAGAGAGAGAGAGAGTTCTTCCCAAAAGTAAACGCTCGCACTTCCTATAATAATAATAATAATAATATTTTTGTTTACATTGATTGTGTTTCGTCTCCAAAATTTAAACTAAAAAAATGTTTGTGACTTCTTTGAGGCAGTGCCAGATAAGGGTGTGCGATGTGAAGGGATGGAAGGAGAAAGTAGACTGAATACAGAGAAAAAAATCCTTGGAGAGAAAAGGACAGACTAATCCAGATGGATTAAAAAAAAAAAAAAAGGCATGGACATATTCCTGGAGGAAAAGTCCATAGTCACTTATTGAGACATTGAGACAGACATGGGGAAGTCTAACGTGACCATTTATTTTTTTCCTCAAAACGGGACAGGACACCCCCAGATCCCGTTAAATATAGTGCAAAATGTAGACAGCTGATACAAATTCTCAAAACTGGCACATTTTGATCACTAAATTGAAAATAAAATCATTTTTCCTACCTTTGTTGTCTGGTGATTTCATGAGTCTCTGGGGCATCCTTTCTTTCTTTCTTTCTTTCTTTCTTTCTTTCTCATTCTTTCTGTATTTCTTTCTCTCTCCCTGCCATTTCTTTCTTTCCTGACACTCCTAACATGCACCCTCCTACTGTCCACCTCAAACACTTGCTCACTACCATCATGTTTTCCTCTGTTTCATATAGCTGCAGCATGAAGGTGAACAGAAAACCATTATTGCTGTAGTCACCTTTGTTACACAGTTCTAGAGACCAGACCCTGTGGATCCTTTCTGTCTCCCTGCCCCCCTTTTCTTTCTTTCTCTCTCTCCCTCCCTGCCCGCACCCCCCCCCCCCAAGCCACCTCCACTGATTTATCCAAGCCACCGCTGACACAGCAACAGGCCAGGTGCATACAGCAGCGACTGCACAAGCCCTACCCCCGACGTCAATTCTGGCATCGGAGAGGAAGTTCCGGCCCAAAACTTCCCCTCTGATGTCAGAATTGACGTTGGGGGGAAGGCTTGTGCAGTCGCTGCTGCACACACCTGATCTGTTGCTGCATCAGCGAAGCAAGGAGTAGCGTTGCCTTTAGATCGTCTGTCCCGTTGTCCCCACACACAGCTTCGGGATTCTCTTTCTGAAAACAGGACATTTCGGCATGCTGAAGCTATGCGTGGGGACAACGGACAGGCGATATACAAACGAGACTTATGTCACATTAGGGTTGTCACTGCTTGCCCTGGGATCAGTAGCATAGAACATTACTACCAGGGTGCTAGATGGCAAAAAAATTTCCAGCCAAACTCATGGCAAAAAGTAGCTTAAATGTAGCCCAAACAATTGCCACTGGAAATGCCTCTAATTTATCAAACAAATACCTCATACAAATACAAACTGTTTATTTATACACTGCACATATCCCAAACAGTCTATAATGGTGTACAAAAGACCAAAACTTAAATACAAAACATGGCTATTCTTTTGTTTTTATGCAATTCAAAAAGAAATGGAGTATATACACAGCATCCTCCATTTGGGAAAAGAATAAAGTATAGTATACTTCCAATCAAAGCAAAATATAACTCTCCCCCCCCCCCTACACACATACCAAAAAAGAGGAGCTCATGGGGTGGGGGAAAAGAGGTATCTGCACAGTGAGAGGATAACTTACATGGATTGGCAGGTTCAACTCTACAGAACTTACTAGGCAGACTAGATGGCCCATGCTGAATTTTACCATCATTTATTGTATTACTATATGTATAGATCATCAGATTTTCAGGTTTTAAAGCTCAGAGAGTTCCTATGAGCGTCGAGAGCAGCGCAGGCCATTCAGCTCAGCTCTCTGCGTTACAAACTGCTAGTGCAGTTTCATAGAAGAGGGGGTTAGTGACATCTGGGAAGCTCCAGATTTTTTGACCCAAAAATTGACTTTGTGAATAACGAAAGAACATTCTCATTAAAGCATTTAAGTCCTACTCAAAAACAAATGATATTAATAATGTCCTTTGGTATTCAATAATTTCTTGAGAGCTTTCCAATATATCAGTAATATTATTAAAATCAAGCAATTGTGGACTGTCAACCTGATTAGATTCTGTTGGTAAATCTGTTTTCTTCCTTGGAAAATAGTAAATTCTGTTTATAGGAGGAATGGATTCAGAGGTATACTTTAAATTTTCTATTAGATACTTTTTGAACATGAAGACTTAGAAAAATTCAAAACTTTCAGGTTAAGCCTTCTATTATAATTCTCTAGGTATTCAATTTTTCTTTGAAGAAACACTCTCTTTTACAAAGGTACCTAAGAGTTTCTTTAGGGAAGCAATTTCCACATTCATTTGGTCAAATTTAGCTTTGGTTTCAACTTGTATATTTTATACTTAGGTTTACAATGTATTAATTTTAGAGCGTATAGCCAAAATATCACCTGCTGTCTTTGTAGTCACTACTTTGAGCTTATGAAGGACACTCCATACACTTTTTAATGTCACCTTTGAAGCGCGGTTTTCTTCCGTCGCTTGCAATGCTGGAAACTTGGCATGCTCAAGAGCGTGGGGCTCCCCTCTTCGCGAGGGCGTCTGACTCTTCTGGTCGTTGGCACTTGCGCACACCATGTTCTCTGATGCTGGATTCGGTGGCAACCAGGCTGCTGGAGGGGATAGTGAGGTCTCAAGTCCCAAGACTCTGCTGGCTCCCTCCGTCAGAGTAACTGCTGGGATTCCACCCTCAATACTTGCCAGCGAGCTAGTGAGGAATCTGTCCAGCGAAGTTTGTCGGGGTGAAGGAGGGTCCACCTGGAGAAAGCCCTTGCTTTTTGTGTGAGGCATTGCAGATACTCCAAAGAATAGAAAATATTGCAGATAAAATTGCAAGGTTATGCGGAGCAGACCACACTCACTGCTACCATGCCGCCGCCATTTTGTTTCGACCAACAGCCAAGTGCATCAAGTATTTGACACCGTCCTCCTTGTAGTGTAACCAGTGTTTCATTAGATTAACGAATGGAGATATGAGGGCTACTCGAAGAAGCAGGCTTACCAAATTTGACACTGTCCTAGAATCTCCTGAATTAAGAAGAAGCTTCTGTTATAATGCGGTAGGCACTAGGCAGTGCTGGAAAAACAGTAGAGCAAGTATGAAAAGCAAGCTCCATGGCATGGAGAAGTTTGTGGTAGAGTTGTACAGTAGTTAGAGACTGGGATGGAGGCATATGTGAAAGGATTCTCACTGTGTCAGGGGAAGGGGTGCAGTGCAGTGTACAGGAGTATACCTGGATTCCAGCTGCCTTCACAATCCTGCTCGCTGCTTCTCTGCTGAGTCCCGCTCTAAGCCTGCCCTGCACATGACGCCTCCCAATCAATCAGCAACCATGGCGCTGGAATTTCATTGGCTCAGCTGGGGCACAATGGACCAATCACAAACAACCTCAGAGCTCCTAAGGTCGTTTGTGATTGGCAACTAAACCAATGAAAAAAAAAAAAATCAACAATAAGGAGGTCCGTCATCGTCCCGCCCAAAATAGCCCATTTGACAAAAAGTCCCCTGAAAACCTGCCACCTGCCAAAGCCTTTTATTTCTTGCTGAGGGCTTTACGAAACGGATCCCGTCGAGCCGGCGGTCAATACTAAAAACTTTAAATTGAATGAACGGCTAAAAGATATGTGCCAGTTCTTTTGACATTAAGCATTTGTATATTTATCTGGCAAAGCTTAGATAAACAAGTATCATAAGTATTATAATTTAATAATCACATTTAATCTAGTGAGAGTAGATTAATGTTTCTCACTAATTGTACTCTGTAATCACTGACTATTCAGTGACATCTTCCCTATTTGTACTCTGTAATTCGCTGATTGTCCAGTTCTCTTCACTGTAAACCGCCTAGAAGTCGCAAGATTGTGGCGGTATAGAAAAAATAAAGTTATTATTATTATTAGTTAAATAGTCTCCCAAGTGGGCGGGAAAACCGCCAAACTGGCAACACTGATTACTACTATTTTTGGCAAAGTAATGGGTGGACGTGGCCCACCATGGGCACTGCCTTCTCTCCTCTCTCAGTACCTCTTCAAATCTTCATGAGTAGGGTTACTTGCGTAAAATCTAGATCCTTATACCCACCCCCAGGCCCGCCCAGTTCCACCTATCCCTGCCCCCCTCAGTCAGGTGGGAGCACCCTCCTGATGCGATCTGAAGAGGAAGCTTTTCAAAACCCGACCAAAGTGCTGGGTTTTGAAAAGCCATCCAGACACCAGGTAAATCTGGACGTTTGATAATCCTATCATGGGGCCCAGAAAGTGATGTCAGAGGGAAGGATGAGGCCATCACCATCAGCAGATAAGAGATTCTGCTAATGGCTGGTGAAGATTTGAAGAGGTAAGGCTGTACTGTTTACCCCCACACCCTTACGTCTTCAAATCTTCGCCAGTCATGAGCAGCAATACCAAGCACCTTCACCCCAGATGCAACTTCCCTCACTATGCCTCTGGCTGCTATTTGGGTTTCTGCCAGGTACTAAACTAATCTAATCTAAAACTTAAATTTATAGACCATATCAGCTCCCGAAAAGGGAGCTCGACTTGGTTTACATAACAAGTTATGTAGCCACACAAGCAGCAAAACTAGACTACCAACTCGCCAATTTACTGATAACGACTCCAGACTACAAATCATTCAGAAAAGAAATAAAAACCATCCTATTCAAGAAATCCTTGAAGACAAACTAACACCACAAGACTCATCCCAATTCTCTGAAGCAACTCGCTCTACTCTTCAATTCCTCTGGAAATAGCCTGATAACTTCTTTTGTAATCCACCTTGAACCGCAAGGTATTGGCGGAATAGAAATCACTAATGTAATGTAATAAACTCCCCAAAATTAATGGAATTTGTTGAATCTTGGCATGAGAGAAAAATTGGTAAAAAGACATCATATATCTTGATTTCCAAAAAGCCTTCGATAAGGTACCCCACGAAAGGCTGCTAAAGAAGCTGTGGAATCACGGGGTGCAAGGGGATGTCCACCGATGCATTAGGCACTGGCTGGCGGGCAGAAAACAGAGGGTTGGAGTAAAACGGCACTACTCAGACTGGCAATGGGTCACGAGCGGAGTTCCACAGGGATCGGTGTTAGGGCCACTCCTATTCAACGTGTTTATCAACGACCTGGAGACGGGGACGAAATGTGAGGTCATTAAATTTGCTGATGACACCAAACTCTGCAACAGGGTCAAAACCATGGAGGATTGTGAAGACTTGCAAAGGGACCTGACGAGAATGGAGGAGTGGGCAAAAAAGTGGCAAATGAGTTTCAACATAGAGAAATGCAAGGTCATGCACGTAGGGAAAAAGAACCCGATGTTCAGCTACAAAATGGGGGGAATATTGCTAGGGGTGAGCAACCTTGAAAGAGACCTGGGGGTGATGGTGGACACATCTTTGAAACCATCAGCGCAGTGTGCGACAGCCTCAAAGAGAGCAAACAGTATGCTGGGCATCATCAAAAAGGGTATCACAACCAGGACAAAGGAAGTTATCATGCCGCTGTATCGTGCAATGGTGCGCCCGCACCTGGAGTACTGTGTCCAGTAGTGGTCGCCGTACCTCAAGAAAGACATGGCAGTACTCGAAGGAGTCCAGAGAAGAGCGACTAAGCTGATAAGAGGTATGGAAAACTTTACATACGCCGACAGGTTGAAAATTCTGGGGCTGTTCTCCCTGGAGAAGAGGAGACTTAGAGGAGACATGATAGAAACCTTCAAGATCCTGAAGGGCATAGAGAATGTGGATAAGGACAGATTCTTCGAACTGCAAGAAACCACGAGCACAAGGGGTCACTCGGAGAAATTGAAAGGGGACAGGTTTAGAACCAATGCTAGGAAGTTCTTTTTTACCCAGAGGGTGGTGGACGCATGGAATGCTCTTCCGAAGGTTGTAGTAGGCGAGAGCACAGTAAAGGGGTTTAAGGAAGGTTTGGATAGGTACCTAAAGGGATTGAGGGGTACAGATAGCAGCAGAGGTAGGTTATAGAAGTAGAGATAGATTATAAAGGTCAAGAATTCACTTCACAGGTCAAGGACTTGGTGGGCCGCCGCAGGAGCGGGCCGCTGGGCGAGATGGACCTCCGGTCTGACCCAGTGGAGGCAACTTCTTATGTTCTTAAGACAAAATGAATTAAAAAATGGGCCAGATTAGACTGGTGGATATCAGATAGGGTTACCAGATGTCTGGATTTTCCCAGACATGTCCTCTTTTTAGAGGATTGTCCAGGTGTCCGGATAGATTTTGCAAACCCAGCACTTTATCTGGGTTTTGCACGATCCAGTCTCTGCTAGAACTCAGGGCCGCGTCTGAGCATGTGTGGATGGGCAGTGCCACTTCTCTTTTTTTTTTCAAATCAAAAATATGGTAATCCTAGTATCAGAGATATAAGCCCCACTCAAAAAAAAAAAATGACTTGGTGCATATCTGTAGGAGGAGTTTTGCTTCAGAAGCATAGAAACTAAAAGGGCATTATAACATTTTCATCTTTGTTTTCCATTCCTTTCTTGATAATTACACATTGAGCTGAGGGTTTCAACGTATCCTCAATAATAATCCTTTTCATGAGCAGTGACTTCTAACAGAACCCAGCATCACATAGCTATATTTTGGGTTCCTTTTTCCCACATGCATCACTTTGCACTTGCTCACATTAAATGTCATGTGCCATTTTGACACCAAGTCTTCCAGTCTCACAAGGTCCTCTTGCAATTTTTCACACTCCTCTTGTGATTTAATAACTTTAAACAACTTTGTGTCATCAGCTAATTTAATTATCTCACTAGTTATTCCCATCTCTAGATCATTGATAAATATGTTAAAAAGCAGCGGTCCCAGCACAGACCCCTGGGGAACCCCACTGTTTATCCTTCTCCATTGAAAATATTGACCATTTAAACCCACTCTGTTCTTTCAACCAGTTCTCAATCCATTAAAGGACCTATTCCATTATTTTCTAATTTACTCAGAAGTCTTTAATGAGGTTCTTTGTCAAATGCTGTACTGTTTATCCCCACACCCTTACCTCTTCAAATCTTCGCCAGCCATGAGCAGCAATACCAAGCACCTTCATCCCAGGTGCAACCTCCCTCACTGTGCCTCTGGCTGTTTCTGCCAGGTACTAATCTAATCTAATCTGGAAACTTAAATTTAAAGACCGTATCATCTCTGAAAAGAGAGCTTGACTGGGTTTAAAATCCATTTTATCACCATTTCTGTGGGTAGAGTTCAGATCCCCCACCTCCCCCAGACCCCAAATATTTTGTCGTTTTTGGTTCAATTTGCTGATGGCGGCCATCTTGGATTTTTATCTATCTTGTTTTCTAAGTTTTATTTCTGCCTGAAAACCCTTTGATTTGATAAAAAAATTGTTTGGGATGGACTCCCCAGCATCTAATCTCTTGAATTTGTGCCATGATTGCACCGGATTAGTGACAGATTAATGTCTATGCACCACGTGCCATAGCATGCAGGGGGAGGGGACAGGAACTTTGAATTTGGCCTCCTCTGTGGTTTCACGGACTAGGGATCTGACCTGGGTCCATGACTTTGGGAAAGAATTATGTCCAGTGGTTATACTGGCTTCTGGCGCAAAACTCCGTCGTTCTGAGTTTAGGGACTCTTGTAATAGAACATGTATGTGTCAACAGCTCCCTGCCATGGATGTGGGTTGTGACTTTTTGCCAGAATTTATTTGGTTTCTCTGGAAAGTTTTTTTTCTACGGACCCAGCGTGTTCGGTGCAGCGGACGTGGTGGAGCCATCTAGGCCTGTTAGGCGATGCTTCCTGTTCAAGAGCCCTCTTGTCCAGCTGTGGTGGAACTCGATTGCATCAGTTTCCAGTCAGATGTGATGCTTCTGAAGTCTCCTGATACTGCTTCTATTTTAGATCTGGCTGATACCATTGCTGGGACTAGTCGCCTCGGTCACCCTGCAAGTCCAGGTTTGGGGATGACCCTACGGTTTGCAGGCTCTTTCAGCATGATTCTGTTTCCTTTCTCATTGATATTCTCAAAGAGCTTAAGCTGGATCCTCCTTCCACTTCTCAGTCCTCAGTACTAGACCATTCTAAGGTGCTACTGGCTCATCTGCAGCTTCTTGGGCTGCTTCAAGCACAGTGGGACTCTCCAGGAAGCTCTTTGCAGTCTTCTAAAGCAGTGTTCTTCAACCTTTTTACACCTATGGACCGGTAGAAATTAAAGAATTATTTTGTGGACTGGCGGTTGAAGAACACTAGCTAAGTCGTGGGCCAGACCCTGCCCATCTCCGCCCCAGACCATGCCCCCATAATAGTACTAATTTTAATACTATTTTTTCCATTCATTTTTCATATACTGTATACACACAATATAATTTTATTAACAAGACATAATGGTTAACCACAAAATAAACTTACACAAAGCACACTGTATGCTTCTCAACATTCATTCCTATCTGAACACAGATAACCCCTATGCAAATACGGGACCAAAAACTAAAAGTACTAATATATAAAAACAAACCCTAAGATGCAAGACTCTGCATGCAGTACAACCCCAGAGTAAAAGAAACAAATGCATTTCTTCCTGAACAGTGCAAAATACAGACAGCAGATGTAAATTCTCAAAATTGACACAATTCAATCACTAAATTCAAAAATAAAATCATCCCCCCTACCTTTGTTGTCTCCCTCCCTCCATTCTGTGCCTTACCTTCTGGCCTGTTCTGGCCTAGCTGTTTTATGCCGCCCCTGGTGTTATCTTCGGGCTGGCTCCCTCTTCCTCACTTACACAGTGCACAAAGCTGCAGGCAGCGCCTCCTTGCACGTCCCGTGCCTCATCTGAAAGCCTTCCCTCTGACATTGTGACGCCAGAGAGAAGGCTTCCGGTTCAGGCGCAGGGCGGCAGTGAGGAAGAAGGAGCCGGCGCGAAGATAATGCCGCATCAATCGCACCATAGACCAGCTAATGAGGAGCACTGTCTCGGGCATGATGCATGTGTCGGTCCTGTGGACCGGCAGGAAATTTCTGCTGACTGGCACTGGTCCGCAGACTGGCAGTTGAAGAACACTGTTCTAAAGCTTTGTTGAAGCTTTATCCATTGGTGCCTGAATTTCAGCAGGTTTTAGAACAGCTTAAAGTAGATTCTACTGTGGCACAAGTGATCAGATGTACAGCCCTGCCTACTGAGGGGGATGTGATACTCAGGGATTCTCAGGATCGTAGAATGGAGTTTATGTTGAAAAAGATTTTTGAAATGGTGACTTTGGGGCTGAAGGCAGCGGTAGCCGCTTCCTTTATGGCATGTGCTTGTTATTCCAAATTACGAGGAGCATCCTCTATGGAACTTCCTTGTCCACCGCTGATCATAGATGAGGTGGATTATGTAGCAGACCTTCTTTATGATCTCATTCGAGTTCTTGGCAAGGTCTCAGCTTATGCAGTGTCTATACATCGGACTCTTTGGATCTGTAATTGGGTAGAGGATGCCTCCTCTAAGGCTTCTCTGAGCAAATTTCCTTTCAAGGGCCAGCTCCTCTTTGGTAAAGGCCTGGACGACCTTATGACCAGTGTGGCTGACCGCAGTCCTAAGTCTCTCCCTTTGAATAAATATCATTGGTCAGTGGATGGGGATTGTAGTAATTTTTCTTCCTCCCGCAGGTTTCATCAGGGCTTAGCAGGCTGTTCCTCTCAGAGATACTCCCAGGCTACTGCCTTGATACAACAATTCCAATTCCAGGTGGCCTCAGGCCTCTAACTCATGAGCAACAGATGCTCCTAAGACCCAATGTCAGTTGGAGCTTGCGGAGGTCGCCTGTCTCAGTTTTATCAGGAGTGGGCTCGGGTTTCATCAGATTAGTGGGTCCAGTGTTCCCGCTAAGGTGCGTTGGCCTGCGCGCGCGCACAAAATATTACATCGCAGCGCAAAGTTTCTCTTCACAGCGCACACACGCGTCGCAAAGGTAAGGGGAGGTAAGGTAAGGGGACGCATTGGGGGGATTGCACTTCCCCACAATTGGCATGCTTCGGTTCCTCTTCTTCCTTCCTTCCTCCCCCCCCCCCCCCCGCGGGACCCTGCGGCACCATCAACTCTTACTCCCTCTAATGTCGGCCCTGCAGCTCCAGACTTCCTCGCACCTTCTCCCCTCCCCCTTTGGATCGCTATTATTTTAAATGTTATAGCCGCGGAGCTGTATCCATCAGTGGAGATGTCTAACCTCGGCCTGCCCCGGAACTCTTACTGCAACAGTGACTTCCTGTTCCTGCCTAGACGGGCGGCTGCTGCAGTAAGAGTTCCGGGGCAGGCCGAGGTTAGACATCTCCACTGATGGATACAGCTCCGCGGCTATAACATTTAAAATAATAGCGATCCAAAGGGGGAGGGGAGAAGGTGCGAGGAAGTCTGGAGCTGCAGGGCCGACATTAGAGGGAGTAAGAGTTGATGGTGCCGCAGGGTCCCGCGGGGGGGGGGGGGAGGAAGGAAGGAAGAAGAGGAACCGAAGCATGGCAATTGTGGGGAAGTGCAGAGCTGCAGGGAAGAGTGTTGCGGTACGCAGCTGGAGGGAGAAGGAAGATGAGGGAGGGAATTAAAGGAGATGCCAGGGCTTGGAGCATAGGAGGAAGGTATGCCAGTCTAAGGGAAAAGGAAGGGGGAGATGTGAGAGCATGGAGGGGGAACGAAAGATGGAAGAAAAGGAAAGGAGAGAGATGCCAGAGAATCAGGGAAGGGGAGATACCAGACTATGAGGAGAGGTGTGGGAGAGGGAAGGCGAGGAGAGAGATGCCAGACCAATGGGGTGAAAGGAGAGATGGAAGGGGGAGGCATACAGTTTCTGGAAGGGGCATAGAAGGAGAGAAGATGCCATATAGGGGAAGAGAGACGGCAGACAGTGAATGGAAGGAAGAGAGTTACAAGAAGATGAGGAAAGGAGAAACCACAGAAGACAAAGGTAGAAAAAAATTTCTATTTATTTATTGCTTTAGGAGACATGTGTCACTGTTTCTGTGAAGCATTGTATGCAGAGTCCAGCTTCTTGCTGGTTCAATTTAACCTTTGTCTATGTATTTTTATTTTATCCCCCCTTTTACAAAACTGTGAAGCGTTTTTAGCACCAGCCTTGGTGGTAGCAGCTCTGATGCTCAGAATTTTATGAGCATCAGAGCTGTTACCTCCGTAGCTAAAATCCACACTACAGTTTTGTAAAAGAGGGAGGGGTTAGTTTGTGATTACATATTCCTTACTAGGCGAAGGTGTTTTCTGTGTTCTGTGTGTTCGAAAGACATGGTTTTCTGTTAGGATTGACGGTGTAGGATTGATCTGTGCTGGTCTGGCTTGTTTAGTTTTACAATGGGTGTATTGATGTACTGCTCACTGCAATATGTAAGATGCTGCCTTTTCCTAGGTACTCATGTGTGACGTGTGGTTTGTTACTAAAAATCATGTTTTTCTTACAGATGGGGGGGGTGCCAAAAAATGATGGGCCCCGGATGTTACATATGCTAGGTACGCCACTGTATGTAAAGATACCAGAAAGCTGGCGTAGCAAAAACTTCTAAGTTTTGAGTATTTAACCCTCCCACAATCTCACGGGCACTCGTTTCAAGTTTATTGAGATTTTGATTTAAACGCAATATCAAATATTTTCAATGCATATAACAAAAATAAATTTGGGGAAATAAATAAAACCATTTGAACCAGTGTTCCCGCTAAGCTGCGCTGGCGTGCGCTGGCGCACAAAATATTACATCGCAGCGCACACGTTTCTCGTCACAGCGCACGATCGGAAGAGGCGTACGGCAGATGGCAGGGCGGCGAGAGGAGAATCGGGCGAGTTGGCTCATAACTTGCTGGCGCCCGATATTTTTGGCTCACGGTGAAAAAAGTTTGCTCACAACACCCGCCCGCTTAGAGGGAACACTGGTGGGTACCATACATTATTTGGGAGGGGCACAAGATAGATTATTTTGCCTGACTCTGGCGCTCTTTCTGGATTTTCCGATGGGTCAGCCAGTAAAAGAGGTCCAAGTCTGTGCTACCGTGCAATGTCTGCTGGACATCGCAGTGATAGAACCCATTCCAGAGCAAGAATCAGGCTTAGGCACATATACTCCTTATACTTTATTGTACCAAAGAAAGGCTCAGAAGCTGGAAGCCCATTCTGGATCTAAAGTCAGTCTACTGCTTCTTGTGGGTTCCCCATTTCCGGATGGAAACCTTGCGCACGGTCATAGCAGCTGTGTCTCCAGGAGAGTTTCTGGCATCTTTGGATTTCACAGAGGTTTACCTCCATATTCCAATCTACCCGGAGCTTCGAAGTTTTCTGCGTTTCCATGTTCTGCAACAACATTTCCAGTTCACCGCTTTAACCTTCAGCCTTGGGACGGTGCCCAACACTTTCACCAAGGTGATGGTAGTTGTGGCAGTTTTTCTCTGCCGGCAGGGAATCCAGGTTCATCCGAGCTCCGTCTTGTTCAGAGTGCGAGAGTGTGATGGAAACGGTAGTATCTCAATTGCAGGCATTTTGGTGGATTGTCAACTTCAAGAAGAGCAATTTGACACCCTTCCAGATGTTGGAGTATCTAGGGCTCCACTTCGATACCAAGAACGATTGGATTTTTCTTTCCAAGGTACGCAGACAAAAACTTCAGCAGCAGATCAGAGCTCTTCTGAACTGATCAGTTCCCACGGCCTGGCTATATCTTCAGGTTCTGGTGTCCATGGCAGCCTCTTTGGAGCTGGTTCCCTGGGCTCAAGCTCACATGCACCCATTACAGGAGTCCCTTAACATAGTAACATAGTAGATGACAGCAGATTAAGATCTGAATGGTCCATTCAGTCTGCCCAACCCTACCCACTCTTTAAATTACTGATTTAATTTAAATTTTCCTTCTTCTTAGCTGTTGCTGGGCCAGAACCTAAAGCTCTGCCCGGTACTATTCTTAGGTTCCTTCTACTGAAGTCTCCATCAAAGCTCACTCCAACCCATCTAAACTATCCCAGCCATCGAAGCCCTCCCAACCCAGCGGCCATATACGGACATAGACTGTGCAAGTCTGCCCAGTTCTGTGGCTGGGAGGCCATATTCATGCTGCGGAAATAGCACAAGATGGACAGGTATTTCATTTACTATGGGGGTGGGAGAGGGCGGAGATTCGAGATCCTCTGTGTTCATCTCACGCATTTTCCTCTCCACCACCTCGCTTGGGAGTGCATTCTAGGCATCCACCACCCTCTCCATAAAGAAGAATTTCCTTACATTGCTCTTGAGTCTACCACCCCTCAATCTCAAATTATGTCCTCTGGTTTTTACCATTTTCCTTTCTCTGGAAAAGATTTTGTTCTACGTTAATACCTTTTAAGTACCAGGCATTTTTTCAGTTGAAGGACACAATGTGGAAGTCTAGGGCTGGACACCTTGGTGCAGCCCTGGTTGGTTCACGAGCTCCTGTATGTGTTCCCTCCATGACCTGTGGTTAGTTGGGTCATCCGCCGGATAGCAACGCATCCCGGCCTGGTGATAATAGTAGATCTGGATTGGCCTCGCCGCCCATGGTATGCGGATCTCGTACGTCTTCAGCAGGATGAAAAGCTCTGGCTAACTGTTCATCGTTCCCTTCTAAGTCAGGGTCTGGTGCCTATGGAGAACCCACAGTGCTTTGGTCTTATGGCATAGCTCTTGAGCGCTAAGCCTTGATGAAGCATGGTTGTTCGAAGGTAGTTATCTTGACTCTTTTGCACTCGAAGAAACCCTCTACTATAGCTTCTT
The DNA here is from genome assembly GCF_902459505.1 of Geotrypetes seraphini. NCBI lineage: Eukaryota > Metazoa > Chordata > Amphibia > Gymnophiona > Dermophiidae > Geotrypetes > Geotrypetes seraphini. Next base: position 277,439,450 of record NC_047085.1, on the reverse strand, counting down.
ATGCTAAGGCCTGGAAGGCTTTTCAACAGTGGTGTGCTAGGGATAAAGTGGAGCCTGAGCAAGCTCCCATTTTTGTGGTTCTGGCTTTCCTGCAGGAGGGTTTAGACAAAGGTTTGGCAGTAGCCTCCCTGAAAGTTCAGGTGGCGGGCCTTTTGTGTTTTCATGCACGCAAGGACACTAGTTCACTTACTGCTCATCCAGCTGTGACCAGGTTCATGAGGGGGTGCTTCATCTGCATCCTCCCTTGTGTCTTCCTTTCCCTGAGGCTCTTTTTGAACCCCTGAGGAATGCTTTCCTTGTGGCCCTTACAATCAAGACTGTTTTTCTGGTTGCCATTGGATCTTTAATGCAGGGAACCCTTTCTCCGTATTTTGGACGTGGGAGTATTTCTCCATACTGTACCTTCCTTCTTGCTGAAAGTGGTCTCGGCTTTTCATGTCAACCAGGAGGTTAGGTTGCCTGCATTTCAACCAACAGATTCAGAACGCAAAGATCAGACCTTACGCAAATTGGATGTCAGGAGGGTCTTGCTCCATTATTTGGAAAGGATTAATGAGTTCAGACTGTCTGATCACCTTTTTGTTCTCACCGCTGCACTTCCCCGTGGTAGACCAGCGTCCAAGTCCTCAATCACTCGATGGATTCGAATGGCCATTTCTGCAACTTACATTGTCTGTGATAAGCAGCTGCCGATCTCATTTAAAGCACACTTGACGTGAAGTGTGGCTGCGTCATGGGCGGAAACTCACACAATTCATCCTGATGAAATTTGTAGGCTGGCTACTTGGTCTTCGCTTCATAATTTTACCTGGTTTTACCGAGTGGACTTGGCGGCACATTCTAATGCTGTTTTCGGGACCTCAGTTTTGAGCGCTGGCTCTTCTGTCCTAGCCTAGTTAACGTAGCTTTTGTAAGTCATCTACCGTATGGAATCCGGAAGGGACGCAACAGAATGGAAGATTAGGTTTATACCTTCGATAATCTTCTGTGTGTTAGTCCCAGGAGGATTCCATACGACCCACCCTCTTTGTGTACATTCAGTTGTTGATATAGCCTGCTCATTTTTACTTCGGTTACTCTCCTTACAGGCTTGAAGATTTTCCAGCCAGCTGACAGATCATGTGGGGAGTTTTCTGTGAGTATGCTTGTTACCAAAGGCCTTTCTTGGGGTGCTTGTTGCACACAGCAGGTTAGTTCTACATTGTTCCTCAATGTTTTCTATGATGCCTTTGTGCCTGTATATTACATACTTTGTAAATGGGTCTCTAGCAGAGCCTCTAATGCAGGGGTCTCCAAAGTCCCTCCTTGAGGGCCGAATCCAGTCGGGTTTTCAGGATTTCCCCAATGAATATGCATTGAAAGCAGTACATGCACATAGATCTCTTGCATATTCATTGGGGAAATCCTGAAAACCTGACTGGATTCGGCCCTCGAGGAGGGACTTTGGACACCCCTGCTCTAATGTAAATATAAATACTCTAGCTGATGAAGACCCTCAAGCTATGTCAGCTAAGGATTTTCTCTGCAAGTGGCCGGTGTCCCTTTTGCCAAGCTTGGCAGGCAGCAGCAGTGTCCCTGAGTCACAGATGCTGGCACCTCAGTGGTTCAGGGATGCTGCCAGCGACTGCTACGCTTGGTGGAGAGACATTCTGGCTGCCTGTGGAGGAGGTCCTCAGCTGGTGATGCTTGGGGATCCCCACAGCAAGGGTCAGCAAGTACTTCAACACTGGAGAAATAAAACCAGAAATGCATTTCCTTTTCTATTGAACACAATACATCTGCTATATACATTTCCTAAACATATTTCAGTCACTAAATTCTTTTTTATTTTACCTTTGTTGTCTGGAGATTTATTTTTTCATCAAGTTGGTTCCAGTTTCTTTTTTTCTTCTTTCCTGTCTTCTGCAAATTCTACTTCAAGTGGTTGCTGTCCCTTGGTTCTTCCTACCATGGTCCAGCATTTGTCTCATCTCTCCCTCCCATTTTACAACATCCTCACTCCTTCTATGCTGGAAAATTCTTCCTCTTTTTCCCCTCCCTACTCCTGCAAAGCATTTCTTCCTCTCTCCTCCACTCCCATATGCAACATGTCTCCCTCTCTCTCACTGTCCACTGTCTCCCTCTTGTTCCCTCCCTTGCTGCAGAAGGACTGGAAAAAGAGAGAGAGAGAAATCTAGGGTGCATCTCTCTTACCCACTCTACAGCCATGTCTAGCATTTCTTTCTCTCTCATCCCCTACCCTTGGGCAGTATCTTTTGCCCCTCCCCACCAGCCCTATGCTCAATATTTCTCCTATAACCCGTCTCCAGCGCCATGCTGCGTTTCTCCATTCCCTCCACTATGTCCATCTGCACGACCCTTCTTTCTCCACAACATCCAATATTTCTCCCTCCCTCCTCTCCATCAATTTTCCCAAGATTTACAAAGAGCTAAAATGGGTAGAGATGGGGATTTGAGATATTCCTGTTCTCTCACTCTCTTCCCTCCCCAAGGTCTAGCTTCTCTCCGCTCTTTCTCCCCTCCAACCAGCTCTCATCCCTCACCCCCCTCAACCCAAAGGGCCTATCTGGGTATCGGGTCAAGAGGGGGGGGGGATCTTGGGGGTAGGTACATGGTCCTCTCATGGCAGCTCAACCCTACAATACCCTCGCCCCCCCCCCCAGACCTACCTAGGTACTTGGTTACTTGGTAGTCCAGTGGAGGTCTTCATGGTAGGAGCGCTGCTCTTTCAATCCTACTTCCTCGCTACTCCCTTCTAAAATGGCTGCCATGACTTTTTGCGGGTGCTCACGGCATTTCTTGTAGTACCGCGGGAGGTCGTGGCAGCCATTTTAGAAGGGATCAGCGAGGAGACAAGAGCAAAAGAGCCGCGCTCCTACCACAAAGACCCCTGTTGGACCAACAGGTATTTCTGTAGGTCTGGGGGGCCATGGGAGAAGAGCCACAGTTTGCATGAGAGAAGAGCTGCAGCAAAACGTGTCAAAGAGAAGGCTTCTGCTTCAGCTACCGGTAGCATGGAGGAGCGAAGGAACGCTGCTGTTGGCTTGAAAAGAGCGAGCAAGTGCAGCTACATAGGACCCAACACTGGAAGAAGGTACCATACCCACAGGATCCCCAAACAAAGATGACCTATCCCCACGGGATCCCAGTAAGTGTGGAGGAGATCCCTGAGGACCTGAAGGAGATCCTCACAGACTTCACAAGATTCCTGTTGCCCCCATTCCAGTGCAGGTCTTTAATTTAGGCACCAGCATGCATATTCTATAATTCTATATTTGTATAATTAAATTCATATCTCTTATAGCATGTAGTTTCAAGTGGTGACACGTGGATGGTATCTCGGTGGCATGGCAACATATATAGTTACACTAGTTTTTTAGCCAGTTACATTAATGGGTGCTAGAATAGATGTGTAGACTTTCTTTTTTTCTGTCTCCCTGACCCCCTGTCTGTCTGTCTTTCTTTCTGTCTCTCTCCCTGCCCACTGTCTGTCTGTCTTTCTTTCTTTCTGTCTCTCCCCCCTGTCCAGCAGTAGCCCTTCTCTCTTCCTTTTACTTCCCCCCTGTCCAGCAGCACCCCTTCCCTGCTCATATCTGATAAGTCTCCTGTGTTTTGTGAAGCAGCTTTGCCAGGACCTGCCGCAGGCTTTTTGTAGTGATAAGGAAACCGCCGCACGCAAAGTGCCACAGGCTTCTTATTCATCTGGCTCCTTTTTCAGCTGGGGAAACCGCCGCACGTGTCGCAAACCACCACCACTGCTGGGGAAACCGCTGTATACGTCGCAAATCGCCACAGGCTCCTTCTACTGCGCATGTGGCGGCATGGAGTCACGGATCACGGACGCACAGAGTTTGAAGTGCGCTGCGCGCTAAGGACTTTATTATAGTGGATGTGTATTTCTGGAATATAGGTGTTCATATTTAGACCAGCTTTGTAATTGATGTAAATTCTCATACTTAAGAACTTATGTGCATATAAGTCCTATTAAGCATGTTTTCTGTAAAATAGGAATTCTCAACCCAGTCCTCAGGACCTACCCAGCCAGTCAGGTGCTCAGGATATCTACATTGAATATGCATGAGGAAGACCTGCATGCAGTAAATATAGCACATGAAAATTTATCTCATGCATATTTATTGTGGTTACTCTGAAAGCCTGACAGGCTAGATGTGTCTCAAGGACTAAAAATCCTTGCTTTGAAGAATAGTAGGCACTTTTATGCTTTCCCATTGCTTTTTATGTGCTGCCAACTTCATAGTGTTCTCTCATTTTTTTATCAAAAACAGGAAACTATTAAATAACTATCAGAGAAAATTCTCTATGTACGAGTACATTTGGGATACTGGTGATCACTTACATAGAAAAATAATTTACATTGTACTGGGTAATATATTTGGTTTGCCATCTAAGCAAAGAATTTTTTTTTAAATAAATTACCAGTTTAGTTTGGCCACAGTTTGATAATTTTCTAGTCAGGCATTCCTCCAATCAAATGTAAAACCTTACTGGGTATGGGAGATGTGAATACTGTTATATTTTCTTTCTCTTTCCTACGTTGTAGTTGGTATCATATCATGTGCTGTGAAGTAAAGAAGAGATTTTTGCTACTTTATGGCACTCAGCTTGGACAGGCAAAAGCCATCGCTGAAGAAATAGCACAGCAGGCTGATGGACATGGTTTTGTTGCTGAGGTCCACTCACTGAGTGACACTGATAAGGTGAGAGACTTGAAATTGCAATTATCTTTCATTATCACGCCACAAAAACTAGCACTACAAACCTATAGAGCTCTGTTTCAAGGTTGACTCTTCCCCTTCATCAGGAACCCAAATTTTCTTCTTTTAGAGTGTGTTTGTAGTGCATGCCGCTATTACACATCTGTAAACTGAGTGCTGTCTGAGGTTTTTTGTGGCGTGATATATTATTCGATGAATATAACAGGGGAAACAAATCCACAAACTCAAATACATTAAATAAAGAGTGGAATCTCAGTAGTTGAATAATATTTCACATAAATAAATAAAATAAAGAGTGGAATTGTCCAAATCAGACTGATGACAACAAATTGCTCAATTCACTTTATTCATCCATTAACTCAATGACTCGACATGTACATGTTTCGGCCAAACAAGCCTGCTTCAGGAGTCTTGCACCTTCTTTGAGTTATTGGATGAATAAATTAAATTGAGCATTGGATGAGTAACAATTTGTGGTTATCAGTCTGATTTGGACAATTCCACTTTTTATTTTATTTATTTATGTGAAATATTATTCAACTACTGAGATGCCATTGCCTTTGAAAAAATCAACAGCCGCCTAAGATTGATCACCCAATATAATTGTTATCCAATACAGTGTTTGCTGAGGTGTCAAGCTAATTTCTGGAAGTACAAGAATATTAATGTACTATAGCACATTCAAAATTTCACTTTTATTTTGATTGCATTTTCACATCACACAATATGTGTTTCCTATGATGGAGTGTGTCAAGTGGTTTATTAAGCCCTTGGGAAGTCTAAGCACCAAAAGCAATTGAGCACTACCTTTACAGGGCGGACACTGTCAGTGCTTATGACTACACACTAAAGGGCTCATTTTCAAAGCATTTAGACACACAAAGTACTATGATTTCTATAGTACTTTGTGTGTCTAAGTGCTTTGAAACTGAGCACCCACAGATATACATTAACAATACACAATATATACAATTTAATGTGATTGGGTTACACATTTTGGCCCTGATTCTGTATAGGATGCCCGGGAGAGGTGTCCTATACTGAATCGGGCCTATACTAACCCTGATTCTGTAACCGGCGTCCATGTTACAGATGCCGGTTAGAGAATCGGGTTAGAGTAGACGCGGCCGCTACACTTATCGCGGCAAGGGATAAGTATAGCGGCTGCCAGTCCGATCGCCGGCAGGAGGGTGCCCAACCCCTCCTGCCGGAACGCCACCCCTTCCCCCAAAACTCTTGATCGCCGGCAGGAGGGTGTCTAACCCCTCCTGCCAGAAAGCTGGACCCCCCTCCGGACCCCCATGCTAACAACCCCCCCGATGACTCCCCTAACCTTCCCTCCAACTAACCTCTAAATTGTTGGCTGGACGGACGGGTCTTTCTGCCATCCGGCCAACAGGCCCGCCTCGTCGAAATGAGACGGGCCCGCCCCTTCCCGGCCCATCCCCGCTATGTCTAAGGCCTGATTGGCCCAGGCTCTAGAAGCCTGGGCCAATCACACCTTAGGGTTAGTGGGGATTAGCAGACCTGCTGTGCCTAAGGCCTGATTGGTCCAGGTTTCTAGAGCCTGGGCCAATCAGGCCTTAGACTTAGCGGGGATGGGCCGGGAAGGGGCGGGCCCATCTCATTTCGACGAGGCGGGCCTGTCGGCTGGACGGCAGCAAGACCCGGCCAACCGGCCAACAATTTAGAGGTTAGTTGGGGGGGAGGTTAGTTGGGGGGAAGGTTAGGGGAGTCATCGGGGGGGTCGTTAGCATGGGGGGTCCGGCTTTCCAGCAGGAGGGGTTGGGCATCCTCCTGCCGGCGATTGGGAGTTTGGGGAGGGTGTTCCGGCAGGAGGGGTTCGGCACCCTCCTGCTGGCGATCAAGAGTTTTGAGGGGGCGGGGGCGGCTTTCTGGCAGGAGGGGTTGGGCACCCTCCTGCCGGTGATCAAGAGTTTCAGGGGGAGGGGGCGGCGTTCCAGCAGGAGGGGTTAGGCACCCTCCTGCCGGTGATCGGACAGGCAGCCGCGGCTGCTATACTTATTGCAGCAGGGCGATCCCTTGCTGTGATAAGTATAGCGGCCGCGTCTACTTACAATGTAGGCCAGCATTTTGCAGGCCTACATTTTAAGCGTCTCTTCCTCTACTAGGGAGACGCGTAGGGCCGCCTAGGTTCGCCTAAAGCCCTTAGGCAAGCTTAGGCGTCTTGCGGGCCTCCCTAGGCTCCCAGAGGCGCCTCCAATATAGGGGGCCTGCCTAGGGAGCATTTTTTTAAAAAACGCGCATCCCGATTGGCTGATTAGACAGCTGTAGGACGCCTACAGCTGCCTAAAATCGGGACGGCACTTTGCAGAATCAGAGCCTTTGTGCACACATACTCCCAGTGAAATTAGCTTATTTCCTTTGAAATTTTTGATTGTGATAGTATTGATAGCTGCTTGAAGTTGACAAATGGAACTTTTTTTTCTCCCCTCAGTGTTTGGTGATGGGGTTTTGAATGAGACGCCTTTCAGTGACCACGATACAACAGCTTTATTTATTGAATATATTGCATTAATATACTTGTTGTTATCCTTATTTATTTTTTGTATGTTACATTAGTTTTGCACAGACCATGACAGTAATGAATCTTACTCCAAGCCAGGGTATGTGGAGTGTGATCTCATTTTATCCAATTAACTGCTAATACTTGCTGTAATACATGCATCATGCCACAGAGAACTTTCTTCTGGAGTTCATGAGATGTAACATGCATAAGCAATCCAGGTGTTTTTTAAATTTTCTTTTAATCAAGCCTATGGCAAGAAGAATAATGGGAAATATTTCTGTATTTTTGTGGGGGCAACACCTCTTTCTGTCATGTGATGGATGATGCTTTGCTTCTGATCTTTTCCTCCCTTCTGTAGTACAATTTACAAGATGAAAAGGCTCCAGTAGTCATTGTTGTTTCCACTACTGGCACTGGAGATCCTCCAGAGGAAGCCTTGAAGTTTGTTAAGACAATCCAGAACCATGATCTGCCAGCCAATCATTTAGAAAATTTGAGATATGGATTATTAGGTAAGAAAAATGTTTTCAATTTGAGACAGCACGATCCTACCATCTGCCTCTGCAAGGATTAATCCCTTTAGTGCTTGCATTTTATCAAGTTTCACCAGCCTATATGCACCTAACAGATTTGCAGACAGAGGTGCAGGACTCATAAGGTGATTAATTAATAATTACTGTGGTTAGAGTTTGTGACTTGTCTTGTCTGTTTGATGTATAATTTTGCTCTAAAGTTGTCCCAACAAAGGAAATGGTTTTTATGAAGGTTTTGTGGGCAATATGCGGAAAGAATGCCACACTTTGGAAATATATTACTATTTATTGGTGATATTAAAAATATACTGTACGAGGGTTGATTCATAAGTCATGCAACTATTTTTTTTCTCTCCAAAATGCACCAACATCAGAAATCTAATACAGTAAAACCTTGGTTTGCGAGCATAATTTGTTCCAGAGGCATGCTTGTAATCCAAAGCACTCGTATATCAAAGCGAATTTCCCCATAGGAAATGATGGAAACTCAAACGATTTGTACCACAACCCAAATCTTTAATACAAAATACACCAAAAACATATGTGTAATCCAAAACATTCGTATATCAAAGCGAATTTCCCCATAAGAAATAATGGAAACTCAGATGATTCGTTCCACAACCCAAAAACTCTAATATAAAATACTATACATACTTGTATTGCAAGACCTCGCTCATTTAGAACAGTCACTACACTCCTGCAGCGTCAGAGAGAAGAGAACCATCATCTCAGTTGTGATGATGTGATGCGTGTATACTGTATGCACTCGTATTACAAGACTTTGCTCGTTTCTAACACTCTTGTAGTGTCAGAGAGAGAAGAACCATCGGTTCATTTGTGATGTGTATATACTCGAATTGCAAGACATTGCTTGTATATCAAGTTAAAATTTAATAAAATGTTTTGCTTGTCTTGCAAAAAACTTGCAAACCAAGTTACTTGCAATCCAAGGTTTTACTGTACATATGTTTTGAAAGTGTATGACATGTACTTATTAATGTTGCCACCAGATGAGAAATTAGTGCAGGAGTGCAGGGAGGAACAAAAAACATGATATTTGAAATCATTGTTTTATTAGGGCATACAGTGTACAACATGAACAGCAAAGTACAAGTACAAACTGTTTAACTGTTAACATGGCAATGAACCGTGGGTAACCTGGGAGACTACTTTGAAAATGATAAAAGGCATGGAAAACCTTTCATACGCAGACAGGTTAGAAAGGCTAGGGCTCTTCTCCCTGGAAAAGTGGAGACTCAGAGGAGACATGATAGTGACTTTCAAGATCATGAGAGGTATCGAGAAGGTAGACAGAGATAGATTCTTCAGACTAATGGGGACCATAAGTACAAGGGGGCACTCGGAGAAGCTGAAAGGGGACAGGTTTAGAACCAATGCTAGGAAGTTCTTTTTCACTCAGAGAGTGGTGGACACCTGGAATGCACTGCCGGAGGTTGTGATAGGACAGAGTACACTACAGGGTTTTAAAGAAGGATTGGATAAATTCCTGAAAGATAGGGGGATTGAGGGATACAGATAGAGGTAGAGATGGGATATAGAGAGAGTATAGATAGAGACCAAGGGGGATTTAAGGGTTCAGAGAATGATCACTGTACAGGTCATGGGCCTGATGGGCCGCTGCGGGTGCGGACTGCTGGGTGCGATGGACCTCTGGTCTGACCCAGCAGAGGCAACTTCTTATGTTCTTATGTTATATACCCATTAACCCCCTCTTCTATTAAACTGTGATAGCAGTTTGTAGTACAGAGAATCGCGCTGAATGGCCCTTGCTGCTCCCGATGCTCATAGGAACACAATTTTGGCGTGAATTTCTTAGCAGCAGCCACCTTGGATTTTTAGCAATATTTTTTTTCAAAAGTTCCCTGCTTCTCCAAAACTGAAGTTTTTGCTCAAAATTTGTTGAGATGGAGTCCTTGGGCTCTCCTAATGTGAATTCTTGACAGGACTGCGTAAATTTTCTGCCTCAAGAGCGTCCTTGCGCCATGTGGCACAGCTGGGGGAGGAGGTAGTGCCAAGCTTAGCCTTTATTTTTGGGGCTTGGCACAACTTGGCATGGCTGCTTGTTTTATTTGCCTGGCTGCAGACTCTGCAGCCTAAGAAATGTAAAGTTAAGTCATCATAGGGTGACTCTATGCCCCAGGAGCTGGAGGCTTTCTCAGAATTTATGAAACGTTTGTGAAATGAGTTTTAAAGCCGATATTCTTCCCGCCTCAGATATGTCGTTCAGTGGCATTGCTTCTATGGGCATATCTTCCTCTCAGTCAGCAGCTGTTCTTGCGCTGCCTGATCCTGATCTGGGAGATCCTTATGATGATGACCAGATTGCTGACCCCTAATTTACAGGCACAGGGCTTCCCAGGATGGACCTGTGTGCTGGATCATAGGATCCCTCTGGGATCTTAGAACCTGGGGATGATCCCACGGTTCTGTGTTTATTTAAGTCTGCAGCTTTGCCAGATCTTATTTCAGAGTCAAGCCCCTTCCCTTGTTTAAAAGTAGACTGAAAACCCTCCTTTTTGATATAGCTTTCAATCCTTAACCCTACTCCTCCCCTCTAACCCGGCCTACTGATTAACCGTTCCCCTTAACTGTATCCATGACATCCTTTTTGTCTGTCTTGGCTGTTTAGATTGTAAGCTTTTTTGAGCAGGGACTGTTTTCTTATTCTTTGTGATTCTGTACAGCGCTGCGTGTGTCTGGTAGCGCAATAGAAATAATTAATAGTAGTAAACATAGAAACATAGAAACATAGAAATAGACGGCAGATAAGGGCCACGGCCCATCAAGTCTGCCCACTCCAATGACCCTCCCTATCTATCTTTGCGGATAGATCCCACATGTTTGTCCCATTTGGCCTTAAAATCTTGCACGCTTCTGGCCTCAATAACCTGAAGTGGAAGACTATTCCAGCGATCAACCACCCTTTCTGTGAAGAAGAACTTCCTAGTGTCACCGTGCAGTTTCCCGCCCCTGATTTTCCACTGATGTCCCCTTGTTGCCGCGGGACCCTTGAAAAAGAAGATATCCTCTTCTACTTCGATGCGACCCGTGAGGTACTTGAATGTCTCGATCATATCTCCCCTCTCTCTACGTTCCTCGAGTGAGTAGAGCTGCAACTTCCCTAACCGCTCCTCGTACGGGAGCTCCTTGAGTCCCGAGACCATCCTGGTGGCCATTCTCTGGACCGATTCCAGTCTCAGTACATCCTTGCGGTAATGTGGCTTCCAAAATTGTACACAGTACTCCAGGTGCGGTCTCACCATGGATCTATACAGTGGCATAATGACTTCCGGTTTACGGCTGACGAAACTCCTGCGTATGCAACCTATGATTTGCCTTGCTTTGGATGAAGCTTGCTCAACTTGATTTGCAGACTTCATGTCTTCCCTGACAATCACTCCTAAGTCTCTTTCTGCTTCAGTTTTTGTCAAGATCTCGCCATTTAGGGTGTAAAGTTTGCGTGGATTTCGGCTTCCCAGGTGCATGACTTTGCATTTTTTGGCATTGAAACTGAGTTGCCAGGACCTAGACCAGTGCTCCAGTAGAAGTAGGTCATGCATCATGTCATCTGCCATTGAATTATTGTCTGTTGTGCTCTTGTTCACTACATTGCTTAGCTTGGCATCATCGGCGAATAAAGTTATTCTTCCTCGGAGCCCTTCTGTCAAGTCTCCTATGTAGATGTTGAACAAGATCGGGCCCAGGACGGAGCCCTGTGGCACTCCACTTATCACCTCTGACATTTCGGAGGGGGTGCCATTCACCACTACCCTCTGAAGCCTACCTCCAAGCCAGTTCCCAACCCAATTTGTCAATGTGTCGCCCAGACCTAAAGAACTCATCTTGCTTAGCAACCTGCGGTGTGGTACGCTATCAAATGCTTTGCTGAAATCTAGGTAGACAATGTCCAGGGACTCACCAGCATCCAGCTTCCTCGTTACCCAGTCAAAGAAGCTGATCAGGTTGGATTGGCAGGATCTCCCCTTAGTAAATCCATGCTGGCGGGGATCCCTTAGTTTCTCCTCGTCCATGATTCTATCCAATTGGTGTTTGATTAGGGTTTCCATTAGTTTGCTCACTATCGATGTGAGACTCACTGGTCTGTAATTTGCCATCTCCATCTTGGAGCCTTTCTTGTGGAGTGGGATGACGTTAGCTGTCTTCCAGTCCATCGGGACGTTACCTGTACTAAGGGAGAGATTGAAGAGCGCGGATAGCGGTTCCGCTAGGACATCACCCAACTCCCTGAGCACCCTAGGGTGTAGGTTGTCAGGCCCCATTGCCTTGTTGACCTTGATTTTTGACAGCTCGCAATAGACGCTGCTGGGTGTAAACTTGAAATTACTAAACGGGTCAACTGATTTAACCCTTGTCTGTGGCTGAGGGCCGATTCCCGGCGCCTCGCGGGTGAAGACTGAGCAGAAGTATTTATTTAACAGTTGGGCTTTTTCCGAGTCCGTTTCTACATAGTCTCCGTCTGGTTTTCTTAGACGTACTATCCCTCCCGAGTTCTTATTTCTGTCACTGATATACCTGAAGAAAGATTTATCTCCTTTCTGGATGTTCTTTGCTAGAGACTCCTCCATGCGGAATTTGGCCTCCCTAACTGCTGCTTTGACGGCCCTTGACTTGGCCAGATATTTTACTCTAGAGTCCTGTGTCCCTGATTGTTTGTAGGAGATGAATGCTTTTTTCTTCTCTTTGATGATGTCCGAGATCTCCGTAGAGAACCACTGTGGCTTGTTGTTCCTACTCCGTTTGCTTACTGATTTAACATAGCGGTTTGTTGCTTCCTGTATGGTGGCTTTCAGAGTTGACCACATTTCTTCCACGCTGTCGGTGTCTGCTTGGCTTTGTAGCGCCTGGTGAACGAAGTCTCCCATGTCTTGGAATTTTGTGTCTTTGAATTTGAGAACCTTGGTCATTGATGTAGATTTCGTGAAACCTTTCCTGATATTGAACCATATCATATTGTGGTCACTGGAGGCCAAAGTTTCACCCACCGAGACCTCTGTGATACTTTCCCCATTGGTAAGTACTAGGTCCAGTATTGCCTGATCCCTTGTTGGTTCAGATACCAGTTGCCTGAGTCTTGCTCCATTCAAAGAGTTTAATAGCTTTCTGCTGTTGCCGGAAGAAGAGGAAAGTGTGACCCAATCCACATCAGGCATGTTGAAGTCACCTACCAATACTGTGTCACCTCGTAAGGTGATATTCTCTATATCTCCGATTAATTCCTTATCTAGGTCATCTTGATGTCTTGGGGGTCTGTATACTACGCCAAGATACAGGCATTTGTCCTTCCCTCTGGCCAGATTTACCCAAAGGGATTCCCCAGTGTACTGTACATCCGTGATTCTAGTGACCTTAATGTCATCTTTAGTATATAATGCTACACCTCCTCCCATTTTACCCTCCCTGTCCCGGCGAAGCAAGTTGTAACCTGGTATGACCATGTCCCACCCGTGGGAGTCTGTGAGCCAGGTCTCAGATATCGCCACTACATCCAGGTCAGCATTCCTCATTTCTGTTTCTAAGTCTAGGATCTTATTTCCCAGACTGTGGGCGTTGACGTACATAGCCCTCCACGTTGTGTATTTGTTGTATCTCAGTGGGGACGATCCCTCTTTATCAACTAGGACCCCATTAGCATTATTCGCATGTCTCTTACACTCCCTAACATTATTTGCCTGTCTCTTACACTTCATAGACCCAGAGCTAAAGCTTGAACCTGTCTCGGACTCCCCATGACTATAGTGTGCTCCTATCTCAGACTCGGTAATGTGTGTACTCTGTGGGGCTATTCCCGTTTGGGCTACTCGAGCTCCTTTAGTGCGATTTGCAACGTGTGCACTCTCTCTGGACCCAGAATTATAATGTGTACCCCGTCTAGACCCAGAATCGCTATGTATCCTCCCCCTAGACCCAAAATTGTAATGTGTCCCAGAAATATAGTATTTACTTAGCTCAGTCTCAAAAGAGTATTGGTAGCTTAGCTCGTCATGTGGGTTGTTTGTGCCCGTACCCTCCCCCAACTTACCTAGTTTAAAGCCCTGTGTAGTAGGTGGGCTAGACGGTGTCCAAGGACGTTCTTCCCCCTCCTGGTCAGGTGTAACCCGTCTGGTCCCAGAAGTCCTTGCAGTGCCTCTCCGTGGTGTAGGAACCCAAAGTTCATCTCCTTGCACCATCCCTGCAGCCAGTCGTTCGCCCTCCGGACTCGATCCTCCCTGGCACTGCCCTTGCCCCTCACTGGGAGGATCGAGGAGAAGACCACCTGCGCATCCATCCTCCTCAGCTTCTCTCCCAGGGCTCTGAAGTCCTCAGGTATGCTCCCCGGGGTGCACCTGGCAGTGTCGTTGGTTCCGACGTGGATGAGGATCATAGGGAAGTGATCCTGAGGTTTGATGAGTCTGTCCAGGTTATCGGTTACATCCCGGATCCTGGCCCCTGGCAAACAGCAGACCTCTCTTGATTGCAGATCGGGTCTACAAATTGGTCCCTCGGTGCCCCTTAGTAGTAGTAGTCTTTGTAAGAGTTGAATTTAGTCACTCGTCTGGCTCAATCCACTTTTTCCTCCTGGCTTTGTGTTGTGCGCTCACAGTCTGCTACCTTCCCCTAGCACCCTGATATGAGCGTTTTAATCTCGGAGCATTATGACTCTCCGGAAGATGCTCTTAAGATAGCGTGGGCCATGTCTCACTTGTATACTCTGGCACAGGAGTGATAGCAGCTTCTGGTTGTGCAAGTAACTAATGGCACCTCTCTTCCCAGTGAATGTGGTGTGGTGCTTAAAGATATGCAGGATCGCCATGTAAATATGGTCTTGTGGAGACTCTTTGATACAGCTGCTTTAGGCATAAAGGCTGCTTTGGCATTGTCATGCACCTATCTCTCAGCTGCACATACTGGAGAGTGAGGTTGTGAATCCTCCTCCTCAACTTCTTTTGGCTGGGTCGGATTATGTTGCTGACGCATTGTATGACCTTATGTGGGTTTTGGCAAAAGTGTAGGCTTACTCCATTTTTGCCTGCAGGATGCTCTGGATCAGACAATGGGCTGGTGATTCCACTTCCAAGGCTACTTTGGTTAGACTTCCCTTTAAGGGACAGTTACTGTTTGGCAAGAGCCTGTATGACCTCATGAAATCTGTGGTGGACCGTCACCCTAAGACGCTGCCTGATAGCAGACCCAGGACCTCTAGATGTCCTGGTCACTCTAATTTTCATGGCTCCCAGCGATCCCGTATGTAAGTGCCACATTGTAGAGATTTTCCCAGGGCTTCCGGCAACGGTATGCCAGCTATAGGTGATCCCAGCCCTCTGCCTCTCATTCTGCATCCTCTGCCAAAAAGGCGCAATAACGATAGGCCAAGGATGCCTCTCTACAGATAGGGGGGCAGACTCTCAGAATTCCTAACTGCCTGGGTTCACATTTCATCCAACCAGTGGGTCCTGGACATTATTTGGTCGGACTATAAGCTGGAATTTGCCTAGCCTCCGACGGATTGGTTTATGGACTCTCCCGCAGGTTGGCCGGACAAAGCGCTCAAGCTATAGAGCCGGTACCACTTGACCACTCAGGCTCAGGCTCAGGCAGATACCAAAGAAAGTCTCTGAAGATCGGAGGCCTATTCTGGATCTTCAGCATGTTAATGCAGCTCTCAAAGTTCCACACTTTTGCATGGATACAGTGCGATTGGTTATTGCAGCAGTGGCCACGGGAGGGTTACTTACCTCTCCGGATCTCACCAAAGCTTACTTGTACATTCTGATATTTCCAGCCCACCATGTGGTTTCATGTTTTGGAAATCATTACAGTTCTCGGCTCTGCCTTTTGGCTTGACAATGGCACCCTGTACCTTCATCAAGGTGATGGTGGTCATGGCAGCTTAATTACGGAAAATGGGTCTTCAGGCACACCCTTACTTGGATGACTTGATCAGGGCTCCCTCATTGGCCGAGGGTCAGTGCAGGGTGGATCACTATTACTAATATATCTAAAAAATGTTTTGTCCCTTGGTTTACTTTGTCGGCTATCTTTTCTTCTATTTGCATCTTCTCCTTTACTTCCTGCCTGTCTTTCCTGAACAGATTATAGCCCAGTATAACTATATCTCAGTCATGGTTCTCCATGAACCACGTCTCTTTGATAGCTTCTAAATCCAACTCAGCCTCGTCCATCATAGCTTCAAGATCCAGAACCTTGTTTTCCATACTTCAAGCATTCATATAAACTGCATTCCAGACATTGCCCCTTTTTCTAATTTATATAAAGGTATTTAATGATTCACTTACCTGGGGGCTTTGATTACCCTTCTCCAGCCTTTCTAGTTTAAAGCCGCCTTCAGTAGGTTAGCCAGTCTACTGTTGAAAACACTTCTTTCCTTCTTTGATAGAGGCACACCAAGCCTGCTCAGCAGCCCTTGGAAAATCACCCCATGGTCCAGGAATCCAAAATGCTGTTGGTGACACCATCCGTGCAGCCATAAATTCATCTTCAGGATGCAAGTTTCTCTTTACCCTTAACAGGGAGGATAGATGAGAACAACACCTGACTGCTTCACTTTTTTTCCCAGAGCCACAAAGCCAAGCAGTATCATTAGTGCCAACATGGATGAGCAACATAATGGTCATTAGGCTTGTTAAGTCTCTCATTAGCATCTTGGATTTGGGCACCAGGCAAACAGCACACTCCCTGGGACATCTTTATCTGATATGAAGATGGATGTCTCTATACCCCTCAGAAGGGAATCAGCAACCTACCTTTTGCCTCCTAGTGGGCAAAGATTCAGCAACTTTGGGGATTTTAATCTTTGGTCCTTCCTCTCCCTGGGATGCTCTCATCTCCTCCACTTCCAGGGCTGCATACCAGTTATTCAGTTCAAGGGCAGGTAGAATCACAGTATCCTAAAAAAACATAATATTCTGTACTTCTTACATCTAGAGATTGGCTGGAAGTACTTAAGGGAAGCCCTTTTTCTCTTCATATTCCCCCAGTATTGATTCTGGTTGTTCCAAATTCAGAGGCCATGAGCAATACTACTACGCAGTTTCCTTCTTTCCTTAGGAAGGTAGTCATGGTCATTTAGTTTGGTTGGGGTGAACCCCTCTTTGTTGCAAGCTGCTGTGTATTCGCTGTGCTCCTTTATAACAACACTTTGCGTCTTGTCATTGGGTGGCTGGACACAACTTAGGAGACCTTTCCTTCACTCTTAGTATAGGTTTCAGGAGATGGTGTTAGCTGCTGCAGTGAACCACATGGTTTTGAGCTGAAAATGTGCTTTGAGTCTACCTGCTTTTTGGGATTCCCATGCAGAACGCCAAACCTCTTCTCAGGTAGTGCCTGCATACATACACAGGGTCGTTCCTTCCAAGGGTTACTGTTGTAGCGGAGCCGGTACCTGTGGTTTCACGCTGGCCCGGCCACGCTCACATATGCGCTGCTCCGACGTGCCTCCCTAGCCGGAGGGAGGTCCTGCTGGATAATATGCACGGTCTTGTCAGCAAATCAAACAGACAAAAAAACAGTCACTTCCTTAATCCATAAATTTCCCCTTTATTAGGTGGTATGATTAAGGTGCATTCTCCAATAGAGTGACACTCTCACAGTCTTATAACACAATCCTTTATAACAGAAAACTCACGCTAGGATGGCCCAAACAAAAGAGACCAACCGGGGACCTTTAGTCAGGTAAGTAATCACAAAAATAAATCTTCAATCAAAAAGAAAAACATTCACCAGTTCTCTTTAGTGGCACACCAAGTCCATAAGCACAGCGTTGCTCCAAAAGAACCAAATGCACAAGCCTTAAACTCCTTCTGGCTTGTTTCCCAGCCAGCTCAACAGGAGCTGCTGGGGGAGGGGAAGGAAGTCAGCGAATCCACTAATTAAATAATCTGATATTCAGACTTGCCACTAATGGCCCCACTAATCCAACCTGATGTACAGTGGATTCTCCCCAATCTGCCTTCCCTCAAGACTTTCACCATCTGACAGCCCCAGCCAGCTTAACTATAGCTGACACCATTACATTTGCAAAATAAAGAAAAAAGGAAAAAACGTTTTTTTTTTTTTTTTTTTCTTCTTCCTGCTTCTCCCAAGCAGGACAGGTACAGCCAGCACAAGTCCTTCAAAGGCATACAGGAATCAAACACCCTTTCCACACACAGTGCAAACCCAAACCCAGGAGGTTTATACACTGTACAACTCCCAGCCCTGCCACTTAGCTGATTTCCATTTGCACTTCTTCAAGCAGACTGAAAGTTTCTCCAAACTCCATAGCCTCCTCACTGGGTAGCTGGTTGGCCAAAGGGTCTGTGTCAAGCTCCTGCATTTCCCAGTCCCGAGACTCAGGAACACCTTCAACAGGAGAGACCCTTTCCAGGGCTGGCCCTGGATAGACTGCCTCCCTCCTTTTCAGAGCAGTCTCTAAAGTACACAGGGGAATCTGACCTGCCCTTGGAGGGGGTGGAGCTTTCTGCCGATTTCCCCTAGCTGACTTTGGGAGCCTAATCATTCCCTTCAGCTGGGAGAAGCCAGGGGGAGGAAGATCTCTCTGGGGCTGTTGTAAGCTGTTCTCAACCTCCTCCTCTCCTCCCTGGAGATCAGCCCCGACTGAATTAAAGGGCAAGCTAGGATTTCCCTTAGGCTTGGTCACAATCCTATCCCCGTGGTTAGCCCTCTGAATCCCTGGGACAGGTTTAATTAGCTCCTGCCCTGGTGCAAGAGGCACTTTAGGGATAGGATTGTGACATACCCTCACCTTTAAGGGATGCCTATCCTGAGACTTTATCCCTGATCCTACATTATTTTGGATCAGGATGGGCAATTCTTAATAGCGCTTCCAGGGTTTCTTAACCCTCTTTTCCTGACTTAGGGGAGGCGGATCTGTGTCCTCAAAATCTTCTGGCCATCTTAATAGGGTTGTCTCCTCCCGTCCTCCCGATGCTCCACTACCAGGATCCTTAGGACTTTCCAACCCATCTACCCTCTGGGCTAGGGCCGCTATGACCTCTGTTAAACCCCCTAAATCCTCATTTCCCAGTTGGGCAATTTGTTCCCTCAATTCACCCATATCCTGATCCATCCCCTTAAAGGTATCCAAGACTTTCTGGAAATGCTGGGCATGTTGTTCCAGCTGTTCCTCTTGTGCCTGCTGTTTCACCACCCAGCTTTCTGCCTTCCCCGTTCTATTAGTCAGTTCTCCGCACGCGTTTTTTATTTCTTTAACGCTGTGCTGCACAGCTTGTTGCTGGGCTTGCCCCTCTTTTATCTGCCCCTGAACTACCTTGAGCTGTGCGGTGACTTGTTCCATTAAGCGGGTCAGTTTCTCAGACTCTTGTTGGCACTGGGTAAGAACCTGTTCCCTAGACCTTCCCTGTTCCGGGTCTATAGGAACTTTCCAGGACTGGAAACTGGCTTCTGTACATGACTTCAATCCTGTTTCCCAGTCCTGGCGAGCAGAGGCTAGGCCTTCCTTTATCTTATGTACCTCAGCCTTAAGTTCGGCCAGGGTAGTAGCTTTCATATCCCCCATCGGATTATTTAGAGCTTCCGTCTGGGGACTGATTTCTGGTATTCCTACCCCTGTAGAGCCAAACCCCCGTTCTCCTCTATCTGTCTCCGGGAGACGGGACCACTGCACCATGTCGGGGTGCCAAATTCTCTCACATAACAACTGGGCTATTCGATCACCCATCTGTACCCGGTACTCTGAATTTCCCTGGTTTACGAGAAGTACCGCTACGTTTCCCCTGAAATCTGGGTCTATCACCCCGGCAGCTACATCAATTGACTGAGCGAGTGCTAACCCAGATCGTGGTGCTACGCGAAGATATGCACCTGGGGGAGGCGATACCTGAATATCTGTTTTCACTAAAGACCGTCCCTTAGCGGGTACCACCTGTTCCTGGGCCGCATACAGGTCATAACCTGCGGCCTTCGGGTAAGCCCGAGTGGGTGCCCTAGCCTTCTCCGAGAGTGGGGCCCATCGAATAGTTGGCCTCCAACTCTTAGGTTTCGGTGCCCAGGATCTTCGTCTCTCCTCCGGAGAGGCGAGTGAATTTCCCCCCACCCGGCTTCCCAACACCCATTTCTCCGGGCTCTGAATTCTTGCAGACCTCCCTGTTCCCGCTAGCGCAATCCAGTCCCTTCCCAAAATTAATGGGTAAGGGGTAGAATTCAGGACTGCCACTGCCATGCGGATCTTCCTACTCTTATACTTTATACTCAGGGGTCTCAGTGGGTATTCCTGGGCCTCCCCATGAATACAGGTGATGGGCACCTTCCTCATCCCCGCATTCCGGCCTTTATCCAGCTCTTCCCACAGTTGCCCTGACATTACAGATACCTCGGCCCCTGTATCCACTAGAGCCAGGATCTCTTTTCCGCTCACCGATACCACCACTCGGTATTCCTCCGGGATCTTGGCCTCGGGCCCCCGGGTTACTAGGAGGTCCCTGGTGACCCTACAGTATCGCTGTGTATGTCCTACTTTGCCACAGTTATAGCATCTGAGGGCTTCTTTTTGTCCTGCCTCCTTAGTCTTGGGGTATCCTAAGGTCTCCCCCTGCTTGGACCGCCCTGTCCTGGGGATCTGCCCCTGGGATCCCATACTCTTATCCCCCCGGGCCTGTTCCCCACTTCTTTCAGGGTACTGTAAGGAGGTATCCTTCCCTGACCCGGCAAGGTCCAGATATGTTCCCCCTACCGGTCCCGGTGGCCCACCAGCTGCGCTTGTAGATGAGCCCTGTAGCAGCTGAGTTAGCAGCTTGGTCTGCTCACCCATCGCCCTGACCAGTTCGTCATGCTGTTGTCTGGCCTGTTTCTGGCTGCGGTCCCATAAGTCCTGGTTTGCTTTTAGAACCGCCTGCAGGTTCTTGCCTTGCTTCTGCCGCTCCTCCGCGAGGAACCTCAATAGCTGCTCCTGGTTCATCGTCCCGGAGACTGGAACAAAGTAAACACAAAAGACAAACCCAAGTGCGGTACCAAACAACTGGGTAGCCCAACTCCCTCACCCACCCCTGGACAAGTACCTTACCAGAGGGCTAGGTGAGTCGGTGCCTTTGGTTTGTAGGCCTCCTTGGCCCCCAGTCGCTTGTCTGCGTTTTTGTCCTCTTATATAGGCCCGCGGTCTCCTTGGTCCTCTTCCGATTCTGGTTCCCCACTGGCGCAGCTGGGTCACCCGGGACACTTGCTTCCTCTGCACACCCGGTCGGAAGACTTCCGGAATTCCGCTCCTCCCGGACTGGAACCAATACAACAAACTAAAATAACAAGCTAAAAAAACAAATTAGTCAAAAGTCCAAAAACTTTTTTTTTTTTTCCAACTATATTAAATTTTTTTTTTTTTCCCAAAAGTTCACTGCATGTCCAGCAGGAGGCGTACTATCCCACTTCTGACACCACTTTGTAGCGGAGCCGGTACCTGTGGTTTCACGCTGGCCCGGCCACGCTCACATATGCGCTGCTCCGACGTGCCTCCCTAGCCGGAGGGAGGTCCTGCTGGATAATATGCACGGTCTTGTCAGCAAATCAAACAGACAAAAAAACAGTCACTTCCTTAATCCATAAATTTCCCCTTTATTAGGTGGTATGATTAAGGTGCATTCTCCAATAGAGTGACACTCTCACAGTCTTATAACACAATCCTTTATAACAGAAAACTCACGCTAGGATGGCCCAAACAAAAGAGACCAACCGGGGACCTTTAGTCAGGTAAGTAATCACAAAAATAAATCTTCAATCAAAAAGAAAAACATTCACCAGTTCTCTTTAGTGGCACACCAAGTCCATAAGCACAGCGTTGCTCCAAAAGAACCAAATGCACAAGCCTTAAACTCCTTCTGGCTTGTTTCCCAGCCAGCTCAACAGGAGCTGCTGGGGGAGGGGAAGGAAGTCAGCGAATCCACTAATTAAATAATCTGATATTCAGACTTGCCACTAATGGCCCCACTAACCCAACCTGATGTACAGTGGATTCTCCCCAATCTGCCTTCCCTCAAGACTTTCACCATCTGACAGCCCCAGCCAGCTTAACTATAGCTGACACCATTACATTTGCAAAATAAAGAAAAAAGGAAAAACGTTTTTTTTTTTTTTTTTTTTTCTTCTTCCTGCTTCTCCCAAGCAGGACAGGTACAGCCAGCACAAGTCCTTCAAAGGCATACAGGAATCAAACACCCTTTCCACACACAGTGCAAACCCAAACCCAGGAGGTTTATACACTGTACAACTCCCAGCCCTGCCACTTAGCTGATTTCCATTTGCACTTCTTCAGGCAGACTGAAAGTTTCTCCAAACTCCATAGCCTCCTCACTGGGTGGCTGGTTGGCCAAAGGGTCTGTGTCAAGCTCCTGCATTTCCCAGAGACTCAGGAACACCTTCAACAGGAGAGACCCTTTCCAGGGCTGGCCCTGGATAGACTGCCCCCCTCCTTTTCAGAGCAGTCTCTAAAGTACACAGGGGAATCTGACCTGCCCTTGGAGGGGGTGGAGCTTTCTGCCGATTTCCCCTAGCTGACTTTGGGAGCCTAATCATTCCCTTCAGCTGGGAGAAGCCAGGGGGAGGAAGATCTCTCTGGGGCTGTTGTAAGCTGTTCTCAACCTCCTCCTCTCCTCCCTGGAGATCAGCCCCGACTGAATTAAAGGGCAAGCTAGGATTTCCCTTAGGCTTGGTCACAATCCTATCCCCGTGGTTAGCCCTCTGAATCCCTGGGACAGGTTTAATTAGCTCCTGCCCTGGTGCAAGAGGCACTTTAGGGATAGGATTGTGACACTGTCAGAATTTCTCAGATTCAATATCCTGGATCTCTGATAGCTTTAGTCTCTCCCCCCTTGTGCTACCCGTGTCTCAAGTTAGCTGTCTACATCGACTGACTTTTTTACCATCAAAAGAGAGAAATCCTCATTCCATTACTCTTAGAGGAGGGAGAGTACTGAACACAGAAATACCCTTTCCTTTAAAATTACCCAAGTAGACTAAGCTCTGCCCTGACATCACTCTCTTCCTTCCCTCCATACTGGCACTGCTCCACTCTCTCAGTCCCTCTCCCCCAACCCACTGACTGATATTTCCCGCTGATACCAGCCCTTCAAACCTGCATTTTGTGCAGAAGTCACGACCAATGCACTTAAGTTGTCTACTGCCAAACCCAGAGCCTGCTCTCTGCTACGTCCCCCACCTTCTGATGTATATTCTTACTTCTTCAAGGGCAAGCAAGGGATACTCCAAGACTGGGTGTCATGGTAGAGATAAGGGAGATCACATCTGACCAGGTAGCATTGGATGAAAGGGAAATTTAGATTTACCTGTTAATTTCCCTTCCTTTGTTCTACTGGTCCAGTCTGGATGAGTGGATTATGACCATGGGTCAATAAATGGATCCAGATAAGAGGGGTGTATAATAATTTATCTACCTGAATATGAAAGAAAGCAGCAAGTGTGTTGAAACAAGTCTATGCATATGCAGTGTTCTCCCCAGAAATTTTTTCCAGCTGGGTGGCATGAAAAAGTGGTGGGGTGGGGTGGGATGGGGAAAATTAACCCCCTCTTTTACTAAGGTGCGCTAACATTTTTAGCGCACACAAACCCCCACGCTAAGCGGGAAAACTAAAGCCAGCTCAATGCTGGTGTTAGCATCTAGTGCACATGGTAATTCTGCGCACGCTAAAACCACTATCACAACTTAGTAAAAGGAGCCCTAAATGTGTACTATTTTTTATTAGTTTATTATTATTTTCCAATGCTCAATATGACTTCCTTTTTTAAGGTTTGACACTTGTGCCAGAATATTTTTACTAAATTTAAGAAGTATCCAATTCTAGAAGGGAATAATTAGATATTTGCCCTCTTTCAAATGGTATAGAGGTTTAAAAAAGGGAAAGACGTTAATGAAGTCATTAGGTTCAATCTAGCCATTTATTTCTGCATGAATTTAAACAACTACCAAAAAAAAGATAAATATAGTTCATCCAGTCATACAAGAAATGGCTCTACAGCAGGGGTTCCCACACTTTTTTGGCTTGCGAGCTACTTTTAAAATGACCAAGTCAAAATGATCAACCAACGATAAAATTTTAAAAAACACAAAGCACACTGTACGCAGAGAAAATGTCAGTAAGGAAGGAGGGAGGGGGCACAAACTTGGGATACAGAAGGAAGGGAGGGATACAGAAGGAAGGGAGGGAAGGGGTATGAACTTGGAACATAGGATGGAAGGATAGAAGGAAAGAGATGCTGAGGTGGAGGAGGGAATAGAAAGGGAAAATTGTTGAGCATTGGTGTGAGGAAAAGAAATAGTGTACATTGGGAAAGGAAAGAAAGAGGAGAATGTTGGGCATAGGAAGAGAATTGTTGGACATGTTGGTGGGAGAGGAGTAAGGTAGAGAGAGATGAGAGGGAGAAATGTTGGATGTGGTGTTGGAGAGGGAACAGTAGGACAGATGCAAGAGGGAAGAATGTTGGACCTGGTGGTGGAGGGAATTGAGGAAGAGATGTCACATGGTTCTGGAGAGGGGTAATAGAAGGAGAAATGTTGGACATGGGGCTGGTGGGCAGGGGCAAAAGATGCTGCACACAGTCTGGGGGGGATGAGAGAGGGAGAAATGTTGGATGTGGCAGTAGAAGGAGTTGGAGCGATATACCCTGGATCCCTTTATCTTTTATTCCTCACTCCCTTTGCAGCAAGGGAAGGAATGAGAGAGAGATGGTGGACTTTGCACATGGGGGTGGAGGAGAGAGTAAGAAATGCTGTGCAAGGTAGGGAGGGGTAAAAGAGTGTGGTTTGTGTAGTTTAATTTTGTGGTTACCATTATGTATTATTAATAAGATTATATTGTGTGTATGTGAAAAATGAATGGAAGAAATGGCATTTACAACTAGTACTATTATTAGTATGGCGGCTGGGTGGAGCCTGGGCAGTGCTTTTGGGCCCCCCAAACAAAAAAGCATTCCACTGACTGGACCTAGTATGGGAGGAGAGATGGTAGACCTTCTGGGAGGAAGGAGGACGAATGACCACATCCCAGAAATTTTGGCATAATTTTGCATTTTCAATTTTAAAAAACCTTATCTCCAAGATGCAAACCGAGCTATTTTCTACACATAGCTATTTAAGTTTTTGCATACAGGCCCCTTATATTAGCTTTTTCACTTCTTTATATTCATATGACACAAGTTCACCATTTATTAAGTTTTCTCTCCCTCTTTTTTTTTTTTTTTTTTGTGCACTCAGCATCTTGAACATCCCTGTTTACTGAGTAGACATACAAATTTTGGTTAGAAATGATTCACAATTACTATTCTAACAAGAGCTAAACAAACTTTAAATAACTTTACAGTAACTTCAAATCCTAGGGGGAAAAAATACCACAGGACTACTGTACCTGCACATTTTTTCCAGTAACAAATTACTAAATATAAAATAATATCAAAACATATTCACAAATTAATTTTGGCCCTTTCAAACCTAGTAATCAGTCATATGTCACTCACACCCCTATAACGTACAAGGCCAGACCAGTCCACCTAACTTCTACTACCGGCAATCCCCCTCGCACAATGACGTCACCTACTCGAGCTCCCGGAGATTCCTTGTTCGCTACGACGTAGGTGTGGCCTGGCAGTCAACTCTGACAGGAGGGTGTCAAAAGTGGGCACATGCTTGCCATTGATCACCAATTTCCTACCAACGAAGAAAGGGACCCCGTTACGGTAGAAGATCTGCGTCGGGTAGCCATTGTATATCCTGCGATAACCAGCAAGGTTGCGAAGGACAGTGTGGTAGAGAGTGCAAGGTCTTATTTGTTCAGTGTCCTGTCCTGCACCATAGGCATCCTGCGCTGCGATGAAGTTTCCAAGCGAGATAAGGGGAGGCTTCCCTTGCGCCGTGACTATTTTTGCTTCATTAGGCATAGGTCACTGACAGATGGAAACTTACAACTTGCTTTGGGCCTTCCTCGTTGCCGGGTCCTGCCTTCGCGGAAACAGAAAGTAGGCAGGACCCGGCAGCGAGAAAGGTCCAAAGCAAGTTGTAAGTTTCCATCCGTCGTTAACCAGTTTTCTGCCTGTCTCCTGCCTTAGCCCGTAGCGAACTCATGCTTCGGGGATCTAAGATGTGCGTGCTGGCTTCCCTTCTCTTCCCCCCCCCCCCGGAGTAACTTCCGGTTTCGGAGGGAAGCCGGCACGCACACCTTAGAGCCCCGAAGCATGAGTTCGCATCTCCAAGCCGGTGAGAGATGGTTTTTTGGGGGAATTTTTTTTATGTTGAGCGGCGGTAACAGCAGGATTCCTGATAGATGACAGCTGGGCGGTAATCTAAATTAGCTGGGCGGACCGCCCAGCTAAAAAGCCCTGGGGAGAACACTTTATACGTATTGTGACATGTCTCATGTTTACTCATGCACAGTTGTGGCTCAGTGTGAGTCTAACATTCCAAGA
The DNA here is from genome assembly GCF_902459505.1 of Geotrypetes seraphini. Taxonomy (NCBI): domain Eukaryota; kingdom Metazoa; phylum Chordata; class Amphibia; order Gymnophiona; family Dermophiidae; genus Geotrypetes; species Geotrypetes seraphini. Next base: position 277,413,192 of record NC_047085.1, on the reverse strand, counting down.
GACAGTATGTCAGGAGAGTCCTCATATGAATCAAGTAAAAAAACTTCTAGATTTAGAGCACTGTTCAGTGATAACATTTCTCAGAAAAAAAGAGAAAAAATGAAAAGAGATTCCATGAACGCATTATAGTGAGTCTAACCCATCATCCTACAAAGTAAAATTTTGGAACAAACAGTTTAAGTGGGGTAGAGAGTCCTTTGAAGATGACCCTCAAACTGGACAACCTATGGAAGCAACTTTCACAGAAACATGCAAGAAAGTCAAGGATTTAATTTTATCAGACAGACAAATTAAGGTTTCCCGAATAGCTGAAGAAATAGGCATCTTGGTAGATACAATTTGAAAATAATTCATGAAAATTTGGACATGTTCAAGGTTAGTGCAAAATGGGTTATAAGAATGCTTTTGCCATGCCAGAAGGCCATGAGGCTTCAGTGCTGTCAGGAGAACTTGGAGATGTTCCGTGAAGACTAAGTGAATTTTTTTCATCGTTTGGTGACTGGAGATGAGATTTGGGTCTATCACAGAGATCCTGATTCCAAAATACTCATAGAGTCAATGCAGTGGAGGAACAAGTCATACTCCACCCCAAAAAAGTTCAAGCCAGAAAAATTTTCAGGCAAAATCATGGCAACTGTCCTCTGGGATAATGAAGGACTTTTCCTGCTGGAGTTCATGCCACACAAGACAACCATAAATGGGGAGCGATGCATGAATACAATGATTGCTTTGTGGGAGTTAATCAAGGAGAAAAGATGAGGAGAACTCATAGAAAGCATGCTGCTTTTTCACGACAATACACCGGTACACATGTCATAATAATCATAGGCTGTCATCCGAGAATGGCTCCCTCAGATTATTTCCTGTTCTGAATTTTGAAGAAATCTCTCCGTGGACAGCGGTTTTCAAGTGATGAAGACTTTGAGGAATCTGTGATGTCCTAGTTTGAAGGTCAGACAGAATAATTATTTTCAAAGGGGTTAACGTCATTACAGGAAAAATGGATGAAATGTATGTAGCTATCAGGGAACAATATTGAAAAATAAAACAAAAATGTTTTGAAAACTTTTCTTCTGAGGTAGATAACAATAGCTCTGAGCTGATATCACCGCTCTTTGAGGAGGCTGATGCTGCCTTCAGCTCCTCAGTATTCTATGTCAGATCTAAGACAACTGAATTGTTTGTTTTAAATTTCCAGTTCACCATCAAAGCCAAACCTGATGCAGTCAAAAATATAATTTCATGGTAGCTAACCTAGAAATGAGATAATACCATACAACAAGGGTATGACTACCTTCAGAGTGGGCTACAGCATATTCTCTTTTATCTTCATAAATCTGTCAAACTGCCATGTCTTCTGTAAGAATATAAGAATTGCCATACTGGGTCAGCACAAAGGTCCATAGCCTAATTTCCTATTTCTAGCAATGGTCAATCCAGATCACAAGTACCTAACAACATCCTAAAAAGTCATAATATTCTGTGCTTCTTACCCCCAGGGTTAAGCAGTGCCATTCCCCAGGTCTACCTTAATAATCCTCTATAGGCTTTAGCTCCAGGAATTTGTTCAGACCTTTTTTTAAACACAGCTATCTGGATGTTCTATCAGAACTCAAGAAAGGGGAATTAATAGGTAAGTCCAAATTTCACCTTCCTTATAGTGCATATCAGACTAGTCCAGACTAGTTGGGATGCACCCAAGCGCTACTAAGATTTGGTGGAGAAAGCCACAGTGATTCTCAGGGCACCTGCATCTAAATTGTAGACACTCTAGACCTGTATACCCATGTTGAAGTGCTCAGAGAAGAGGTGCAGTAGAGACAAGGACACTGCTCTACCTATGAAGACTAACTAGCCTTCTTGATCTTTCCAATTTTTGTTGGTGTGGTGCAAGAACTGGGCCTTTGGGTAATAAGGCTCTTCCCCACCCAGAACCTCCCATCTCACAGAGATTACTGGTTTTGCCTCTGTCATACTATTTCTAAAACTCACTTTAGACAAAAACTGATGTAGAAATATAGAAAGTTATTAAGGAGGGAGGGGGGAATGGGACTTGTATACCACCTTTTTGTGGTTACACATTCAAAGCAGTGGGCAAAGAAGTATTAAGTGACTGGTCCATATCATATTAAGTGCATCTAGAGCAGGGGTGTCAAGCTCAATCACATAAGGGGCCGAAATCTAAAACATAGAGTAAGTCGCGGGCCAAATTTTTTATTAAGATACTTAGAGGTCCTTTTATTAAGGTACGCTATCTGATTTAGTGCATGCTAAAGATTAGCACATGCTAAATGCGCCCCTTAATAAAAGGACCCCTTAGTCTTGGGGCTCCTTTTACTAAGGTGCATTAGCGTTTTTAGCACGCACTGAAGATTAGCGCGTGCTAACCCCCGCGCTATGTGGAAAATACTAATGCCAGCTCTGTGGAGGAGTTAGCATGTAGTGCACGCTAAAACCGCTAGTGCAGCTTAGTAAAAGGAGCCCTTAGTATAAGTATAGGGTTATAACCTCTCACCCCATGCCAGCTCTGTGATATAACCAAAATAAGTAAAAAAGACTTTTCCTCTCTCTTTTAGGGCCTAGTTTACGCTTGCTGTCTAACACCAACTCTGGCAGGATACATATTTCAAATCTGACATATTGTAATCACAAAACAGAAAATAAAACTATTTTTTCTACCTTTTGTTATCTGGTCATTATTCAAATAATGTTGGTCCCAGGCTCTGGTTGTCTTCTGATAACTCGCTTGCCATGGTCTCCTGCCCATTTGTAATTTCCTTCTTTCTCTGTGCTGACCATCCATCTTCCATCTCTGTCCTTCTTTTCCATTTTCCTTCCCTCCACCGGAGGTCTAGCATCTTTCCTTTTTTTCGTCTCCATCCCTAGAACCCCACCATCTCCAGATCCACCATCTCTCCTTTGCTCAACTACCCTTTCATCCAGCATCTCTCCCTCCTTCCCCATCACCCCAAGGTCCACCATCTCTCCCTTTCTCTTCCCAACTACCCTCCTATCCAGTATCTCTATCCCCCCTCCACACCATCCCTTGTGTCCAATTTCTCTCCCTTTCTGTTCCTTCCCTCCCTCCATCCCATTGTCCACCATCTCAATTCCTCTCCTCAGGTTTTATTCCCATTATCTCTTCCCCTCCCCCAAACCCTCAGTCCGAAATAAGCACATCTGTTTGGACCCCCTCCCTCCCTCCATATACTTCTATACCAGGGCTAAGTTCCTCAGGATGGAAGTCCTGAGGGCTGCTCAATCAGGACTGGCAGCCCTTAAATTAGTCTCTTCCACGTCTCCCTGCACCATTTCTAACCAAGGAAATATCCCATTGCAAACTGGGAAAAGGAAAAGGTTGCTGCCTGACCATGTGGTAGGCCTGCCCTGGCTGGTTTGTTCCTACCCACCTAACCATGGCTTGGTGCTCCCTAGACTATCAAGGTGGCTTAGCACTACTTTTGATACTGCTCATTTTTTTCAGTCTTAAACAAGCTTGCTCTCTCTTTTTAAAAATCAGACTCAGACCCCACTGGTCCTTTGCTAGTAGGAGTACATATCTCTATTCGCTTCCTGGGGGTGCCATGCAACTTTGTTCCTTCCTGTACTTCTACACCAGGGCCTCCCCCCCCCCCCACACCTGAAGGCCAACATATTTTCCTCTGGCTTCCCAGTCTCACTTCCAAAGCAGCCTGCATAGGATCGCCGGTCGGCTGTAGCATTCCTAGCAGGCTGCTGTCAGCCTCCGCAGCTCGTTCCCTCTGCCGCAGTCCCGCCTCTCCTCTGACCTCGGCAGAGGGAACATGCTGTGGAGACCGACAGCAGCCTACTAGGAACGCTACAGCCGACCGGCGATCCTATGCAGGCTGCTTTGAAGGTGAGTCTGGGAAGCCGGAGGAAAACATGCAGGCCTTCGGGTGGGAGGGCGCCCTGGTGTAGAAGTATAGGCGGGAATAAAGTTTCATGGCACCCCTAGGAAGTGAATAGAGACCCATACTCCTACTAGCAAGGGACCAGTGGGGTCAGAGTTTGATTTTTTAAAAGGCAGGCTGCTTTGAAGAGGATACCGGGGAAGCCGGGATGGAGGGAGGGAAGGAACAGCGGGCCAAATTGCGGGCCAAATTTAATTACCCTGCGGGCCAAATTTGGCTCACGGGCCTGAGTTTGACACCCTTGATCTAGAGTATACATTTGGAATAATCTGCACAGTTTTTTTGCTTTCTAAATACTGCTAATGTTCAATCTTTTTTTACATTTTGACACATGTGGTATTTCACATATGTGACACACCACACACATGACCCTCAAGCAGCTTAGGTCTGACCAGTATTGCAGTTCTTATGAGTTAATATAAACATATTCTGCATTCACAAAAATCCAGCCTCCCCCCAAGAGATGCAGATTTGAACTTGAAATTTGTCCATGGAAGTTACTGATTCAGAAAGCTAACAGGGAGTATGTTGTAATCAACTCTGAAGGTAGTTGTACCAATGGAGGGGCATAATCGAAAGGGATGTCTAAGTCCATTTGCATCCAACTCGCAAGTCGTCCAAAGTAAAAGAGAGCCTAGGACACATTTTCGAAAAATACGTCCAAAATTTTTTTTGTCTAGAAAATTGTCTAATTATACGTCCTGCCAATCTGATCTTCCAAGCCTCTAAAGCGTCCATCTTTATACCACATTTCCGTCCAACTTTTTGTCCAAGTCCAAAATGCCTAGAACAAGCCCTGTTGGACGTGGAAGGAGTCTGCAAAGTGATGGACTGCACACCCAGACATAGCACCTAAAAACCTTACAGGGCACTGCTGTGAACTTCACAAAAAGGGTGCCATGTCTTCTCTTCCCTACAGCTCCCTTATAGATTCCGGTGAGCCCCCCCCCAAACCACCTCTAGAATCCCCTAGACCCACTTATCATTCAGTGGCACTATAAAGGCCTAGATCATTTAGAAATACGTCCAAAACCCGTTTTTAGTATCGGCACTTGGACGTACAGTACTTGAAAAATGTTTGTCCAAGTGCCGACTTAGGCTGGTTTTTGGATGTTTTTCTCTTTTGATTATGAGCCCCTTGGTGTATGGTATTATCTCATTCCTAGATTAGTTACCATGAAATGATATTTTTGACTGCGTCAGGTTTGGCTTTGATGGTGAATTGGAAACTGGAAACATAACAATTTTGTTCAGTTGTTTTAGCTTTGACATAAGATACTGAGGAGCTGAAGGCAGCATCAGTCTCAAGTTATAAGGGGAGCAAAGTCAGCTCTGAGCTATTTTTATTTGGCTCCTTTTACTGGCATGGGGTCAATCTACTCGGCTGGACTGGCAGAACAAAGGAAAGGAAATTAACAAATAAGTAAATTTCCCCTTCATCCAATACTTGGAAATTATTTTTCCTGGTCAGATGTGATCTCACTTTTCTCTGCTATGACACCCAGTTTTGGAGTATCCTTTGCCTGGGTTTTTATTACTCAGACTTTCAAGAAAAGGGCACATTTTAATTTTAATGTTTTTTTTTAAATTTTACTATTAAATCTCTCACCCCCCCAATTCTATAATCTTATGTGTACATTTTTTGAATAGCACATAATATTGCATGCATAGGTTGCAGAATACTGCCAGTTATGTGTGTAACTTAATTGCTAAATTAGCTGCTATATGTTAACAATCAATAGGCTATAACTGTTGCTGATTGATATTAATTTGCACTTAGTTGGCATTCTATAGCCTTAGTGCACAACTGTTAGAGGGGTATGGATGTGGGAGAGGTATGGGCAGATCTGGGATGTGCTTGGCATTTAGGCAGTAAGGGTATTGAAGCTACTAAGTAGTAGATTTAAAACAAACTGGAGAAAATATTTCTTCACATGACGTGTAATTAAACTCTTGGAATTCATTGCCAGAGAATGTGGTGAAATCAGTTAGCTTAGCATGGTTTAAAAAAGGTTTGAACATAAGAAGTGCCATCTCCGGAACAGACCCTAGGTCCATCAAGTCTGGCGATCCGCACACGTTGAGGCCCCGCCAGGTGTACCCTGGCATAGTTTTAGTCCCCATATCACTCTAAACTTCTCATAAGGAGATGTGCATCTAGCTTACCCTTACCTATGTCACCTTATGCCACTCATAAGGAGATGTACATCTAACTTATCCTTAAATCCTAGAACGGTGGATTCCGCAATTACCTCTTCTGGGAGAGCATTCCAGGTGTCCACCACTCATTGCGTGAAGCAGAACTTCCTGATATTTGTCCTGAACTTGTCCCCCCTTAGCTTCAGTCCATGTCCTCTTGTCCGTGTCACATTGGACATTGTAAATAATTTTTTTTCCTGCTCTATTTTGTCGATTCCTTTCAGTAATTTGAAAGTCTCGATCATATCCCTTCGTAGTCTCCTCTTCTCAAGGGCGAACAATCCCAGTCTCTTAAGTCATTCCTCATATTCCAAGTTCTCCATGCCCTTTATTAGCTTCGTTGCTCGTCTCTGCACCCTCTCAAGTATTTTTATATCCTTCTTTAGGTATGGAGACCAATGTTGGATGCAGTATTCCAAGTGTGGTCTGACCATCGCTCTATAAAGCGGCATTATTATTTTCTCCGATCTACTTGTGATTTCTTTCTTTATCATGCCTAGCATTCTATTTGCTTTCTTCGCTGCCGCCACGCATTGCGCCGACGGCTTCAGGGTCCTTTCGATTAATATGCCCAGGTCCCTTTCCTGTTCGGTTTTTCCCAGAGTTGCACCTGACATACTATACTTCTGTTCCTTATTTTTTCTGCCTAAGTGCATCACTTTGCATTTTTCCACATTAAACTTCATCTGCCATTTATCTGCCAAATACTCCAATCGGCTCAAGTCGCTTTGGAGTTCCTCGCTGTCCTGTGATTTGATTGCCCGGCATAGCTTTGTGTCATCTGCAAACTTGATGATCTCACTGGATGTTCCATTCGCCAGGTCATTGATGAAGATATTAAATAAGATGAGCCCAAGTACCGAGCCCTGGGGCACACTCTAGTCACATTCTCCCAGTCTGAGAATTTCCCATTTATGCCCACTCTCTGCCTTCTGTACTCCAGCCATTTGCCTATCCATCTTAGTATATATAGGATATATAGGATAATTGGTTTTTGGATAATTGGATGGCTTGGGGAAATCTGCTGCTTATTCCTAAAATCTGTTTTACTACCTGAAATCTAGCTAGGTACTTGGGATCTGGGTTGACCACTGTTGGAAACAGGATACTGAGCTTGATGGACCTTCGGTCTGTCCCAGTATGGTAATTATTATATTCTTATATGATTTTTACTAAGATAACAAAGATACATGATCTGTATTGTATTTTCAGCTCTTGGGGATTCTGAGTACACATTTTTCTGTAATGGTGGGAAGATAATTGACAAAAGACTTCAAGAACTGGGTGCCCAGCATTTCTACAGTACGGGATATGCAGATGATTGTGTGGGGTAAGAGCACCATTACTTGCACTACTTCTGATTTTTAGAATTTAACAGGTCAGTATTCAGCTGGTGGCAGTGAGTGTTTGGTTTGTTTTTTTTAAAGTACTACTGGTGCTGGTTAAAAGAGACAAAGATATTCAATATTGGGCTATGTCCGGGCACTGGCATTGAATATCTGGGTCTTGGAAATTATATAGGGGTCCTTTTATCAAGCCACGCTAGCAGGGTTAGCGCGTTGGCCATTTCATCACATGCTAACCCCTTGCGGCCGGCTAAAAAACTAACGTCTGCTCAATGCAGGCGTTAGTGGCTAGCGCAGCAGGCGGTTTAATGTGCAGTATTACGCGTGTTAAACTCCTGCCGCAGCTTGATAAAAGGACCCCATAGTTATAACCTATTTTTACTGCCGTAACCAGGGAAAGTTTGGACTGCTATTTTTGGGGTCCATCTAGCCTAGTTGTGGTATGAACCACAGCAGTGAATATTGCTGGTTCCTATATAATTTATAGAACTGCCCCAGCAATGTTTTCTCAAAGCAGTAATTTGTTGATATAATTCTTTTGTATGATGCTTGTGCCACAGATGCTATTCAATAAATCACATCAAAAATATAAAATAATTCCACAATAAATAATATTATATAAATTTATAAGTGTATGCAATGTTCAGAACCCAATTCTCCTGAAATTGAGCCGCAAAAGAATCAATTAGGGACCATCACCACACTTCAGTGTTCCTTTATATTAGACAGATTTCACTTTGAAATGATATTATTGATGCAAATAACTGGAACTGAAGCACTTATCTGTAAATGTGTGGTCATTTGTTGCTACAGCTCTACTCATAAATAATACTTATTGAAGATCCAAGTGGCTCTGCAGGAAAAACTCTCCATTCACACCCTGTTCTCATTCATTAGTGTAATCTCTATTTGATCCTCTCTACCCATATAGGCATCTTCAGGAGGAGTTGCAAAGTGTTGTGACACTACAATAAAATAGCAAAATAAATGAATGAATAACCTCCTATAAATTTGTGACATTTCTGGTATAGTATCTGAAACTGTAATGTATCACTTGTAATAAACATTCAGCAGCCCCCCCCAAAAAAAATAAATCAAGCTCCAAACACTCTTATAAACATATCTAAACTATATAAAGAACTTGCTCCACCCCACCTAAGGGAAGATCAAATATACAGGGCCCCCCAATGATAATCATTAAAGATTATTACTTACTAAATAGAAAATATTTTTCACCAGCGTGGCTATTTGAACCACCCAGACTGCCGTTTAAATCTTACTCCGGATATCTGGACGGTTAAGCAGAACGTGATGACGCATGAACGTGCAAGCTATATCGGGGCATTACCAACTATACATGGGTAAAATTAAAACATACTGACACATATTCAACATTCCACAATCTAATTGACTTTCTCAATAACAGGTAGACACTGTATCAGCTGATAGCCCCAAAACTAAACCCATTTGATTTCTGTATTTAAACCTTTTGGATCAAAGCCCCCAGAAATGAATAAACCATTGCTCTTTATGTAGCAGCCATAGGGAAACATCACCACCGTGTTTAAAACAGGCACCCAACAAAACCACAAACCTAAGATAATTTTCTTGATGTCCCTTCTGCATCCAATGTTCAACTAACAATGCTTGAGTTTGCTTGTGTCTGATGCAGCTCAAATGTTCTGCTATTTGATGGCTCTTCTTCTTTGACCAATGTAATAAAGCTCACTTGGGCAAATTATATAATATACTGCCCTAGTTGTGTTCAAGCCATATGATTTAATAAGCACTAGGCAGAGTTGCTCTCTCACCCCCCCCTTTCTTATTTGCACTTATTATGGAGCCTTTGGCCCAGCATATAAAGGATAATCCAGATATTAGGGGGTTCTTCCCTTTTGTGCTTTTATTTTAAACAATATAATTCTACCATTTCCTTCATGTTCCTGTTTGTCTGTTCGTCTTTGTATGACAACTAAGGCCCAGATTCTGCAAACGGTGTTCCAATTGTAGGCAGAGGTAGGCCTCCAGCCAATAGGGATGCACATTTAAAAAAAAAAAAAAAGCTCCCGAGGCAGGCCGCTTACATTGGTGGTGCTTCTGGGAGCCTAGGGAGGCCCGCATGCCCGCCTAAGTTCGCCTAAGGTGAGTTTTGGGCGTAGTTTACCTGGAATTAGCCTTAGGCGAACCTAGATGCCGTATGCATCTCCCTAGTCCAGCGGGAGACACATACAATGTAGGCCAGCAAAATGCTGGCCTACACTGTAAGTAGATGTGGCCGCTAAGCTTATCGCAGCAAAGGATCACCCTGCTGTGATAACTTTAGTGGCTGCGGCTGCCAGTTCCCCCACATAAGTGTTTTGCATTTATAAATATATGTATTTTTTTAACCTTCGGATGTACACCGCTTTGAAGTTAGATTAGGCATTATAACAAAGTTTAATAAAACTTGGAAACTTGGTTACGTTTTGGGGAAGGAGGAGGTGAAGATTACAAAATATCAATTTACTGGAGAAAGAACTTGCGCAAATGAAGGTAAACTATCTGTTTTGATGGGTCGGAAGCTCTAATAAATACCTGGAGGTACAGATTCCAGCTAAATTAGATGACTTGTTCCAGGTGAAAAATATCAGGTTGTATCTAAATCAGAGGAGGGATCCCAAGCAGTGGAGCTCATTGAGCCTGAGTGAAGAGCTAATCTCCGTAGAGCTGCAAGTTCTGCTTGGAGCTGTCCACTCACCCTGAGTGGATTGTGATGCTGAAAATAACAGTTCCCAGCACAGAGAGCTCATAAGACAAGAAGCTCCATCAGGAGCTGGGCGGCCCTTTGAAGGAGGAATGCTGGCCTAACTCACGTTAAACCTTGAAGCCACTGCTTACCAGTTCTGGTAGGGTGGCAAGGCTGACCATTCCTGACAGAAGGGACTGGTGCAGTTGTAGAAAGCCTGGTGGTGGGAGGGTCTGTGGGAACCTATACACCGGCAGAGAGATCTGGACCTGTTGTGGAAGCCTGGTGATGGGAGGGTCCACAGGAAAGAACTGAGAAGTAGCCAGTGAGCCCGGTAGAGCTTGAAGTCGAGAAAGTGGCACAGGCTTGACAACCGGCAGTGGGATTGGTGAAGAAGGATCCAGGGGATGAGAGTGAGGGACTGGTGGTGGCCCCACGGACAGCAGGAAGAGCTTGCAAGAGTCCAAGTCGGAGGGGTCAGGTGACTGATCAGCAATGAGGCCGGTGGCGACTGGTGGAGAGACCTGTGATGGCACTGAGAGCCGTCAGAGAGGATCCCAGGAGAAGCAGCCTGATAGACCCTGAGAGCATTGGCCAGGATCTAAGGAGCATCTGGCAGAGGGACCTGCTGGGACGGTGGCAACCAGCGTAGTGTCCGGTAATGGCATAGGAAGCTGCTGAAGATCTGGAGGGGTTTAGGTTCAGAGGAAGGATTCAGGAGAGACCTGGATGGACGGAGTCCAAGGAGGACCCGGGAAGAACAAGAAGTCCAAGGAGAACCTCGGGGAATAACCAGGAGGGTTGGGAAGACCCCTGGTCATGGATTTTAAGAGAATGAATGAAATGGGTATTTAATCCTGTTGTGTGTTGTTTTTACAGAGAACTTAGGTGCCTGGGGGTGCATATTTGATGGGTATACTGCTTGGCCCGGTCACATGATGACACTTACCCAGATATAATAGTTCTTTCAAACTCTCCTTGTTCATGTACCAAATCATATTTTAAAAGAATGACAACAAAATATCATCTGGAAAGGAAAACGCCACCTGTCTGACATTTTATATTTTCTGCATACACAAGATGGAGGAATGCTTGGGAGTTCCTCATTTGAAGGCCTATTATGAAGCTGCCCAAATCTGCCACATTTGGAACTGGCAGTTAGGGATAGGTTTGAAATGTTATGTGCTACTGGAAAAAGTGTGTGTAGTCAGGTTAAACTGTGGAAAAAGTGTATGTGGTCAGGTTAAACTGAGGTGTTTAACTCGGGCTAGGAGAGAGTGATTCTCCCGCAGCAAATGCACCGAAGCCCATTCAGTTCCTATGGTTTTGGTGCATTTACCATGGAAAAATCACTACCATGGCTTTGTAAAAGGGGCCCATGTTCTGGCTACTTGGTAGAAAGTGGGAGATTGAGATGGGAGAACTCAGGGGGAATTTAAACCGAAGCTCACTCCTTTCATTTGGGAAATGGCATATTGGGGAGACAAGGGACCAGGCAGGAAAGTGGGCTGGGACACTTATAATATTAATTTTTGTTATCACCTAATGAATCAGAGCTATATTAAATCCTTTTCACAAATACAGATAGAAATCAGTTCTTTAATTACTTAAGAATACAACAATTTTTGACTCAAAACACTTGGACTACAGCATGGAGTAAGCCACTGTGTAAGTGGGAGAAACTGTGGTTACTACACCCTAGGGCTAAAGGCCTCATTTCTTCAGTAAGAACATAAGAATAGCCTTACTAGGTCAGACCAATGGTCCATCAAACCCAGTAGCGCGTTCTCACGGTGGCCAATCCAGGTCACTAGTACCTGGCCAAAACCCAAGATGTAGCAATATTCCATGCTACCAATACAAGGCAAGAAGTGGCTTCCCCCATGTCTTTCTTAAAAATAGACTATGGACTTTTCCTCCAGGAACTTGTCCAAATCTTTCTTAAAACCAGCTGCGCTATCCACTCTTACCACATCTTCTGGCAACGTGTTCCAGAGCTTAACTATTCTATGAGTGAAAAAAACTTTTCTCCTATTGGTTTTAAAAGTATTTCCATGTAACTTCATCGAGTGTCCCCCTAGTTTTTGTAATTTTTGATGGACAGAATAAACGATCCACTTGTACCCATTCTACTTCACTCAGGATTTTGTAGACTTCAATCATATCTCCCCTCAGCCGGTTCTTTTCCAAGCTGAAGAGCCCTAACCATTTTAGTCTTTCTGCATACGAGAGGAGTGCCATCCCCTTTACCATCTAGGTCACTCTTCTTTGAAGCTTTTCTAGCACCACTATATTTTTTTGAGATAAGGAGACCAGAATTGAATGCAATACTCCAAATGAGGTCTCACCATGGAGCGATACAGAGGCATTATGACATTCTTAGTCTTGTTAACCATCCCTTTTTTAATAATTCCCAGCATCCTGTTTGCTTTTTTGGCTGCTGCCGCACATTGGGCAGAAGGTTTCATCATATTGTCTACAATGATACCCAGATCCTTTTCTTGGGCGCTAAACTCCAAGGTGGACCCTAGCATCCGGTAACTGTGAATCAGGTTATTCTTCCCAATGTGCATCACTTTGCAGTTGTCCACATTAAATTTCATCTGCCACTTGGATGCTCAGTTTTCCAATTTCCTAAGGTCCGCCTGCAATTTTTCACAAACCGCATGCGTTTTAACAACTTTGAACAGTTTAGTGTCATCTGCAAATTTAATTACCTCACTCGTCGTTCCAATTTCCAGATCATTTATAAATAAGTTAAATAGCACTGGTCCCAGTAAAGACCCCTGTGGCATTCCACTGTTTACTCTCCTCCATTAAGAAAAATGACCATTTAACCCTACATTCTGTTTTCTATCCAATAACCAATTCCTAATCCACAACTGAACTTTGCCACCTATCTGATGACTCTTTAATTTTCTCAGGAGCCTCTCGTGAAGAACTTTATCAAAAGCTTTCTGTAAATCTAGGTACACTATATCAACCGGCTCACCTTTATCCATATGCTTATTCACACCTTCAAAGAAGTCAAGCAAATTTGTGAGGCAAGATCTCCCTCGGCTGAACCCATGCTGACTCCGTCTCATTAAATCATGTTTGTCTAAGTGTTCCACAATTTTATTTTTTATAATCGTTTCTACCATTTTGCTCGGCACCGAAGTGAGGCTTACCGGCTATACTTACCTCCACAGGTTTTATGAATTTTCTCTATATGCTAGCATGAGAGTGTGATCTTGGGGTGGAATGCTCTCAATGGAAAAACATCTTGGTGATGGCACATAAATATTTGGAGGCTGCTACTACTACTATTACTATGAATTATTTCTTTAGCACTATCAGACATATTTAGCGCTGTACAGAGTTACAAAGAAGGCAGTCCCTGCTCAAAAGATCTTACAATATAAACAGACAAGACAGACAAACAGGGGAATGGTTAATCTGCTGGCTGGGTTGGTGGGCAGTGGGGAATAGGGTTATGAATTGAAGGCTAGTATTAAAGAAGTTAACATTAAAGTCCCCTTGTGCTGGCTCCTCTCTGCAGTTAAATTATTTAAGATGAATTTCACTGTATCTGATAAATGCTGGAGAGGATGTGGGGAGGATGTGCGGTTCCAAGCATTGAAACGATGTCTGCTCTCTTCACAAAGATGGCTGACCCATGCCAACAGATCACATTTTGAAGATATTCTCATGACATAATTTCCTGGATGCGGGGCAGAGATGGTCTATTTTGGTGCTCAGAGACTTAACAAAAGTGGTTTTCTTAGATTTTCAATAGTGAAGAGACCAAGCAAAGCTGAATTTAAAAAAAAATGGTTCTATTCTAGGTGGAGATTCAGGCTATCTAATTCTTCAGAGTGCAACACGTGGATCCAAACTGCTCCCGCTGTAATAAAATAAGGCTCCTGTACCTATTATCCAGGACTTGGTCCAATACACAACAATGTAAATCTGCAAAAATGTGATCATCTTCCATACAGTGTAGAACAATGGGAGCTTGTAATCTATTATTGTGAAAGCAGCTCTTGTGTTCTGTGGCCGGTTTGTTCAACGTATAATTTTGAGCATGGGCACCTTATTGCATACACCACAAAAGAAGTGATTCAAGATGTTAAGTATGCTAATTTGAAACTTTTGCCAGTACATGGATCTGTGAAGAAACCATCCAATTCCCTAGTAATAGAATAGATGTTACATTTCTGACATTTAGAATTGCCCCCAGTTCTTACTTCAGGAGTTGCTGCGTCTTTAATATCTGAAGGGCTCAAAAGCTCTTTCAATTACATTGGCATGTAAAAGCAATGCTTATATGTTGGGTGTATCTCTGGTCTTGGATGAAAACTGTAAAATGCATGTGACAGTGGATTTCTCAAAATATGGTCCTATTTAGAAAATAATAGGTCTCTGTTAAGATATTTGGCTCTTTTATAAGCTTTATGCAGGACCTGAGGAGGGGTACCTTCTATTAATAAGGCGATCAAATAAGTCCCAGCTTTGCTCCTTAAATTCTGTCAAACTAGAGCACAGTCTTTGAAATCTGAAAAACTGAGAAATGGGAAGACTTTGCTTCAGGGTCAGGGGATGGTTACTAGAGTCCAGAAAAGTACTCCTGTCTGCATCTTTATGAAATACTGTAGTGTCAAAACCATTGTCACTCTTAGTGACTGACACATCCAGAAATAATATTTGGTAAGGATGAAATAATAATAATAATAACAGTTTATATACCGCAATACAGTTAAGTTCTATGCGGTTTACAAAGATTAAGCGAGGTACAAATTGATTGAAGTTAAGAGGGGAGAAGAAGGAGAGTTAGGACCGGAAATGCATTGTTGAGTGATAATAGGACAGAGGAATCACTATGGAGGAGAAAGAAGATGAGTGGGTCAGTTGTCTAGATACTTTAGGAACAGGTGAGTTTTTAGATGTTTTCTGAATTCCTCATAAGTAGTGGGTGAAAGCAGTTGATCTAGGTCTTTACCCCACAGTGCTGCTTGATGTGAAAGAAATGAGATACTGAATTGAAGATTGGGATGTCTGGTGTTGAGCTAGTCATGAAAAGTCCTCAAAGTGTCCTCTGAACCGGTCCAGATAACAAAGATGTCATCAATAAATCGTGGCTGAATTGCCATATGTCCTGAAAAGGGTCCTCAAATTTCTACATGAATAAATTGGCAACCGATAGAGCCATTGCAGCCCCGATGGCAACACCGGACACTTGCTGATAAAAATCACGGAGGCTACAGGAATGGAGGCTACAGGAACCCAGGGGAGCTACCCAGTTTTCTGCATCGAGTGCCATATGTATGACTACCTCCCCTCCGGGAGGCAGGTATACATTTGCAATCGATGTCAGGAACTGGATAGCCTGAAGAAGGAGGTCGGGAGACTGCAGGTTCGAGTACAAGAACTGGAGGGACTGTGCACCCTGGAAGAACAGTGTTGGACAACCGTGGACACCGCCAGAGAAAGCCACATCGCAGAACAAGTTAGGGAGCTCGAGAAATTCATTGATGAGGCCTGCAAGATGGCAGAGGCACAGGACCACCAACACACCAGGAGGGAACCGACAGTTGGACGACAGGAATCACCAGACACCATGGAACTAGGACCTTGCGGAGGACCTGGGCAGGCAGAGGGGGAGGAGATCCATCAGAGCCAGGAGAAAGGACTAGCGAACTGCGCAGATGACACAGACCTGAGACCAGGGGCGGAGACACAGCAGAGCCCAGAGAACGGACAAACGGACTACACATATGACACAGATCTGAGACCAGAGAGACAATTGAAGAAGGGGAGATCGGCTATTGTGGTCGGGGACTCAATCCTGAGAGGAGTAGACAGTCACATAGCCGGAGGGAGAGAGGACAGACTGGTAACATGTCTCCCGGGGGCAAGAACAAAAGACATCATCAACAATATCGAGAGGATCCTGGAGGGAGCCGAGACGGAGGAGACAGCAGTAGTGATCCACATCGGAACCAACGATATCAGCAGGAGAAACTTCAACAGGACTACACTAACAGACCAGTTCAGGACCCTGGGGAGGAAACTGAGACTAAGGACAAGGAAGATAGCCTTCTCAGAGATCTTGCCAGTACCGAGAGCGGACACAAAGAGACAGAGCGAACTACAATCAATTAACTTTTGGCTGAGGAGATGGTGCGAGGAGGAGGGCTTCCACTTTGTTAAGAACTGGACTACCTTCTTGGGGAAGAACAAGCTCTACAGAAGAGATGGACTGCACCTTAGCACAGCTGGGACGAGGATGCTGGCACGCAACGTCCAGAACGTCATAGACTTGGCTTTAAACTGAGAAGAAGGGGAAAGCCGATAGTCGACCTGACCTCGACACATCGGACATCAGTACCTGACAAAGATACTGAACTGGGACATTGTAAAAGAGGACTAGGGTCTGAGGGTGTATGGGTTGAAAAAGGACCTAAAGACGCATTGCAGGGATCGAGGGCACAAATGGACCAGGTAAGCGGGACCAATACAGAACAACAGGAAACAGAGGGGCAAAGTCATTGTGAAAAAGAGCCCAGGACTGAGTGGGAATTAGGAGAGCAGGAGGCGCAGGGGAAACAGGCAGAGGACGTCACACACACACAACAGGAGGAGGACGAAGCTCAGGGGCTGGCAAACCATGAGGGAAACTGCAGGAATACCAAAGCACAAGGGAAACAAAGAGAGAGGACAAAAAACTGGGTCTTAAACTGCCTATACACAAATGCTAGGAGCCTGAGGGCCAAAATGGGAGAACTGGAAATCACAGCCAGCAATAAGGACCTAGACATAATTGGAGTCACAGAAACGTGGTGGACCGAGGACAATCAATGGGATGTGGCCATACCAGGGTACAAACTATACAGGAGAGA
The DNA here is from genome assembly GCF_902459505.1 of Geotrypetes seraphini. Lineage (NCBI taxonomy): Eukaryota > Metazoa > Chordata > Amphibia > Gymnophiona > Dermophiidae > Geotrypetes > Geotrypetes seraphini. Next base: position 277,396,109 of record NC_047085.1, on the reverse strand, counting down.
CAGGACACATAAAAAGGGTGGAGGAATAGCGCTGTACATAAAAGACTCCATACCATCAGCCAGGACGGAAACAACAGTACGGGCGGATGGCCTGGAATCACTATGGGTTAAGCTACAGGGAGGAGCAGGAGCAGACATTAAACTGGGTCTGTACTACCGCCCACCTGGACAACCGGAAGAAATCGACCAGGAGATGGAGGCTGAACTGAAACAGGTATGCAGAAGCGGAAATGTGGTGGTGATGGGGGACTTCAACCATCCTGGGATAGACTGGAGTATTGGGCACTCAAACTGCGCAAGAGAGATAAAATTCATAGAAGTCACGAGGGACTGTTTCATGGAGCAGCTGGTCACGGAACCAACACGGGGCGATGCCACTCTTGACCTAATCTTTAACGGACTAGGGGGGCCAGCAAAGGAGGTGGCGGTATTACCCCCACTAGGTAACAGCGATCACAACATGATCCAGTGCAAGCTTGAAATTGGATCATCAAAGGGGAAAAGAACCACAACGACGGCACTCAACTTCAAAAAAGGAAATTATGATGCCATGAGAAAAATGGTGGGAAAGAAGCTCAAAGGCAACATAGGGAAGACGGAATCCGTAGAAAAAGCCTGGACCTTACTCAAGGAGACTGTGCACGAAGCACAAAGCATATGCATCCCCAAGTTCAGAAAAGGGTGCAAAAAAAATAGAACAAAAAACCCAGTGTGGATAACAAGTGCAGTGAAGAAGGCGATAAGCGACAAGAAAGCATCGTTCAGAAAATGGAAAAAAGATCAAACAGAGGAGAACCAAAAAAGGCACAAAGAACACCAGAAAGAGTGTCACCGAGTGATTAGAAAAGCAAAAAGAGAATACGAAGAGAGACTGGCAAAGGAAGCAACAAACTTCAAGTCGTTCTTCAGATACGTGAAGGGGAAGCAACCGGCGAGAGAAGAAGTGGGACCATTGGACGATGGAGACCGAAAGGGAGTTGTAAAAGAAGAGAAAGAGATAGCTGACAGGTTAAATGAGTTCTTCACGTCAGTCTTCACGATGGAGAATATAACCAACATTCCAGAACCCGAGGAGATCGTAATAGGAGACCAAGAGGATAAGCTGGTCAATTTAGAGGTAAGCCAAGAGGATGTACTCAAGCAGATTGACAGACTAAAGAGCGACAAATCGCCGGGTCCGGATGGCATTCACCCAAGGGTACTCAAGGAACTAAAAGACGTAATAGCGGAGCCACTTCGACAGATATGCAACCTATCCTTAAAAACCGGAGAGATCCCGGAGGATTGGAAAATAGCAAATGTCACGCCCATCTTCAAAAAGGGCGCAAGGGGGGACCCGGGAAACTACAGGCCGGTGAGCCTGACCTCAGTCCCGGGAAAGATGATGGAGGCACTGATTAAAGACGGCATCTGTGAGCACATCGAAAAAAATGGGCAGCTAAAACCAAGTCAACATGGCTTCTGTAAGGGTAGGTCATGCCTCACAAACTTATTGTACTTCTTTGAGGGCGTGAACAGCCAGGTGGATAAAGGGGAATCTATAGACATCATTTACCTTGACTTCCAAAAAGCCTTCGACAAGGTGCCACACGAGAGACTGCTTAAAAAGATATGGAACCACGGGGTACAAGGGGAGGTCCACCGATGGATCAAAAACTGGCTGTCAAACAGGAAGCAGAGGGTTGGCGTAAAGGGCCACTACTCAGACTGGAAAGGGGTCACGAGCGGAGTTCCGCAGGGGTCGGTGCTGGGACCGCTCTTGTTCAATATCTACATAAATGACCTAGAGGCGGGAACTAAGTGTGAAGTCATTAAATTTGCAGATGACACCAAACTATACAGCAGGGCTCAAACCAAGGAAGACTGCGAGGATCTCCAAAAGGATCTAACGCAGCTGGAAAAGTGGGCCGAAAAATGGCAGATGAGCTTCAACGTGGGGAAATGCAAGGTCATGCACGTGGGGAAAAAGAACCCGATGTTCACATACAAAATGGGGGGAACACCACTAGGGGTTAGTAACCTGGAGAGAGACCTGGGAGTGATGGTAGACGCAACACTGAAGGCATCGGCGCAATGCGCCACAGCCTCTAGGAAAGCAAACAGAATGCTGGGTATCATTAAGAAGGGTATTACAACCAGGACGAAGGAAGTTATCATGCCGCTGTATCGTGCAATGGTACGGCCGCATCTGGAGTACTGTGTCCAGTACTGGTCGCCGTACCTCAAGAAAGACATGGCGGTACTTGAGGGAGTACAAAGAAGAGCAACCAAACTGATAAGGGGAATGGAAAATCTCCCATATACCGACAGATTGAAGCAGTTGGGACTTTTCTCCCTGGAGAAGCGAAGACTTAGAGGAGACATGATAGAAACCTTCAAGATCCTGAAGGGCATAGAAAAAGTAGACAGGGACAGATTTTTCAAATTAAGGGGCACCACAAGCACAAGGGGGCATTGGGGGAAATTGAAAGGGGACAGGTTTAGAACAAACGCTAGGAAGTACTTTTTCACTCAGAGGGTGGTAGATACATGGAACGCGCTCCCAGAGGCTGTTGTAGACAAGAAAACACTAAATGGTTTCAAAGAAGGTTTGGATAGATTCCTAGAAGAAAAAGGGATTGGGGGGTATAGATAGGTATAGACCATTGCTCAGTCAATGGGACTGATGGGCCGCCGCGGGAGCGGACCGCTGAGCAGGATGGACCTATGGTCTGCCTCAGCGGAGGCAACTTCTTATGTTCTTATGTTCTTATGTTCTTATAACGGAAAACATTTTTTTGTATTGCCAAAGCCAACAGGTCAACGAGAAACTGCTGCCATCTATCTGATTAAGTAGGGAGATGTTAGGGCTTTGAGGCTTTTTCCTTCCCACTTGTAAATCCCACGCTGCTCCTTGTGACCCTGGGCAAGTCACTTAATGCTCCACTGCCCCAGGCACATTAGATACACTGTGAGCCCACTGGGACAGATAGGGAAAATGCTTGAAGTACCTGTATGTAAACCGTTTTGAGTGTGGTTGTAAAAACTAGAAAAGGGCGGTATACAAGTCCCAATCCACCTCCCCCCCCACACACACTTCAGTGGCATTGTTATTTGGGTTATTTGGTACTCAGCATATGAGTTTGAGCTGCATATTCCAATAATTTGTTGTTGACGCCTGCATTTTGTTTATAGTTGGTTTATAGTGTTCTAGAAACCTTAACAGCTGTAAGGTTAAATAAAGGAGTGTAGGGAGATGCATCTTAAAACCACATTGAGAAATGGAGGAGGGGAGGGAGGGTATAGAGGTGGTAGGGATACTGTATTGGCTTTGTTTTTTAAGGATATTATTGTTGAAGTTTGTATAGAGTTTTGGGTTTGTTTTTTTACGTGACTGGACTGTTATGAAATGGCTACTTGCATATATTGTTTATTCTGAAAAATTTCATCAAAAATGAAAATACAAAAAAAAGAGCTTAAGAACAGGTAAAATTCTAGGAGCCCAACACACCATCCTCAAAGCACTATCATCATATTTGTGCTCCATGTATTGTCCCTTCTATTCTGACAACTGCCGTAGGCCCTGCCAATGAAAAATTTCCCCAAAGTATAATACTGCTACCAGTTTGCTTCAAAATAGGTATGGTATACTTTCAAAGATGTGTTGAGTTAGGTTTGTACCAAACATTATGCTTTGCTTTCAGGTTTTGAAGGTCCTGTTTCAATTTTGTCAAACCACAAAACAATTTGTCACAGGGGCTACAGTCGTAATCGTTCTTTTGCATACTTCTAAAAGTATTCAAGATGGGCTTTCTTGCCACTACAATCCAATCCAATCTTTTGGTTTATATACTGGATCATCCTCCAGACAACAGAGGCAATAAGAGGTTGTAATAGTTTCTTCAAATAGAATTACTTATGTAACAATTTTTTGAAAAAGAAAAAGTCTTCAGATATTTTCTAAAGACATAAAGCGAAAAAGTAGATCTAATCTCAACTGGTAGTTCATTTCAAATGGAAGTACAGATGTATATAAACATACAGGCTGGATTCTTGGAGAGTTTGGGATATTGTCTCATGAAAAAAGCTGTCTTAAGTTATCTGGATGGCTATTCTGGTGATGGTACTGTACAGTACAGTGGTACCTCGGTTTGTGAGTGCACCGGTTTGCGAGTGTTTTGCAAGACGAGCAAAATCGGCGCCTCGGAAACAGAACGTGCCTCGATTTACAAGCGCCCCCCCCCGCAATCCGGCACCCTCTGCTCGCGTCGCACCCCCTCCCCGCCGCGATCCGGCATCCCCCAGGCATCCACCCACCCACCCGATCACATTTCTTACCCCTGTTTGGCACTGGCACCAACGCACAGGACATGCCGGTACCCGAAGATCTGCCTCCTTCAAACTGAGCCTTGAGCATCTGTGCATGCTCAAGGCCTTCGGGGGGGGGGGGGGGTCGCCGGATTACGGGGGGGGCAAACGAGCGGGGGGATGGCGGATCACGCAGGGGGTGCCTTCAGAGCGGGGGGAGCAATGCCGGTTCTTGGGGGGGGAGCAGCGCCGCTGGCCTCGGGGGGGGGGGAACATATCAAAGCGAGCTTCCATTATTTCCTATGGGGAAACTCGCTTTGATATACGAGTATTTTGGTTTACAAGCATGCTTCTGGAACGAATTATGCTCGTAAACCAAGGTACCACTGTATATTATTGTTATCCAGATAATCATGGCTCTTTCTGTTATACCTGGATATTCAGTGCCAATATCTGGATAACAGCTGGCACAAAATATTTGGGTATAACTTCAAAGGCTGGGGTCAGTGTATAAATGGAATACCAACCATATAATTTGAATATTGATTTTTTTTTTTTTTTTTTTTTAATTGCATTTCAGTGAGGGTTTTTTTGTGTCCCAATAAATATTTTTTTCTTTTATGTGGAGAGTTTGTTGATAGAGTTTAAAAGTTTAATTTCTCTCCTTATTTCAGTCTGGAGCTGGTTGTTGACCCATGGATTGAAGAGTTATGGGTTGTCCTCAAAAAAGAATTACTGTCCAGGACAGAAAAGGAGGATACTCAGGATAGTTTCAGAATCATTTCCAGCGGTGTCCTTACTGACCAGAGTGCATCAGGAAAAGAGAGTCTGGACTCGCAGATGCAGTTCTTAATACTAGAATCTTCTGCACAGATTGGGCACATTTTACCACAAAATGTAATTGATGCCAATACCAGGGCATGGCATGAGCTTTCTGAGCCTTCACTTACTCAGTCAGTCCCTCCGCTTTCACAGTCGACCCTCAACATCCCAAGTCTTCTACCAGCTTACTTAGATGTCCAGTTTCAGGAGACCACTGACCAGGTAAGAAATTATTGGGGAAGAGATGAATTAATTTAATGTTGCTGTGGTGAAAATATTTTATTCAGTGACAATTTGCCATTTTGGGATATGGTGGAACATAAAAAAAAAGATGGCAAATAAAGACCATAAAGCCTATCTAGTTTACCCATGTAGTTTCAGTCCTGGACTAAATCTACTTATTTTCATTTCTTCACAACTAGGGGATCCTGTATGCCTATCCCATGTGCCTTTGATTCTTATCACCTTCAAGAGTAGTCTTTTCAGTGAAGACATATTTTCTGATATGCTCTGGAAAAAGTTTGCTTTTATGCTTTATTTTTGCAATTTTTAGTGCTTTTATTACATGTAACAGTCCTTCTAGTGCCAAAGGCATATGAGCCTTGAACTAGTGGGTTATTCACCTCTACTTGTGAGTTTGTGTAGAAGGTGTCATCTATATTTGTTGGCTCCGCCTCCTTTATCTCTGCACTATGTTCTGCTCCTCAGTTTCTCACACGCAAGATGAAGGTGTCTTTCTGCTCTGCTCTGCTTGATTTGTTATTTTTGGGCTTTTTGGTCTTATTTTTAGAGGCTTATCAGTGCTACAGAGGTCCCCAAGTTCCTGGGGCAGCTCTGCCTGAGTGAGTCAGAGGTCTGAAGCTGGGAGGACAATGCTTTATTTCAGGATACCTACCTAGCCTGCCTGCACTAACATTTTTGGTGGTTCAGGGACGGCTTCCCTGGTAGTGAAGCTCATTCCTAGTTCCATCCCTAATCTCTCCCCCTTCTACCCCTATGCAAGTAAAAGTACCCACACCATTGCCTGAATACTAAAAAGTGGATTTGGAGGTCATGGGATAAAGTCTAAGTGGACTTTCTGTGGACACATTAAAAGTAGGTGCCAGCTAGAATTTGAAAGAGTACCGTATTTTCACGCATATAACGCGCGCGTTATACGCGTTTTTACCTACCGCGCATACCCCTCGCGCGTTATATGCGTGAGCGCGGTATACGAAAGTTTTCAAACATAGTTCCCACCCCGCCCGACGCCCGATTCACCCCCCCAGCAGGACCACTCGCACCCCCACCCCGAACGACCACTCGCACGCGCTCCCACCCGCACCCGCATCCACGATCGGAGCAAGAGGGAGCCCAAGCCCTCTTGCCCGGCCGACTCCCCGACGTCCGATACATCCCCCCCCCCCGGCAGGACCACTCGCACCCCCACCCCGAAGGACCGCCGACTTCCCGACAATATCGGGCCAGAAGGGAGCCCAAACCCTCCTGGCCACGGCGACCCCCTAACCCCACCCCGCACTACATTACGGGCAGGAGGGATCCCAGGCCCTCCTGCCCTCGACGCAAACCCCCCTCCCCCCCAACGACCGTCCCCCCCCCAAGAACCTCCGACCGCCCCCCCAGCCGACCCGCGACCCCCCTGGCCGACCCCCACGACCCCCCCACCCCCCTTCCCCGTACCTTTGGAAGTTGGCCGGACAGACGGGAGCCAAACCCGCCTGTCCGGCAGGCAGCCAACGAAGGAATGAGGCCGGATTGGCCCATCCGTCCTAAAGCTCCGCCTACTGGTGGGGCCTAAGGCGCGTGGGCCAATCAGAATAGGCCCTGGAGCCTTAGGTCCCACCTGGGGGCGCGGCCTGAGGCACATGGTCGGGTTGGGCCCATGTGCCTCAGGCCGCGCCCCCAGGTGGGACCTAAGGCTCCAGGGCCTATTCTGATTGGCCCACGCGCCTTAGGCCCCACCAGTAGGCGGAGCTTTAGGACGGATGGGCCAATCCGGCCTCATTCCTTCGTTGGCTGCCTGCCGGACAGGCGGGTTTGGCTCCCGTCTGTCCGGCCAACTACCAAAGGTACGGGGAAGGGGGGGTGGGGGGGTCGTGGGGGTCGCCAGGGGGGTCGCGGGTCGGCTGGGGGAGCGGTCGGAGGTTCTTGGGGGGGGCGGTCGTTGGGGGGGAGGGGGGTTTGCGTCGAGGGCAGGAGGACCTGGGATCCCTCCTGCCCGTAATGTAGTGCGGGGTGGGGTTAGGGGGTCGCCGTGGCCAGGAGGGTTTGGGCTCCCTTCTGGCCCAACTACCAAAGGTACGGGGAAGGGGGGTGGGGGGTCGTGGGGGTCGCCAGGGGGGGTCGCGGGTCGGCTGGGGGAGCGGTCGGAGGGTCTTGGGGGGGGCGGTCGTTGGGGGGGGGGGGGGGGTTTGCGTCGAGGGCAGGAGGGCCTGGGATCCCTCCTGCCCGTAATGGCGTGCGGGGGGGGGGGAGGGGGTCGCCGTGGCCAGGAGGGTTTGGGCTCCCTCCTGGCCCGATATTGTCGGGGAGTCGGCGGTCCTTCGGGGTGGGGGTGCGAATGGTCCTGCCGGGGGGGGGGATGAATCGGACGTCGGGGGGGGGGGTGAACGGAGAGTCGTGACAGCGCACGGAGAGGCGGGGCAGTGCACGGAAGTCAGGGGGGGTGAACGGAGAGTCGGGACAGCGCACGGAAAGTCAGGGCAGTGCATGGAAGTCAGGGGGGGGGTGAACGGAGAGTCGGGACAGCGCACGGAGAGGCGGGGCAGTGCACGGAAGTCAGGGGGGGTGAACGGAGAGTCGGGACAGCGCACGGAGAGGCGGGGCAGTGCACGGAAGTCAGGGGGGTGAACGGAGAGTCGGGCAGCATGCGCGGTATAATCGTGAGCGCGTTATACCAAAGTTTTTGTGCTTATCATCGTGGTTTCTGCGCGCTATATACGTGTGCGCGTTTTATACGGGTGCGTGTTATTTGCGTGAAAATACGGTAACCAACTTGGAGTTTTCCTTTTAAAATGTGCTTGTAGTGGATTACAGAACCTGAGGCAGGTCTTGTCAGACAAATCTGATCAATTTCTTTGTCTGGGCGCTTGATGTGGTGTATTTAGATTTTAGCAAAGCCTTTGACAGAGTTCCACACAGGCAACTACCGTATTTTCACGCAAATAACACGCACCCGTATAAAACGCGCACACGAATATAGCGCGCAGAAATCACGATGATTTGCACAAAAACTTTGATATACCGCGCTCACGGGTATACCGCGCATGCTGCCCGACGCTCCTTTCGCCCGCCCTGACTTTCCGTGCGCTGTCCCGACTCTCCGTTCACCCCCCCTGACTTCCGTGCACTGTCCCCCCTTGAAGGTCTGTCCCCATCCTGAAAGCCTGATGCCCCCCCCCGACGTCCGATACATCCCTCCCCCCCCCCGAAGGACCGCCGACTCCCCAACAATATCGGGCCAGGAGGGAGCCCAAATCCTCCTGGCCACGGCGACCCCCTAACCCCACCCCGCACTACATTACGGGCAGGAGGGATCCCAGGCCCTCCTGCCCTCGACGCAAACCCCCCTCCCCCCCAAGAACCTCCGACCGCCCCCCAGCCGACCCGCGATCCCCCTGGCGACCCCCACGACCCCCCCACCCCCCTTACACCGCCGACTTCCCGACTTCCCGACAACACCGCCGACTTCCCGACAATATCGGGCCAGAAGGGAGCCCAAACCCTCCTGGCCACGGCGACCCCCTAACCCCACACCGCACTACATTACGGGCAGGAGGGATCCCAGGCCCTCCTGCCCTCGACGCAAACCCCCCTCCCCCCCAAGAACCTCCGACCGCCTCCCAGCCGACCCGCGATCCCCCTGGCGACCCCCACGACCCCCCCCACCCCCCTTCCCCGTACCTTTGGTAGTTGGGCCAGAAGGGAGCCCAAACCCTCCTGGCCACGGCGACCCCCTAACCCCACCCCGCACTACATTACGGGCAGGAGGGATCCCAGGCCCTCCTGCCCTCGACGCAAACCCCCCTCCCCCCCAAGAACCTCCGACCGCCCCCCAGCCGACCCGCGATCCCCCTGGCGACCCCCACGACCCCCCCACCCCCCTTCCCCGTACCTTTAGTAGTTGGCCGGACAGACGGGAGCCAAACCCGCCTGTCCGGCAGGCAGCCAACGAAGGAATGAGGCCGGATTGGCCCATCCATCCTAAAGCTCCGCCTACTGGTGGGGCCTAAGGCGCGTGGGCCAATCAGAATAGGCCCTGGAGCCTTAGGTCCCACCTGGGGGCGCGGCCTGAGGCACATGGGCCCAACCCGACCATGTGCCTCAGGCCGCGCCCCCAGGTGGGACCTAAGGCTCCAGGGCCTATTCTGATTGGCCCACGCGCCTTAGGCCCCACCAGTAGGCGGAGCTTTAGGATGGATGGGCCAATCCGGCCTCATTCCTTCGTTGGCTGCCTGCCGGACAGGCGGGTTTGGCTCCCGTCTGTCCGGCCAACTACTAAAGGTACGGGGAAGGGGGGTGGGGGGGTCGTGGGGGTCGCCAGGGGGATCGCGGGTCGGCTGGGGGGCGGTCGGAGGTTCTTGGGGGGGGAGGGGGGTTTGCGTCGAGGGCAGGAAGGCCTGGGATCCCTCCTGCCCGTAATGTAGTGCGGGGTGGGGTTAGGGGGTCGCCGTGGCCAGGAGGGTTTGGGCTCCCTTCTGGCCCAACTACCAAAGGTACGGGGAAGGGGGGTGGGGGGGTCGTGGGGGTCGCCAGGGGGATCGCGGGTCGGCTGGGAGGCGGTCGGAGGTTCTTGGGGGGGAGGGGGGTTTGCGTCGAGGGCAGGAGGGCCTGGGATCCCTCCTGCCCGTAATGTAGTGCGGTGTGGGGTTAGGGGGTCGCCGTGGCCAGGAGGGTTTGGGCTCCCTTCTGGCCCGATATTGTCGGGAAGTCGGCGGTCGTTCGGGGTGGGGGTGCGAGTGGTCCTGCCGGGGGGGGGGGGATGTATCGGACGTCGGGGAGTCGGCCGGGCAAGAGGGCTTGGGCTCCCTCTTGCTCCGATCGTGGATGCGGGTGTGGGTGGGAGCGCGTGCGAGCGGTCGTTCGGGGTGGGGGTGCGAGTGGTCCTGCCGGGGGGGGGGATGTATCGGACGTCGGGGAGTCGGCCGGGCAAGAGGGCTTGGGCTCCCTCTTGCTCCGATCGTGGATGCGGGTGCGGATGGGAGCGCGTGCGAGCGGTCGTTCGGGGTGGGGGTGCGAGCGGTCCTGCTGGGGGGGTGAATCGGGCGTCGGGCGGGGTGGGAACTATGTTTTAAAACTTTGGTATACCGCGCTCACGCATATAACGCGCGAGGGGTATGCGCGGTAGGTAAAAACGCGTATAACGCGCGCGTTATATGCGTGAAAATACGGTAATAAATAAAAAGATTAACTTCATCCTGCGAGTACTCAAAGGACATACTTTCTTTTACAGAAAGGGTGGTAGATTTGTGGAATAGTCTCCCGGTAGAGGTGGTGGAGATAAAGTCTGTGTCTGAATTCAAGAAAGTGTGAGAGAGGCACGTGGAATTCCTTATTACTACTAAAGATTATTTCTAGAGCACTGCCAGACATTTGCAGTACTAGACAGTCGTGCTCGAAAGAGTTTACAATTAGAGAATGACACGGGGAAAAAATCTGTCCCCGTCACTGCCCCGTCCCCGGCCCACCATCCTCTGCACCGCCCCGTCACCGCCATTCCATTCACCGCCCCGTCACCGTCACTGCCATCCCTTTCACCGCCCCGTCACCGCCACTGCCATCCCATTCACCGCCCCGTCACCGTCCCCGCAGCATCCATATAAGCCTTAGTACTCTAATATTTAGCGTATTCCATTCTTATAAATCAAAGTTCCTGCTGCTGAACTAGAGAAAGAGATGTTCAGCTGGCAGGGCTTTGTTTATAAATTTTTATTAACACAACTAATATACCACCATAATGTTTCCGACAGAGGACAAGTATGCAATAAATGCATTTTGCTGTTTCAATGCCAGTGCTCAGCAGAACAACAGACAGCAATATGGACATTCACCTTATGTAGTACTTTTTTAATATATAAAAATAGGCAAAATTAGTTGCTGTTTTATCATTATATTTTCTTGCCATTATAGTATTCTTCATTGATCATTTTTCTTTTTAAATTCAAAACAAATTCAACCTATCTTGTGTCCCAGCATGAATTCATGTTTCACTCAATTGGCTGTTTCAAGGGAATTAACCCTCCAACTTCCATTTGCAAAAATACCCAATGTTGTTCCTTCTATGAGCAATATTTAAATTATGAGGAACAACATTGGGTATTTTTGCTGAATTGTGTGACACCATTTGGGCTGAACATGAAGATTGAAAATGCCTGGTAAGCCCTGGACAGATGATTTGAACAGCCAGGAGCCTGTCCTGGCCATTTAAATCATTTTGAATATCTAGTCCAATGATAACAGAATTAGGGTGATTATAGAAACATAGAACTTTGTTGATCACTAAAAACAGAGGAGACTAAGGGTCTATCAAGCTCAGCATCCTGTCTTTGACACTGGCCAGTCTTGGTCTTTGGAACTGCCCATTGTGTCAGAAGCAATAGGGATTAAGTGACTTGCCCAGGGTCACAAGGAGTGTAGTGTAGCTCTAACCACTGGATTTAGAAGTTGGCTTCTTTTGGGATCTTTAACTCATCATCGCTAGGACTCGAATCTGAGTCCGTGGCACCTAACATAGAATGGAATTAGTATGGCAAAGTAATGAAGAATGGTCCAGCAGCCCCCACCCTCCCTCCACCTCACCTTATATTCGTTCCGAGTTTGCCGGCTTCCTTTTTCCCTAGCCGCACGCGTTCAAAAAGCCATGCACGCGCGGCTGCGCGAGTCAATCAAACTTCTCCTCTCCTGCAACTTCCTGTTTCCGGTTGCGTCAGAGGAGAAGATTGATTGACTCGCGCAGCCGCGCATGCACGGATTTTTGAACACGTGCGGCTCGGAAAAAAGGAAGCCGGAAAACTCAAAATTTAAGGTGAGGTGGAGGGAGGGAGCTGGCTAAATGCTACGGGCGGGCGGGCGGTGGCTGCGGGGACCGCGCGATCCTTGATACCTCACTGCGGAGACAAGACCATTCACCGCCCCGCGGGCGGTGAATGGCCTTGTCCCCGTCGCCGCAGCGACTGCTAGTTTTCTTCCCCGTTTTTGGCGGGTGACCCGCGGCTAAAATGCGGTGGCCGCGGGTAAACCGCCACCGTGTCATTCTCTATTTACAATCTAAATAGACAAGACAGACAAACAGGATGCCAGAGTGAGGGATACCGTTAAGGGGGATGGTTAATCTGCTGGCTACGGTGGTGAGCAGTGGGGAGTAGGGTTATGAATTGAAGGCTATATCAAAAAGGTAAGTTTTCAGTCTTCTTTTAAACAAGGGAAGGGTGTGATGGATGAACTCAGATAGTTTATTCCAAGCATACAGGGCAGCTAGATAAAAAAGAAGTCTGAGATTGGCAGTCGAGGAGAAGGGTACAGATAATAAATAAATAAATAAAAATTTTTTTTTTTTTTTTTTTTTAAAGCAGCTTATCTGAGGAATGGAGTTCTCGGGGAGATATATAAGGAGAGATACTGAGGGGCTGCAGAATGAACACACTTGTAGGTTAGTAATAGGAGTTTGAACTCTATGAGAAGGTGGATAGGGAACCAGTGAAGTTATTTGAAGAGAGGGGTAAGGTCAGTGTAGCGAGGTTGGCAGAAGATAAATCATGCAGCTGAGTTTTGCACCACTTGCAGGGAGGAGAGGTGGTTCCGAGGGAGACCTGTTAGAAGTAAATTGCAGTAGTCTAAGAGTGAGTTTATGAGAATGTGGACAAGGGTCTAGGTGGTGTGCTCAAAGAGGAAGGGGCAAATTTTGGCACTGTTGTAGAGAAAAGCGGTAGCTTTAGTTTTTTGATGAATATGCATAGAAAATGAAAGGAAGTCAAAGACATCTCCATGGTTGTGAACAGAGGAGACTGGAATAATATTATTTACTGAGATGGAGAATAGAGGAAGAGGAGTGGAGGGTTTAGGAGGAAAGAGGAGCAGCTCAGTCTTGGATATGTTTAGTTTCAGGTGGCAGTGAGACATCAGGCAGAAATGCCAGCCAAACAGCTTCTTCAGGGGTCTGAGGTGTACCTTGCTGGGTCCCTGTTTTTAAACAAAGGTGGACCACTTTTAAAACAACATTTTATTGACTAAAATAAAGTTCCTGCATCAAGTACATCAGTCCTGCAGTCTCCTTTTTTTGTTTTTCGTCATTTGACACTTACTGCAGATTTGTTGGATTCTTTTCTTTATTTAGGGGGTGAAAGGCAGATTGTAGAGGATCAAGAGTCTGCCGAGATGAAAGGAAGTCAAGGCAGCGACGGAAGACAGCACGCTTGAGTAGTTTGGATAGGAATGGAAGAAGGGAGACAAGGCAATAGTTAGATGGGAAGGTGGGTTCCAGTAAGGGTTTTTTTGAGAAGTGGCATAATCACTGCATGTTTGAAGGCGTTGTGGACAGTTGCAGTGGAAATAGATCGGTTGAGGATATGGCAGATGGAAGTGATACACATGCTAGAAGCCTAAAAAATAAGATGGGAGAGTTAGAATATGTAGCACAAAATGGAGAGATAGATATAATAGGTGGAAGGAAGACGGTTAATGGGACACTGAGTTACCAGGATACAAATGATATCACAATGATAAAAGAGATCAAATTGGAGGAGGGGTTGTCCTATATGTTAGAGGGAATTGAATCAAAGAAAATGAACATTCTGCATGACATAGATAGGGTGGATTCCATATGAATAGAAATTACAGGTGTGAAGGGAAGGAATAAACAGATAGGGTTGTACTACCATCTCCCAGAACAGAAAGTTCAAGTTCAATTTATTTGACATACTTCAAATCTAAAACCAAAGTAAATCTAAGCTATTTACAATAAAATATAATAATAAAATGAATAAAAGAGAAACAAAAGGAAAAATATTTAAAAAATTAAGATGAGGAGGGAGCAGGAAAATTAGACAAAATACAGGATCCTTCCTGAACTCATGGATAACTACTTTACATTGATATCTTCTATCCTGCCAATACCTTTCAGTTCTAGGCGTGTTCAACAAGAAATTAGCCTGGGCATTTCCAGGGAGATTACAAGTTTGATAGCTAAAGTATGCATCGGGATCTGGGAATGTTCGATACGGTTTGGTTAGATCATTTGACAAATTTCTTGAATAGTATGGTTTTCAGTTCTTTTCTGAATGTTTTGTAGTTGGGCGTTGTGGTCAGTAGATTTGAGAGGTGGTGGTCTATTTTTTGTTGTTCTGATGGCTAGTAGACCGTCATATATTTTTTGCTTTGCATGCTTTTGATTGGGGGGGTAGATAAAGTGCTTGCGTTCTCCTTGGTCTGGATGTGTTTTTCCTAATTAGGCGGTTGTTCAGATAGCTTGGTCCATTTCCATTTAGGGTTTTGAATAGGGTGCAGTAGAATTTGTGTTGTATGCGTGCTTATACTAGGAGCCAATGTGAGTCTTGAAAAGCTGAGGTAATGTGGTCGTATTTTTTCAGCGAGTATATTAGCCTTAGGGCTGTATTTTGGACTGTTTGTAATTGTTTTAGCATGTTGGTGGGGCATGACAGGTAAAGTATGTTACAGTAGTCCAGGAGTCCTAGGATTAGCGCTTTTACTGTGAGTTTGAATTGTTCGTTGTTGAAGTATTTTCAGACTTGTCTTAAGTTGCGCATGGTTGCGAATGCCTTCTGAACTGTTTTGCTGATTTGAGGTTGCATGGTGCAGCCTTTGTCTATCATTATTTCCAGCAGTTTTAGGTTGGGTTGTAAGGGATATGTGATGGAGTTTATTTCTAGTTTTGTTATGGTTGGGGTTTTGTTTCTTTCTTGAAGTAAGAATTTGGTTTTGGCTTGGTTCAGTTTTAATTTGTGGTCTCTCATCCATTTTGACACTGTTTCTAGTGCAATCTGTAGTTTGTTCGTTGTGTTGGGGATGGTTTGGTCAAAAGGCAGGAGGATGGTGATATCGTCTGCGTAGCTGTATAACGTTATGCCTTGTTTGTCTAAGCATGTGCCAAATGTGGCTATGTAAAGGTTAAGAGTGTTGGTGATAGTGGGGAACCTTGGGGGACTCCGCAAGGGTTGTTCCAGGATTCTGATTGTTCATTGTATGCTTTTACTCTGTATCTTCTTAAGCAGAGGAATCCTTCAAATCAATTGTAGACTTTGCCTGTGATTCCTACTGCCTCCAGTGTTTGTAGTAGGATGTCGTGATCTACTAGGTCGAATGCTGCTGTGAGATTGAGTTGTATGAGTAGGATTTTTTTTTGCTTAGGTATTTGGCTGTGTCTAGGAGAGAGACTAGTAGTGTTTCTGTACTGTAGTTCCCTCTGAAGCCTGATTGTGAGGGTGAAGAATGTTGTGGGTTTCTAAGTATTTGGTGAGAAATTTTGCTACGAGGCCTTCCATTAGTGTGACGTATAGTGGTATTGAGGCTATAGGTCTGTAATTGGATGGCTGATCTGTTGCTCCCTTTGGGTCTTTCAGAATCGGGGTTATGATGATTTCGGCGACTTCTTGTGGAAATTGACCCTCTGTGAGCATGCAACTAATCCACCGCATGAGGTGGGTGCGGAATCTTGTGCTGGCGGCTTTTAACAGGTATGGGGGACAGTGGATGAGGTCGCAGGCTGCATGACTGTATTTTTTGTAGAGTTTGTCTAGGTTGTGCCATTGTGTGTCTGGGAAATCTACCAGATTGGTTGATTCTGGAAAGTCATCTTATGGCCCCACTTCATCTCAGTAACAATATGTAACCTTCTGATTCTATCTGTTGCCAATAAGCTAAACCCTATAAATGCAAGGCAACTTGTTGAAATTTATAAAAACATTCAATATAATTGACATTTAGTTGTCAATGTTTTATCAATTTTTTAATAAGTCTTCAGTATGTGCCAACCACCAGCCTATCAGTTCATGGCTGAGGTATTGCCTGGCAAATTCATCCTCATCAGACTTATTTTTGTTTTTGTAAAAGTTTTTAATATTCAAGTGCTCCTAAAGTGCTGGTTTTGTGCTATTATAATAGAACAAAACCAGCACTTTTGGAGCACTTGAATATTAAAAACTTTTACAAAAACAAAAATAAGTCTGATGAGGATAAATTTGCCAGGCAATACCTCAGCCATGAACTGATAGGCTGGTGGTTGGCACCCACTTCATCTCAGCCATATATTGAGTATCAAGCTTCCTAGAATATATACGGACAATATTATTTTTCGTTCAACTTGGGTGACAGTAAAATTTATAGATGCTTTAACTCCTATTCTGATACAGCAAACCAACTGCCAGTCCCTATAGTTGAACTCCAAGATACAAATCAGAGAGTCTAAAATCCTCTGGAAACATTGGTTGCAGGCAGGTATTCGTACTCTAAATGATGTAATTCTGAATGGGAAAATGGTGAATTTATTAGTTACAACAATCATTTGGCATATCAAAGTCTCAAGGTTATATAAATGGTTGCAGTTGAAGCAGGTCATTCAGAAGGGGTTCCCTGACTGGTGCAACTTAAAAAAACAGTACAGCTTGCCAGGTCTATGTTTCTAGACAGATTTTCAAGGGCATCAGGCTGCTAAGTGGTACAAATTAATATCTGAATATTTGGCGAAAAAACCTAAAACAAGTTTAAGAGATATTTGGAGTGTAGAAACAAAGCAGCATATTTCTGCTACCCAATGGCCACAGATTTGGACTTGGAGAATGAGATGTACAGCGTCAGTATCTATGAGACAAACTTGGTCCTTTTTGTTATATAGAATTTTTTGGACACCTGTTTGTTTACAAAAATTGGATAATTTAAAGTCTAATAGATGCTGGCACTGTCATCTTGATGTAGGGACACTGGATCATCTTTTATTCTATTGTCCGTTGATACTCAATTTTTGGAAATCAATTTGGGGCAAAATTAATAGAGTATTAGGTGTCTCTATTCCATTGGTTTTATTTGGGACATTGTTGAAACCTAAGAGTCCAAGTGATACACATAAAAATAGACTTCTTATTATGATGGGGGTGGCCATGCAGTTAATAACTATAAATTGGAAGAATTGGGCTAGGTTGAACTTTTCTTTTTGGTGGGAAACACTTTGGGCTCCTTTTATGAAGCCGCGTTAGCGGCTTCAGTGCGCACGATTTTTCATCATGTGCTAACCCCTGCGCTAGCCAAAAAACTACCGCCTGCTCAAGAGGAGGAGGTAGCAGCTAGCGTGGCCGGCTGTTTAGCACACGGTATTACGCGCGTTAAACTGCTACCGTGCCTTCAGAAAAGGAGCCCTTTGTCTGTACTATAGATATGAAAGAATGATAGCGGAACAATCTGGAAATAATAAAAGGTTCAAAGTCCATTGGAGGAATTTGTCAAATAGAATGATTGAATCCTTAATTCCTAGATTTTCTTAGATTTCTACACTCATCCAGGGAGGGAGGGAGGGAGGGAAGGGGGGATGGAATAGGGTAACTTGTTTCATTGTTTGTATTCGATATATCTGAATGTATATTTGTTTGCAAACATGAGGAAAGGAAGAAATGAATAGGTTACAATAAAAACAAAAAGGATTGGGGAAAAGGAAGAAATGAACAATGTGGCGGGGAATGGAAACTTATTTAATTTCTGCTCACATGAAAAAAGTCAAGAAAACTAACAGAGAAAGGTTGCCAACAGCTTTACAGTTGACAAAAGTTAAAAACGGAAAGCTAAAGAGAAATAGTATGCCTTTATTTGCAACTTGAATGTTGTAAATTATTTTTCAGAACGGAGATAGTGAGGCAGAAAGTAGGAGCTATAACAGAGAAAGAAGAGTTCCTGTGAAAGTCAAGGAAAAATTGTCGAAATGAAGGAACAACTAATAACTTGTACAGAATGTAAGGTAGATAGATTAAAAATGTTTACAGAGATTAGGAAATCTGGCAAATTGGGCAACAGTATAATAATGGGTGATTTCAGTTACCCACAATTACCCAAATACAATGGTACCTTGGATTACGAGCATAATCCGTTCCAGGAGCATGCTCGTAATCCAAAATGCTCGTTTATCAAAGCGAGTTTCCCCATAGGAAATAATGGAAACTCGCTTTGATAGGTTCCCACCCCCCACCCTGTCCCCCCCTGAGGCCAGAAGCGCTGCTCCCCCTCCAAGAGAACCGGCATTGCTCCCCCCGAAGGCCCCCCCACGAACCGGCACCCTCCCTCCTGCGATCTGGCACCCCCCGGCCGCCGTCGGGCACCCCCCACCGCCATCGGGTACCCCCCCGCCGCGACCTGAGGTCCCCAACCCACCCGAACCCTCTTCTTTAGTGTAGCCTCGGCACCGGCACTGGCACCAGCATGTCCTGTGCGTTGGTGCCGGTGCCCGAAGATCTGCCTCCTGTGCAGGGCCTTGAGCATGTGCGCAAGCTCAAGGCCTGAGAGTTCACGTTCTCTTTCAAATGGTATAGAGATTTTAAAAAGGGAAATGCATTAATGAAGTCATTAGGTTCAATCTAACCATTTATGAATTAAACAACTAAAAAAAAAAAGATAAATATAGCTCATCCAGTCATACAAGAAATGGCTGTACAACACCTCTAATAATGTTTTGATCACTAGGTTCCTTCCTGAGGTCTCACTGAGGATATGAAATAGATGCTATCCCCACTTCCAGACCTCTTCCACATAATTTATGGAGAGGTGTTACTGAGTCTTGAAGGGCACCTGTGTGATTGATCTTTATCTGCTTCTTTTTTATTTTGCTATAGTGCAAAGTAAGAGCTAGGTATAGGTATAGGTAAAGATGCAAGTAATAATTAGCAATGTATTAAAAATATTTTATTTTTATTTGCTTATAATATCATTTTAAAGCTGCTTGATGATAATACAACTTTAATTTAATTCTTTATAATGTGTGTGTCTGTGTGTTGGGGGGGACAACACCTACGTCAACAGTAAAGTTAGAATAGGGTCATTAAATCCAGTGGTGTACCTAGTATATATGACAGCCAGTGCTAATCATTTTTTAACAACCCCTTCCTCTATATAAAAAAAGATATTTTTAGTAATCCATGAGTCACACAATAAGGGTGCATCTAGGAAAAGGCAGCATCTTAAACACTGCAGTGAGCACTAGGACACCAACACACACATTGTAAAACTAAACAAACCAGATCCTACACAGTCAATTGATCCTGTAGTCAATGCTAACAGAAAGCCATGTCCTTTTCATACACACAGAACACAGATACACCCTCGCCCAATATGGAATAATCACAAACTAAAAGTAGAAATATGTAGACAAAAGTTAAACTGAACTGCCAAGAAACCAGACTCTGCATACAATGCAACACCACAAAAACAGTAATACATGTCCTCTAATACTGTGCAAAATATAAAGACAGTAGATGTAAATTTGAAAAAAACTTCTACATAACAGTCACCACTTTACAAATTAACAAATAGAAAAAAAATAATGAGAAATATGAAAATACAATTTTATTGGACTAATCCATTTTTCAATTAGCTTTCAGAGGACAAATCTTTCTTCAAGACAGTACAGTATACAGCTGTTATGGTATCCTGTCCTGACCTGAGGAAAGGGGTTTAGTCCCCCCCAAAATTGCCTTATTTCCATTTCCTATTGATAAATTTTAATCAATACAGTTACAATACTACTTGATTCTAAGTAAAGCAACAAAAATATTTTTTTTTCTACCTTTTGTCGTTTCTGCTTTAGTCATCTTCTCTTCACTCTCTTCTTTATATTCAGCATTTGTCCTCGCTCCCTTCCATGCAACATCTCTCTTTGCCCCTTCCACCCAGCCTCTGCCCTCTCTCTACCCCTTCCATCTACTGTCCACCCTATCTCTGCCCCTTGCATCCACTGTCCACCCTTTCTGCCTTTTCCATCCAGTGTCTGCCCTCTCTCTGTTCCATATGGTATCTTCCCTCTTTCTATGTCCCTTCAATAAACTCTATATCCTGTGCCCTTTCTCTCCTTTGTACATGATTTATTTCAGCTTCACCCCCTCTCCATTTTTTGTCTCTACCCCTCCCCTATGCTCTGGCATTTCTCTCTTCTCCTTTCCTTCCTTCCTTCCCACTCCACCCCATGGTCTGACATCTCTATCTCCTTCCCTTCTCTCCCCCTCTCCAGTATCTGCCTCCTGTCTTTCCCCTTTGGTCCAGGCCTCTCTCTTTCTCTCCGTCTTTCTTCTGTGAGGAGATCATGTTGATCTTGAACACTGAATAATTCTTCCACATTCTTCATATCACTGTACTGTACTCTGGTCCAGCAGACTGCTTTGGCACTATTACATGGGTAATAGTAAATTCATTATGCATCAGCTTTCCACACAGAATGCCACAAGTCTCTATTTCTTGTGCTGTGTTTACATCTGCCAGCAGCAGAAACTTGTGAGACAGATCCCTTGGCAATACTACACTTCGGAGCCCTTTGACCATCTGGTTCTGTATGGCTGCAGGCTTTAAAGCTCTGTTTACTGGAGGAGACTGTCCAGCATACATAGTTGCATCACTCTTAAGGATCTGATCAGAGATTACATTAGACAAGGTGGTATTTTTAGGCATGGAAAAACAGGACATGTTCTCCTCAATCTGCTCAGATGCCTTCAAATGCCCTTTAATGTTCATCTGATCTCGGGCTAAATCTTGCTGGACTAAGGCAAGTTGTAAGTTTCCTTCCATCGCTGACCTATCTTCCATAAGTCAGCAATGGAGGGAAGCTTACAACTCGCTGCTCATGCTTGCTTCGGGCCTTCCTCGTTGCTGGGTCCTGCCTTCAAGGAAACAGAAAGTAGGCAGGACCCGGCAGCGAGGAAAGCTCGAAGCAAGCAAGAGCAAGTTGTAAGCTGACCTGTTTCCTATAGCGAATCCATGCTCCAGGGCATGTGCATGCCAACTTCCCTTCTCTTCCCCCCTCGGGACATGACTTCCGGTTTCGGAGGGAAGAGAAGGGAAGCGGCATGCACATGTTAGAGCCCCGGAGCATGGGTTCAAGTCGCTTGCTGGCATTAAAAACTAAAAAAAAAAAAAAAAGTCAGGCTCCTGTGATTCAGGCTGTGCCGAGTCAGTCCGGTAAATCTCCAAGCCGGTTAGAAGGTTTTTAAAAAAAAATGTTGAGCTGAAGGCGGCAGCAGCAGCAGGATTGCGATCGAGATTACAGCCGGGCGGTCATCTAAATTAGCTGGGCGGAGCACCCGGCTGAAAGGCCCTGGGAGAACACTGCAAATATTCAAACTACAACAGGAATTCCTTGGCTTTCTTGGCCATACCTGAACCTTGCTGTGCTGTATTTATTCCACTAGCTGCTTCCCTAGAAAAAGATAAATAGGTATTAACCTGTTCTTGCCTCCTTTCCTGTGAGAGTCTGGGCTTAGCAATAGGCTTATTATTGTCAGTATTTGCCATTTTGGGTTTGAAATGTGGCTCACAGAATGTTTCCTTGTGACAATTTGCATCTTTTCTATATTTTGAAAGATATTCTTTTGGTTCTAATAACCTCTTTCACTTCACCTTTTAACCATTCTGGTTGTTGTTTGCTTTCCTTTCCATCTTTATTAATATGTGGAATATATCTTGTCTGGACTTCTGAGGTAGTATTTTTAAAAATATCCATGCTTGATTTAAACTCTTAACCGTTTCATCTGCTCCTTTTTAGTTTTTGTTTTTTAACCATAAATCTCATTTTATTATAATTGTTCTTTTGAAAGTTATATTCTGTTGCACAGGGCTTAATTTCTAGACCAGGGGCATACAACCTCATCCCTTGCCAGGTCAGATTTTCAGGATTTCCCAAATGAATAGGCATTAGATCTATTTGCATACAGTGGAAGCAGTGCATGCAAATAGATCTCATGCAAATTAATTGGGGAAATCCTGATTGTGGCCCTTGAGGACCGACGGACAACTCTGTTCTAGACAATAGAAGTCACCATCTTGGTGTCATCGTTGATGACATGTTGAAAACCTCTGCTCAGTATACATCAGCGGCTATGAAAGCAAACAAAATGCAGTGGCGTACCAAGGGAGGGGAAAGCAAACAAAATGCAGTGGCGTACCAAGGGAGGGGGGCGGTCCGCCCTCGGTGCAAGGCCCGAGGGGGTATACAGCTGGCCACTTACTGGGGAATAGGCTGCCGCCGGGGAAAGGCTGCCATTGCCGTCATCAGAAAGAAGCCGGTGCCAAATTCTCCCTCCCTGCTTCTCTTCCCCGAGCCGAGCAGCTCTAGCCGTCCGACGTCAATTCTGACGTCGGAGAGGACGTTCTGAGCCAGCCAATCGCTGCCTGGCTGGCCCGGAACGTCCTCTACGACGTTAGAATTGACGTCGGGAAGCCAGAGTTGGTCGGCCCGCGGGAAAAGAAGGAGGGCGAATTTGGCGCCGGCCTGTTTCCGATGGCCAATGGCAGCCTTTCCCCGGCAGTGGTGGCAGCATGGTGGTGGTAGCGGTGGTGGCATGAGGGAGGGAAGGGAGAAAGAAAGAAAGGGGGGGGGAGCCAGGGAGCCAGAAAGAAAGCAAGGGGGGGGGACAGGGAGCCAGAAAGAAAGAAAGGGGGCAGGGTGAAAAAAAGAAAAAAATGGGGCATGGGGAAAGAGAGAGAAAGACAGACATAGAGAAAGAAAGGGGGCATGGAGAGAGAAAGAAAGAAGGGGGCAGGGTGAAAGATAGAAATGGGGCACGGAGAGAGAGAGAAAGACAGACATACAGAAAGAAAGGGGGCATGGAGAGAGAAAGAAAGAAGGGAACAGGATGAAACAAAGAAAAAGTTGGGGGAGGGAATGAAGTCTGGAGGAGAGGAAGCATACAGGAGGCTGAAAGAAGGGAAGAAATATTGGATGCACAGTCAGAAGAATAAAGTGCAACCAGAGACTGATGAAATTACCAAACAAAGGTAGGAAAAATGATTTTATTTTCAATTTAGTGATCAAAATGTGTCCGTTTTGAGAATTTATATATGCTGTCTATATTTTGCACTATGGGCCCCTTTTACTAAACTGCAATAGCAGTTTTTAGCGCAGGGAGTGTCGAGAGCAGCGTGGGGCATTCAGCGCAGCTCCCTGCGCTAAAAAACGCTATCGCGGTTTAATAAAAAGGGAGGGGGTATATTTGTCTATTTTTGTATAGTTGTTACTGAGGTGACATTGCATAAAGTCATCTGCCTTGACCTCTTTGAAAATCCGCTGAATATAAATGATAATTAACATTTTCTCTGCGTATAATGTGCTTTGTGTTTTTAAAATTTGATTGTTGGTAGATCATTTTGACTTGACCACGAAGGTAATGGGAGGGAGGGAGGGGAGCTGCTGAAAGACATCTAGTAATCCTTGCAGGCTTGACTGCAGGGAATTATTTTTGTAAAATCATGTTTTGTTATGTGACTGGCATTATTTAGACTTTAATTTCTATGAATGAATAGAATGAAAATGATATAAAATTACTTGCTTGTTTTTATGTGCGTGCGCTGAAGGAAAGTGGAGAGAGAGTGGGCTGAGGACGCTGAAGGGAAATGGGGAAGAGAGAGTGGGGAGAAGATGCTGATTTATAAATTGACAATTGTACAGAATATTGTTTCTTTTTATACTTTAATATAATAAGTTCAATATAAAACAATTCAAGGCTTGTGTGGATGGAATCAGGTGGTTTGTGGGGATGAGGACCGAGCTTACAGGGATTAGTCCAATAAAATGGTATTTTCATATTTCTCATTATTTGTTTTATTTTTATTTGTTAATTTGTAAAGTGGTGATTGTTATTTATCAGTTTTTCAAATTTATATCTACTGTCTTTATATTTTGCACAGTATTAGAGGACATGTATTACTGTTTTTGTGGTGCTGTGGTGTTGCATTGTATGCAGAGTCTGGTTTCTTGGCAGTTCAGTTTAACTTTTGTCTACATATTTCTATTTTTGGTTTGTGATTATTCCATATTGGGCAAAGGTGTATCTGTCTGTGTGTATGAAAGGGACATGGCTTTCTGATAGCATCGACTGTACTGGATCAATTGACTGTGCGTGATCTGGTTTGTTTAGTTTTACAATGTATGTGTTGGTGTTCTAGTGCTCACTGCAGTAAGATGCTGCCTTTTCCTAGGTACACTCTTGTTGTGCGATATGTAGATTGTTACTAAAAGTCATATTTTTCATATAGATGGGTGTCAAAAAATGATGGGCCCCGGGTATCACATATACTAGGTACGCCACTGACAGAATGTTTGAAATTATTAGGATAGGAATGGAAAACAAAAATGAGAATGTTATAATGTTTTTATATGGCTCTATGATGCCACTGCAATTTAAATATTATGTGGCATTCTGGTCACTGCTAAGATACAGCAGAATTAGAAAAGGTGCAGAGACCTTATTTTACCAGAAAGTAAAAACATAATTCCAGAGGCCAACATTCAATCTGTTGTTTTCAGGTAATTTTATTTAGATATTTAGCCTGAATCTTTTGTAAAGCTGGCCTAAGTTTTCTTGACAGGTATGGCTAGCCAGCATCAAAAATCAGCGTTGAGTAGTCCAAATGAAGGTATGCTCTAGGCATCCCTTCAGTGCTATCTTTTCACTACTGAGCAGGGGAGGAATTTCAGTCAGCAACATTCATCTGGCTAATCATAAAAGTTAGCCAGACAATTTTTTTTTAGTATAAAATGTCTGGATTTTTGAGTTTTTGATAGTTCTTTTCAAATTGATAAGCCTTCTCTTAACCAAGTCTAGCTATGGTATGATCATATTTTCTCCTTGGTTTAAACCTGTGTCTTTCTTTGTAGGTATCCAATCCTGCCATGTTGCATTCAGAGGAGGCGATATTCCAAGTTCCTGTAACAAAGGCAGTGCAGCTTACCAGGGAGGATGCCATAAAAACAGCCTTGCTGTTAGAATTGGATATTTCAGTATGTTGAGGAATAATTCTTCATCTGGATTCCTGTTTTCTCAGTAAATAATTAGAAAACACATTGAGGGTGTAACAGTTGAATTGCAACAATATTGTGGCAGTGCAGATAATAACAGATTACTGTAAAGTACAAATTTTTGCTGTACTCACTTGAATTTTCTGATTTTCTATTGTTTGAATCATATCAACTTCACTGCACAGTTCCTGGGCAAAATATTGAATTATTGTAAAAAGTTTATTTGCTGAGTGTGGAGGACCAGCATATAAAAAAGGGATAGGAATGCTTGTTGATCACTTAAAATCAATATTTAGGTATGGTACTGGTTCACAAGTGTTGGAATATTTTCAGTAAAGGTACCAAATGGAGACTAATTCTTCAGAGTAGAGAACTCTCACAATATTCACATTGCAGTTTCTGTTGAATTTCTAGTAGAGTGTGACTGACTGAGAGAATGCCTAATAGAGAGGCTGATGCAGAAAGTTACTGAGGGCTGCAGCACATGCTTAACATTTTGCTGTCCTTGTACAATCAGTCATTCTTTCCAGACTGGACTATTGCAATTCCATCTATCTAAGTCTAACCAAGAAAAATCTTCAAAGACTCCAGAACACTGCGGCTACGTTGATCTTCACAAAAAGCAAATTCGATCATGTTTCCCCACTTCTGTCAAAGCTTCACTGGCTTCCGGTGATTTCTAGGATTCACTTTAAATGTACCTGCCTAATTTTCTTTTTTTGTTTATCCAATTCTTTATTCATTTTCAAATTTACAATAAGTGTAACAAAATATTCAAACAAATTAACAATAATTATATCACTTAATAATCATCAATGGTACAAATGTTATGTTCATAACTCCCACCCTTCCCACCCTTTCTTATCATATAATCAATACCTTATACAATATGTAATATAAATTTACCTTTCCCTCCCCCCTCACAATCGAACTTGTAAATTTAAGGGGAAAAAAAATTAAATAAATAAATAAATAAATAAAATGCCATCTAATCGGTACAATACTTTGTAAATGGCTCCCACACATCCTGAAATTTCCTGAAAGAACCACTCTGTATTGCTATAAATCTCTCCATTTTATAAACCTGACATAAGGAATTCCACCAGAAATTATAATTTAATCTACTCCAATTTTTCCAATTATACGTAATTTGTTGAATAGCAACCCCAGTCATTATAAGTAGTAATTTGTTATTAATTGTAGAAATCTGACTTTTTGCTCTCATTGCTATACCAAACAGCACAGTATCATATGATAATGCCACTGAGTTGTCTAATAAATAATTAATTTGGTCCCAAATTGATTTCCAAAAATTCATAATAAATGTACAATAGAATAATAAATGATCTAAAGTCAAGTTTCAAGTTTATTGAGATTTTGATTTAAATGCAATATCAAGTATTTTCAATGCGTATAACAATAATAATTTGGGGGGACAAATAAAACAGTTTAAAACCATAAACATACAGTTTTATCCATAGTTACATTAAAGATACATAAGGAATGAAAGGTTAAATTACATTTGATTTAAAATAAACAATTAAAAATAAAATAACAGTTAGGGAAGAACAACTTTAGGAGAGGTATTAAAGAGAAAAGAAAAAATTTTTTTTTTTATGAAGATGTGGAGGAGCATAATCAAAAAAAGCGTCTAAATCCCCTTTTGGCCTAAGTCCTTAAATGTTCAACGCAGAAGCAGGGAAAGTGTCCATAACCAAACCAAACGTCCTTGTTTTGATTATGGCCTTCCTCTGCCTAAACGTCCAATCACCACTACGTCTAAAAGTACACGCACACCACGTCTACATTTTTCAGCCATAATGAAACAAAAAAACGTCTAAGCCCCAAACATCCAACAGAAGGGCTTTTAGGCGAAGGGGAAGCCAGTCCTTCGCCTAAAAGCTGGATTCTGTAACCGGTGTCTGTCAAAAACAACACCGGTTACAGAATCCCCCCCCCACAACCATCCAAGCAGGAGGGTGCCCAAGCCCTCCTGCCATGTCAAACCGCGACCCCTCCCCCCAACAACATCGGGGCAAGAGGGAGCTCATGCCCTCTTGCCCCAGCCAATTGCGGCACCCCCGACGATATCGGGGCAAGAGGGAGCCCAAGCCCTCTTGCCCCGCCGATTAACATGGGGCCAGGAGAGAGCCCAAGCTCTCCTGGCCCCAGCGACCAACCCCCCCGTGACTGGCTTGGGCCAGGAGGGAGCCCAAGCCCTCCTGGCCCTGGCGACCAAACCCCCCCGTGACTCATTTATGCCAGGAGGAAACCCAAGCCCTCCTGGCCCCGGCGACCACCCCCCCACGACTCGTTCGGGCCAGGAGGGAGCCCAAGCCCTCCTGGCCCTGCGACCCCCCTGCCGCTCCATTCATGTAACCCTCCTGGCCCCGGCGACCCCCCCGCCGCTACATGAATGGGCCAGGAGGGAGCCCAAACCCTCCTTGCCCCGGCGACCCCCTACCCCACCCCCCACTACAATATGGGCAGGAGGAATCCCAGGCCCTCCTGCCCTCGACGGAACCCCCTTCCCCCCAATGATCCCCCCTCCCCAGAACCCCCGATTGCCCCCCCAGCTGACTCGCGACCCCCCAGCCGACCCCACGACCCGCCACCCCCACCCCCTTCCCCGTACCTTTTTTTAAGTTGGCCGGACAGATGGGAGCCAAACCCGCCTGTCCGGCAGGCAGCCACCCGCAGAATGGGGCCGGATTGGCCCAGCCATCCAAAATGCCCGCCCACAGGTGGGGCCTAAGGTGCCTGGGCTAATCTGAATAGGCCCGGGAGCCTTAGGCCCCTCCTGGGGGCGGGGCCTGAGGCACATGGGCCGGGTCGCGGGTTGGCTGGGGTGGGCAATTGGGGGTTCTGGGGGGGTGATCGTTGGGGGAAGGGAGGTTCCGTCGAGGACAGGAGGGCCTGGGATCCTTCCTGCCCATATTGTAGTAGGGGGTGGGGGTAGGGGGTCACTAGGGCCAGGAGGGTTTGGGCTCCCTCCTGGCCCATTCATGTAGCGGGGGGGGGTCGCCGGGGCCAGGAGGGTTTGGGCTCCCTCCTGGCCCGAACGAGTCGCGGGGGGGTGGTCGCCGGGGCCAGGAGGGCTTGGGCTCCCTCCTGGCCTGAACGAGTCGCGGGGGGGGGTGGTTGCCAGGGCCAGTAGCCCTTGGGCTCCCTCCTGGCCCAAGCCAGTCGCGGGGGGGGGGGGGGTGGTCGCTGGGGCCAGGAGAGCTTGGGCTCTCTCCTGGCCCGAAGTTAATCGCGAGGGGGGGGGGGTGATGGATCGCGGCAGGAGAGATGAGGCATCTCTCCTGCTGTGATGCTTGCGGTGGGTAGATTGCCGGGCCGCTGAACTGATGGCGCCAGCGGCCATCAGCTCAGCGGCCCCTTTTTTGGCACTTAGACCTGGTTTGACTACGTCTAAGTCAAAAAGGTCTAAGTGCCGACTAGGCAACCTGTAAATGTTTTGGTTATACCTGTTCTATGCCTAGGTGTAGGTCGGCCCACCTCCCGCCCACTGCCCGCCCTTTCTCCTCCTCTAAACACACCTCTTTTCTCTCTGTGCATTTAGTGGCAGGGGAAAAGCCTAAGCTGTTTTTAGATACGTCTAAAAACCAGCTTTGGTTATGGGTACTTGGACGATCAGGCTTTTTGATCGTCCAAGTAGCCATTTAGGTCACTTTTTAGACGGGTTTTTTTTTATTTTTATTATTACCCCTTTAGTCTAAGAGTAATTGTTTAGGTAAGACCTGATCTAAAAGTAAATAGGAGAGTCAAAAGGATTGTCTGATCTAAGATTCATAAGCATCTTTATAAAGATAGCTTTTTAGATTGCTTTTAAATTTTTCTAAGGAGGTTTCAGCGCGCAAATAGATTGGAAGTTTGTTCCAAAGCTGGGGTCCCAAGATAGAAAAGGTTGTGGTTCTTCTGGTGCCAATTACTTTCAGTGATGGAATGGTCAACAAATACTGATCTGTTGATCTAAGAGATCTAACTGGGGAATAAGGTATTAAATAGTGATATAAGAATGTTGGAGTATTAGTTTTCTGAATTTTGAATGTTAACAATGCGATTTTATATGTTATTCTATATGAAATAGGTAGCCAGTGTGCTTCTTGCAAAAGAGGAGTGACGTGATCATATTTTTTAGAGTTAGTAATAATTTTTATTGCTGTGTTTTGTATAATTTGTAGTCTTCGTATTTCTTTCTATGTTATGCCTTAGTATAATGTATTATAGTAATCTAGCTTAAAAATTATCAAAGAGTGAATTAGGACATTGAGAGCTTTTGGTTCTAAGACTTTGGCTAAAGATCTAATGAGGCGTAGTTTATAAAAACAACTTTTAACTACAGAACTGATCTGATCATGGTAGGATATTTCAAGGTCCAATAATATTCCCAATATTTTTGTCGTTGTCACTTTTTGTAATGGAAAATTGTCCAAAAAAATGTGTGCTGCAAATGTAATGTCCTTTTTCCATGGTAGGAACATTATTGAAGATTTAGATGGATTTACATAGAAACATAGAAATAGACGGCAGATAAAGGCCATGGCCCATCTAGTCTGCCCATCCCAATGACCCTCCCCTACCTTTCTCTGTGAATAGATCCCACGTGTCTATCCCATTTGGCCTTAAAATCAGGCACGCTGCTGGCCTCAATAACCTGAAGTGGAAGACTATTCCAGCGATCAACCACCCTTTCAGTGAAAAAGAATTTCCTGGTGTCCCCGTGCAGTTTCCCGCCCCTGATTTTCCACGGATGCCCCCTTGTTGCCGCGGGACCCTTGAAAAAGACGATATCTTCTTCCACCTTGATGCGGCCCGTGAGATACTTGAACGTATCAATCATGTCACCCCTCTCTCTGCGTTCCTCGAGTGAGTACAGCTGCAACTTATCCAGCCGTTCCTCGTACGGGAGATCCTTGAGTCCCGAGACCATCCGGGTGGCCATTCTCTGGACCGACTCCAGTCTCAGCACATCCTTACGGTAATGCGGCCTCCAGAATTGCACACAGTATTCCAGGTGGGGCCTCACCATGGATCTATACAATGGCATAATGACTTCAGGCTTACGGCTGGCGAAACTCCTGCTTATGCAACCTATGATTTGCCTTGCCTTGGATGCAGCTTGCTCCACTTGATTGGCAGTCTTCATGTTCTCACTGACGATCACCCCTAAGTCTCGTTCTGCATCAGTTCTTGTTAGGATCTCGCCATTAAGGGTGTAAGTCTTGCATGGATTTTGGCTGCCCAGGTGCATGACTTTGCATTTTTTGGCATTGAAGCTGAGTTGCCAGGACCTAGACCAGCGCTCCAGTAGGAGTAGGTCGTGCATCATGTTGTCGGACATTGAATTTATGTCTGTTGTGCTTTTGCCCACTACATTGCTTAGTTTGGTGTCATCGGCGAATAATGTTATTTTACCTCGCAGCCCTTCTGCCAAGTCTCTTATAAAGATGTTGAATAGGATCGGGCTCAGGACCGAGCCCTGCGGCACTCCACTGATTACCTCCTTCATTTCGGAGGGGGTGCCGTTCACTACTACCCTCTGAAGCCTACCTCCAAGCCAGTTCCCAACCCATTTCGTCAATGTGTCGCCCAATCCTATAGAACTCATCTTGCTCAGCACCCTGCGGTGTGGTAAGCTATCGAATGCTTTACTGAAGTCCAGGTATACGATGTCCAGGGACTCCCCAACATCCAGCTTCCTCGTCACCCAATCAAAGAAGCTGTTCAGGTTGGATTGGCAGGATCTCTCCTTAGTAAATCCATGTTGACGGGGATCCCGTAGATTCTCCTCATTCAGGATTGTATCCAATTGGCGTTTGATTAGAGTTTCCATTAGTTTGCACACTATTGATGTGAGACTCACCGGTCTGTAGTTTGCGGTCTCCATCTTGGAGCCTTTCTTGTGGAGTGGAATGACGTTAGCCGTCTTCCAGTCCAACGGGACGTTACCCATACTAAGGGAGAGATTGAAGAGCGCGGATAGCGGTTCCGCTAAGACATCACACAACTCCCTGAGCACCCTGGGGTGTAGGTTGTCAGGCCCCATTGCCTTGTTAACCTTAAGCTTTGACAGCTCGCAGTAGAAACCGCTGGGTGTAAATTCGAAATTACTAAACGGGTCATCTGCGTCAACCCTTGTCTGTAGCTGAGGGCCGAGTCCCGGCGCCTCGCGGGTGTATACTGAGCAGAAGTATTCATTTAACAGTTGGGCTTTTTCCGAGTCCACTTCTACATAGTCTCTGTCTGGTTTCCTAAGACGTACTATCCCGCCTGAGTTCTTATTTCTGTCACTGATATACTTGAAGAAGGATTTATCTCCTTTCTGGATGTTCTTCGCTAGAGACTCCTCCATGCGGAATTTGGCCTCCCTAACTGCTGTTTTGACGGCTTTTGACTTGGCCAGATAGACTTCCCTAGAGTCCTGTTTCCCTGATTGTTTGTAAGAGATGAATGCTTTTTTCTTCTCCTTGATGTTGTCTTTTAACCATTGACTAATTTGTTTTAACTTGTTATTTATGTTCATTATCTCAGTAGAATCAGCAGTGTTTAATGGATGTAATAGCTGGATATCGTCTGCATAAGCATAAACAGAAAATCCTATGGACTGGCTTAGTGTGAGAAGAGGAGCAAGGAAAATATTGAATAAAAGGGGAGACAGAATTGAACCCTGAGGGGTATGATATGAATTTATATAGTTACTTGATGATGTGTCGTTAAATATAACTTTAGATGACCTGTCCTGAAAATATGAGTTAAATCAATTTAGAACTTGTTCAGAAATACCAATGGCAGATAGTCTCTTAATGAGCAAATGGTGGTCAATGGTGTCGAATGCTGCAGATAGATCAAGTGAGATTAGAAGTACCGATTTATAGTGATCTAAGTAATATTGGATATTGGTTGTGAGACCTATCATTGAATATTCTGTTGAATAATTGGCTCTAAAGCCTGTCTGGTTGGGATGTAATGTATGAGTTTTTTCAATAAAGTTGCTTACATGAATGAAAACAGCTTTTTCTATTAATTTTGTAAGGAACGATAAGTTGGCAATTGGCTGATAGTTTGATTCAGATGAAATTGAGTCTTTAGGGTTTTTAATTATTGGACGGATGATTGCCTCTTTTCATTCTTTTGGTATGATTCCTGTTGTTAAACTATTTTCAATCATTGACTGAATGAAAGGGCCGAAGAATGAGAAGAAACGTTTTATGAAAGAGGGAGAAATTGAGTGATAGTCTGCACCTTTAATGTTGATACTTTGTAGCAATTAAGGTTTTCCAATGATGGTATATGAAAATTGGTACATTTTGAAATGGGCAAAGTTGGAATTGGATCTGCTTCTACATTAAAGTTACTTTTTGATGTAATGCTGTCTCTAATTTTATTAATTTTGTTTATGAAGTGATTTGCTAAGGTTTGTGCTTTTGGTTTGTTTATTAATTCTGGGTTTTCTATTCTTTTTAGAACTGTAAGATTTTTTAAAATGGCAAAAAGGGCAGAAGAGTTTTTAGCGTTTTCAATCTTTTTAGAGAAGAAAGAAGTTTTTGCTAAGTTTATTTTGATTTTGTAATAAGATACCGTATTTTCATGCATATAACGCGCGCGTTATACTCAATTTTACAAACCGTGCATAACCTTGTGCGTTATACGCGTGAGCGCGCTATATAAAATTTTTTTTACATAGTTCCCACCCCCCCGACATCCGATTCACCCCGCAGGACCGCTCGCACCATCCCCCCCGACATCCGATTTACCCCCCCGCAGGACTGATCGCACCCCACCCCGAAGGACTGCTCGCATCCCCACAGCCTCCCCACCCCCCCATTATGGAGAAGCTCCTACCGTTCTCCTGCTGCTTCCTCTGCCGGCAGTCCCGGCCCTTCTGTGAGCCCTGCTCTGAAATGCTTTTTCTTCCGGCTGTCCCGGCCCTTCTGTGAGCCCTGCGTCTGCTCTGCTTTCTCTTCCGGCGGTCCCGCCCTTTCTCTGTTTCATAAATTACAGTTTCCCGCGCGCTATACCCGTGTGCGCGTTTTACACAGCTGCGCGGTATATGAGTGAAAATACGGTAGTTGATCTTTATATTTTTTCAAGTTCTCTTGTGATTTATTTTTTCTCCATTTCCGTTCTAAGGCCCTCAGTTGTTTTTTGATTAAGTTGAGTTCTTCTGTATACCAGTGTTTTTTTCTTTGATTTGTTCGTTAATTGGTAAAAGACAAAAATGTTCTATTTTTAAGTTGAATGATGCAATAATTGAGGAAAGTTCAATCTTATTATAATCACGATAGGTGATTGATTTTGAGCAATGGTTATTCCTAACAATTTTAAAAAGAAAATTCAAGGTGATAAGTGAATGATCTGACCATGGGACAGAGGTAATTTTAAGGTTAGAAGCAGCTTCGTTCAGAGATGTAGAGGTGAGAATTGTATCTAATGTATGGCCAGCAGAATGAGTTGATGCGTTAATCAAAGAAATGAGATTTAAATTTCAAATTAGTTCTAGAAACTCTTCTGTAAATGGATTAGCTATGTCGTCTAAATGGATGTTAAAATCACCAAGTAGTATAACATTATTTGATATTGAATTAAAGTCAAATAATAGTGCCTGTAAGGAGTCAAAGGTATCACATCTCATTGGTGGAGGAGTATACAAAAGCAAAAAAATCAGTTGGTGGAGAAGTATTTATTTTGAATTGTTGAAATTCAATAAGAGCTCCAGCTGGTGATTGATCAACTTTAAATAATAAAGAGTGTTTAAAAAAGACGGCTAATCCACTTCCCTCTTTTCCTTTTCTATGATTATAAATGTAAGAATATTCTGAAGGGCAGGCGAAGGAAAGATATGCCTCTTCTCCTGTAGAGAGCCAAGTTTCTGTTATGCAAAGTATATCTAAATTAGCTTGTAGTATTAAGTCATTGATTATATGGGATTTGGTCTTAATAGATCTTACATTGATTAAACCTATTGAGATATTTGTTGTTTGACTGAAATATAAAGAGGTCAGAGGGATTTCAGTGTATGCTGGGGAACTGTGTGATTGAGACTTACCCTATTTTGATGGTCTATTGCCCCAGAAAGTTGGAATCAGACGAATTGTATTTTCCATTGGTGTTAGAAATTACCGAAGAGTAATTAGAATAAATAGAGGAAGATTAATCTTGGGACGTATGAGTTTAAATAGGAAAGCGCACCAAGGAAGCGCACAAAGGAGCGCATCAAGGAGCAGGACCTGCTCCTTAATCGCGCTTCTTTGGC
Source organism: Geotrypetes seraphini (assembly GCF_902459505.1). NCBI lineage: Eukaryota > Metazoa > Chordata > Amphibia > Gymnophiona > Dermophiidae > Geotrypetes > Geotrypetes seraphini. Next base: position 277,361,751 of record NC_047085.1, on the reverse strand, counting down.
GTGCGCCGCAAAGGAAGTGAAGTTAAGTAGCATGTACCGGAAGTCAGCTGGGGTCCCTGCTTCGAGATGACAGTGCCAACATTTATTAGACTTAGAGCTATCCAATTTTTGTAAACGAACAGGGGTCCACAATGCTCTATGCAACAGAAAAAAACAAGTTTGTCTCATAGATGCCGACACTGTACATCTCATCCTCCAAGACCAAATTCGTGGCCATTGAGATGCAATAATCTGATGCTTAATCTCAATGCTCCAAATGTCTCTCAGACCAGTGTTTGGTTTCATTTTAATACTCCAGTCAGCAATTTATACCACTGGACGGCCTGGTGACCCTAGAAGTCCACCTGAAAGCATAAGAGCTCCATACTAAATTGATTACTAAGGTTTTTCCATTCAGGGAACCCCGCCTGAATGGCATGCTTCAGTTGCAACCATCTAAAACTTTTTGATTTATTAAGGCCATATTTATGTTGCAACTGTGAAAATTCAAGCAATTACCTAATTTTCAAGATCCTACATGGCATTCTTCTTCCCCTAATCCCACTATCCTGGAATTCTTCGAGACCTGACACTACCAGATCTGCCCACATACTCAAACTATCTTTCCCCTCATTAAAAGGCGTCATGTATGCAGACAAATTAGGGAAATCCCTTTTCTTCAAATTTACTGAGCTTTGGAATAACCTCCCTGCCCCACTGCGGAACCTAGGCTCATTCCAATTATTACGAAAGCATCTGAAAACCTGGCTTTTCTCCAAAACGTAAAACTATCTATTTAAAATGTAAAGCTAGCTATCCTCTTCATAACCTCAAATTTATTATGTCCTTCCCTCATTTATTGAATTACCTGTAAACCATGCTGAGCTCTAGCTTTATGGAGATGATGCGGTATACAAACTTAAGGTTTAGTTTAGTTTAGTTTTAACAAGGCAAACTTGTACAGTCTATATCCCATATATGGGAATTCGGATTAGGATGGGCTGGAGAATGCTTCGACCAAAACTCCAGTAATTTGGAATGTGACGACAGTGTCGGGCAGACTTTTACACTCTCTGTCCTGCAAATGTCAAGATGGTTTGGATAGGCTGGAGTGGGCTTCAATGGCAACTCCAATAGTTGGAACCCAAGGACTGTGCCGGAAGGACTTCTATGGTCTACATCAGTGTTTCTCAACATCTTCAAACCAAGTACCCCCTAAGTCTAACAAATATCAACCAAATACCCCTGCCCAAGCTCTACCACAGACTCGCCCAAGCTCAGCCCCAGACCTGCCCAAGATCTGCCCCTGACCCACCCAAGCTCCGCCCCTGACCTCACCCCCATAGTAATAGTACAAATTATAATGCAATTTCTTCTATTCATTTTTCAGATACACACAATATAATCTTATTAATACATAATGCTAACCACAAAATTAAAAAAACACAAAGCACACTGTATGCAGAAAAAAACGATAATTATAATTTATATTTGGTTTTTTTCTCAAAGAGGTCAAAGCAGATGACTTTAAAATATGCAATGTCACCTCAGTAACAACTATAGAAAATAGACAAATATAGTGCAAAATATAAGACAACAGATATAAATTCTCAAAACTGACACATTTTGATCACTAAATTGAAAATAAAATCATTTTTCCTACCTTTGTTGTCTGGTGATTTCACGAGTCTCTGGTTGCACTTCCTTTTTACTGTGCATCAATTATTTCTTTCCTTCTGCCTCCTGCACACTTCCTCTCCTCCGGACCTCATTCCCTTCCCCAACCAACATCTCTCTCTGTCCCTCCATGAGTCCAACTTTTCTTCCTCTCTCCAACCCTATTGATAACATGTCTTTCTCTCATTCCCTCCCTTACTGCAAAGGGAATGGAGAAAGAGAGAGAGATCCAGGGTGCATCTCTCCCACCCCCTCTAATGCCAAATCCAACATTTCTCCCTCTTTCATCCCCCGGATCATGTGCAGCATTTTCCACCATTGCCCACAAGCCCTATGCCCATTTCTCCTTCTGTCATCCCTCTCCAGCACCATGCCATATCTCTCCCTCCATCACTATGTCCAACATTCCATCCCCTTCAGTCTGTCCCTCTGTTTTCTCTCCACCACCATATCTAAGAATTCTCCTTTGTCCAATTTTTCTCTTTCTTCCTTTCCCCATGTGCACCATCTCTTTCCCTCTCACTCACATACTCATGCTCAACAATTCTCCCAAGTTAGTTCTTTCTTCCTCCCTTCCTTCTGTGTCCTGAGTTCATGCCCCAGCCCTGCCTTCCATCCTTTGTCCCAAATTCTCCCCCTCCTTTCTCCCTTTGTCCCACAATCATGTCCCCTCTCTCCCTTACTTGCTACAAAGTACTCGCTCCCTTCAAGGCCGTCCAGTTCGGCTGTTCCTGCCTTCAGCCACACACAGGGATGCTGCATGTGGCTGGCCCACAAGCCTTCCCTCTGACATCAGCTATGTGCAGCGTGCAAAATCAGCTGCCCTATGTGGCTGAAGGCCGGAAGGAAGTAACGAATCTCACGCTGACCCGGAAGTCTTCCCTCTGATGTCAACACTGACATCGGAGGGAGGGCTTTTCGGATCGGCTTTGGCGGAGAGGGGTGGGAGACCCGCACAATACCGTGTACCCCCAACAAGCGGCTCGCGTAAGAACATAAGAGATGCCGCTGCTGGGTCAGACCAGTGGTCCATCATGCCCAGCAGTCCGCTCACGCGGCGGCCCTTTTGTCAAAGACCAGTGCCCTAACTGAGACAAGCCCTATCAGCGTACGTCCTTGTTCAATAGGAACTTGTCTAACTTTGTCTTGATCCCTGGAGGGTGTTTTCCCCTATGACAGCTTCCGGGAGAGCGGTCCAGTTTTCCACCACTCTCTGGGTGAAGAAGAACTTCCTTACGTTTGTACGGAATCTATCCCCTTTCAACTTTAAAGAGTGCCCTCTCGTTCTTCCTACCTTGGAGAGGATGAACAACCTGTCCTTATCTACTAAGTCTATCCCCTTCAGTATCTTGAATGTTTCAATCATGTCCCCTCTCAATCTCCTCTGTTCGAGGGAGAAGAGGCCCAGTTTCTCTAATCTGTCACTGTTCGGCAGCTCCTCCAACCCCTTAACCATCTTAGTTGCTCTTCTCTGGACCCTTTCGAGTAGTACCGTGTCCTTCGTCGTGTACGGCGACCAGTACTGTATGCAGTACTCCAGGTGAAGGCGCACCATGGCCCGGTACAGCGGCATGATAAACTCCGAACTGTTCGTGATCCCCTTCTTTATCATTCTTAGCATTCTGTTCTCCCTTTTCGCCGCCGCCACACATTGCATAGACGGATTCATCGACTTGTCAATCAGAACTCCCAAGTCCCTTTCCTGGGAGGTCTCTCCAAGAACCGCCCTGGACATCCTGTACTCTTGCTTGAGATTTTTGTTACCAACATGCATCACTTTACACTTATCCATGTTGAATCTCATCTGCCATGGCGATGCCCATTCCTTGAGCCTGATAATGTCACATTGTAGATCTTCGCAATCCCCCTGCGTCTTCACTACTCTGAATAACTTTGTGTCGTCCTCAAATTTAATCACCTCGCTCGTCGTACTATGTCTAGATCATTTATAAAGATGTTGAAGAGTACGGGTCCAAGCACTGAGCCCTGCGGCACCCCACTGGTGATGCTCTTCCAGTCCGAGTATTGCCCATTTACCCCCACTCTCTGTTTCCTATGCTCCAGCCAGTTTTTAATCCACATGAGTATTTCTCCCTCTATTCCATGGCTTGCAATTTTACGAAGTATTTGTTCATGCGTAAACTTGTCGAACGCCTTCTGAAAGTCCAGATATACAATTTCGACCGGGTCACCCTTGTCTATCTGCCTGTTTACTCCCTCGAAGAAGTGCAGCAAGTTTGTCAAACAAGATCTTCCTTCATGCTGGCTGGTTCTCATCAGACCATGTCCATCAAGGTGATCAATGATGCGGTCCTTTATCAGCACCTCTACCATCTTTCCCGGTACCGAGGTCAGACTCACTGGTCTGTAGTTTCCCATATCTCCCCTCAAACCTTTTTTGAAGATCGGTGTAACATGCCATCTTCCAGTCCTATGGAATCTTTCCTATTTTGATCGACAGATTGACTATTAGTTGAAGCAGTTCAGCTATGGTCCCTTTCAGTTCCTTGATGACCCTCGGATGGATGCCATCTGGTCCCGGGGATTTATCGCTCTTAAGCCTATCAGTCTGCCTGCATACCTCTTCTAAGCTGACCGTCAACCCTGTCAGTTTCCCGTTTTCGCTTCCAGCATATAGCCTGATGGGTTCCGGTATGCTGTGTATATCCTCTTTGGTAAATATAGATGCAGAAAATTGGTTCAGTCTATCAGCGATTTCTTTGTCCTCCTTTAGCGCTCCCTTTAGTCCTTGGTCATTCAACGGTCCCACCGCTTCCTTCGTGGGTCATTTTCCTTTAATATATCAAAAGAACGGCTTGAAGTTTTTCGCCTCCTTGGCTATTTTTTTCCTCATAGTCTCTTTTTGCCACTTTTACCTCCTTATGGCACCTGCTTTGGTGTTGTTTGTGCTTATTCCAGTTTTCGTCCGTTTTTGGTCTTTTCCATTCCTTAAACAAGGTTTTTTTTGTCTTTGATCACTTCCTTGACCTCTACAGTGAGCCACGCTGGTTCTTTATTCTTTTTCTTTTTTGATCCCTTGTTGATACGTGATATATATAGATTTTGCGCCTCGGTGACTGTATCCTGAAAAAGAGACCAAGCTTGCTCCAGCGTTCTTATAGTGTTTATCCTCTTCTTAATTTTCTTCCCCACCATGTGTCTCATCCCTTCGTAGTTTCCTTTTCGAAAGTTTTGGGCCGTGGCCGTCGTTCTGGACCGACGTTTTGCCCCTATTTCCATGTTTAAGCATATCATATTGTGATCGCTGTTTCCCAGTGCCCTTTCTGCTTCTACATCCTGTGCCGGTCCTTGCAGCCCATTTAGAACTAAGTCCAGAATTGCGTTTCCTCTTGTGTTTTTCTTGACAAGTTGTTCCAGGAAGCAATCGCCTACAGTATCCAGGAACTTGGTCTCTCTAGCACAACTGGAGGTGCCTAGGTTCCATTCTATCCCCGGATAGTTGAAGTCGCCCATGATAACTGTGTTTCCTCCCTTGCAGTTGCATTTAATCTCATCTGCCATTTCTTCATCAATTTTTTCGGACTGTCCTGGGGGTCGGTAGTAGATGCCTATCCTCGTTTCTGGTCCATTTGTTCCTGGAATTTTGATTCATAGAGACTCTAACTTATCTGTCCGTCGTGGCATGTTTTCTCCAGTAGATTCAATTCCCTCTTTGACGTATATGACAATGCCTCCTCCTTTTTGAGCCACTCTGTCTCTGTGGTATAGTTTGTATCTCAGTAGCACCGTGTCCCAGACATTTTCATCAGTGCACCATGTTTCCGTGATGCCGATGATGTCGACGTCATCCTTTTGTGCCACAGCTTCTAGTTCACCCACCTTATTTCTAAGGCTCCTTGCATTCGTGTACATACACTTGAGTTTGCAGCCTGTTCCCTTCTTGCATGTCCTTTCCTCTTGTGTCTCTTTCGGTCTGTCCTGTCTGCGATCTTCCTGCATGGTATCCTCCGGGTATACCGGTTCCCGAATCATCGACTCTCTCTCTCTCGGTCGACTGTCGGCTTTCCCCTTCTTCCTAGTTTAAAAACTTCTCAACTTCTCTCTTGATGTTACTTGCAAGTAGCTTCGTTTCGTCTCTGCTGAGGTGGAGCCCATCCTTCCTAAATAGTTTGCTCTTCCTCCAGAACGTCATCCAGTTGCGCACAAAGTGGAATCCTTCTTCCTCACACCAGTTCCGCATCCATGTGTTGACTGCTTGCAGCTCCATCTGTCTCTTCTCATCTGCCCTGGGTACCGGCAGGATCTCCGAGATTGCTATCCTCTGTGTTCTGGTCTTCAGCTTCTCTCCTAGCATCCGGAACTGGTACTTCAGTACTTCTCTGTTGTAGTTCCTGTTGCTCACGTTGTTCGTCCCCACATGGATCACCACTGCCATGTCTTCTTCTTCCACACTATCGACAATCCTATTGATGTGGTTCACTATATCTTCTACCTTAGCTTTGGGTAGACAGATCACCAGTCGATCCAGTCTTCCTCCCGCTATGTGGCTGTCAACTTGCCTGATGATAGAGTCCCCCACGACAATTGCTGTTCTCTCTATCTTCTCTTGATTCTCCAAGTTGCAGGTCAGTGTCCCTGGTGTATGTCCATCTCTCCAGCCGTAGGTCCATGTCCTTTGTTCCTATCCATTTCCTCTCATCCTGGCGATCGTCTTCTTGTGGGTTCCCTCTGCTGCTTCCAGATCCTGCTGCTGTGTCCCCCGTTTTCTCCTGGTGGTTGTCCGTCTGCTGGTCCACAATCTCTGTAGGCATATCCTGGCAGTTCCACTGTAGTTGGTGCTTTTCCACGGCCTCCCTGTATGCCTCTTCTATGAAGTTCTCCAGGTCCCGGACTTCTTCCTTGATGGTGTGCTCTGTCTTGATCATCTCTGCATCTCTGTCTTCCTCTTCCACTGCATGAAGTGCCTCCAGTTCCAGTATTCTGCTCTCCAGGAGTCTGACTTGCTTCTTCAGGCTTTCCAGTTCTCCACATCGAGCGCATACGTAAGACCGCCTCCTAGAAAGGAGGTAGTCATACATATGGCAGACGGTGCAGAAAACTGGGTAGCTCAACATCTTGCTTCTGTCTGCTGCCTCTGTTACTGCCCACTTGCCAGTCTCCTGTGGATGTCTTCTATGTCTGCTGTGGATGTCTACTGTGCCTGTTGTGTCTTCTGTGTTCGCCTGGTTATGTCCTCAGTGTCCGCCTGGTTGTGTGTCCTTTGTGCCTGCTTTGTCCTTTGTGCCTGCTGTATCTTCTGTGCCTCCTGTGTCTGCCTGGTTGTGTGCCTCTGTACCTGCTGGATCCGCCTGGTTGAATGTCCTCTGCGTCTGCTGTGGTCTCCCTCTGCTCTTTAGTGGTAGCTTGTCCCTTCTCAAAGCCCTTCGCAAAGGCGCCGTTAGCCCCTCCCCTTTTAAGGAGGAGCTCCTGGTTCTCTGCGGGTAACATCAGCAGCTGGGCGGAGCTACCTCTCTCCGCAGCTCCTCACCCTCTGCCTCCTCTCCTGTTCCTTCCCTTCTGCCTCCTCGTGTCTCCTCGCGTACCCTCTGCGTATTGAGAAACTCTGGTCTATATCCCAGAAATGCTAAAGAAAGACAATTTAATCATGAATTAATAATGAGTTTCACTGTTGGGCAGACTGGCTTGACTGTTTAGGTCTTTATTTGCTGTCCTTTACTATGCTACATCTTCTTTTTATTTTTATTTATTTTTGTTTTGTTTCTTTTTAATTTAGATTAACATGGCAACAACTCTGGTTCAACTTTTTGTTCAGGAATTTTGCCTATTTAAGTTGTACAAAACAAAAAACGTGGGTGTAGCACAAATTTGCACTTATAGGAATCCGCACTGCGCTGCCACTATACTGTGCAATTTAGCTGTTTTACCTCTAACTTGGGGGAAGTGCATGAGTAGAACTTGCTACATCTTTGAAATGAGCAAAGTCCCTTTTGAAGCTAGCTGGAGCTTTTGTTGTTTGTTGCCCTAACACCCTGTCATGATGCTAAATGGATTTGTATACATCTGTGGACATCTCTGCAAATATCTGTACTTAGTGGCAGAGCAGGATTAATTTGTCAAGGGCCCCTAGGCACACTGGGCTCCCTGCCCCGCCCACCCCACCATGCACCCAGGCGGAAACAGGAAGCTGCATCAGAGGGAAGCTTTGAGCAAGCAGCACCACTTGCACAATTACAGTTCCCGTTGCCTTTCTTACCCGCATTGCTTGCTTGTTTTACTTTCCGTCGATGGGGGCCCGCGTTGACCATTTGGGTGGGGCCCGCATTGCCGATCAGGGGGGCCCGCGTTGATGATCGATGCTGGAGGGGCCCATCGCCGTTTGGAAAAAACAATGTTGATGCCCTCCTTCATTGGGCCCCCTTGACCATTTCGGGCCCTAGGCACGTGCCTACTTAGCCTATTGGTTAATCCTGCCCTGCTTAGCAGAGAGGGAAGATGTTTGTGCCCGAACGACAGTGCTGTCCCATTTGCACCAGAATAAATATACCTTGTCCCCTTGGTGTCACAGCAGATGTGATACATATATAACCAATCTGAGTACATGTACAACCAATTTATGCTTTTTCATGGACTTTGCTAGTACTATAGCATTATTCATTGGATTGGTCTGTTTTACAGAACACTGTATTTACATACCAGCCTGGAGATTCCTTCTGCATTGTGTGCCCCAACCATACCTGTGAGGTGGAAGAACTCCTTCACCATCTGCAGATCTCAGAGATACAAGATTGCCCTGTCTGTTTGAAAGTTAAACCAAACACTAAAAAGAAAGGTATCTACTACTGAGCAATGGGCATCTAGTATGTCATACCACTGGTTTATTGTAATAACCCTCTGCCTCATCTCAGTTGAGTTTTAATGAAACCAGGTCATCTTGACAGCTCATTGAATGGTGCTGAGTACCAAAAACTCTGCAAAGCTGGTGCTCTTAATATTATTCCTGCCTTAACCATTTATGCGCTAGCAGAATTCATTATACTGATATCATAATAGTTATTTTCTAAATATGTAATTCTGTATAAATTATGGTAGTCACTCATTCCATATTTTTCTGCGTAGGTCTTGTTTTTATGATATTTGTCAGAGAGGTTTAGAGTCCCAAACTCTGTCAGATTTTTGAAAAATTAATTGAGTAGTTCCATACTCATAAAGCTCCATAAAGGAAAAAGAAAATAGCAAGATGCTTAGCTTTGCAAACTTTTCAGCTTTTTTTGGTCTTTCATTAACTTAAAAAGGCTGCAACCCCAACTTTGTTCTCTGCAGGGGCTTAATTCAATGCAAATATCTGTAGATTTTTCAAATTAAAATGTTGGAATATTTAAGAGAAATTTGAATGTTATACATGTGCATGGCATAAAAATACACACCAAAAAAATCATACTCTCTTCCAGTATCCAAAATAAAAATCTTTTTCAAGTACAGACATTGAAAAACTATGAGCCTGTTTTACAAAGCCGCACAGCAACAGCCTCAAAGCCCTTTAAATCTCTGTGGGCTTCAGGGCAGCAGCCGCTAGCGCAGCTTTGTAAAACAGGCTCTATGTTCAATAGTAGTTCATGTTCTATATCTGTGCAATATCAAAGTTTCTTTATATCATTTCATTTTTTATGATGGTGGAGGGAGCTGAGTTCTTTGTGGAATGGTAACATTGATGCATACTAATGGTGTAGTGTTATGGATGAATTGGAGTCTTCAGCCTACATAATTAAACTATAATTTTTGTTGAATATAACCAGCATTAAAAAATTACATAGCCTGGGAAAGTAGGCTGTTTATTTTTGGGGCAACTGCTTGACAGGTTTTCTGAGTCGAGGAACCTCCCCACTGTATGACTGGTCTCTGAGAGGGCCCTCCTTTGGGAGCCTTGGATGGGATGGCACCATTTCTTCCATCACCTCCAGGAGCTGATTTCCTTGAACCTCCCCCTGCTTCCCAGTCTTTATGCTGATGAACAATAATCTGTACATAGTGTAATCAGCCTCCCTTTCATAAAATGAATGTTTTAAATTATTACATTTCTTCCTGCTATAAACAGGAGCAAATCTGCCGCAACATATTCCTCAGAAAAGTACACCAGCCTTCATTCTTTCCTGGTGCCTTGAAATAAGAGCAGTCCCCAAAAAGGTAGGGGTTTATTTGACTTATTAAGTATAATATAAATGTATTCCTTTTTTTTTCTCTTCTTTTTAGCTTATTTTCCATAAGGAAACGGGGGGGAATGTATGTGTTTGTTTATTACCCTTACCCTTGAACTGTCCTTTCTCAACCCCTTTGTGTCTGTCCTTGCCTCCCTCTTAATAACTTTTATTCCATTGCAATAGGTGAGATATTCTAGATAGCTGGATTATTTCCCCATACCTGCATGCTGCAGAAGGAATCCACGCCGTATTTTTCACTCTGCCTCTGGTGTACTTAACTGTGCTGTTTAACTCCCTCTAGAGTTTTTTTCCTTCTGCATGACTACAGTTCTGTGTGTTTTGCTCTCCCTGTTTTAATATAATTTGTCCTCTTTCCAGATAATTTCATGCTTAATGCAAATTCACAGACTTCGGTCTGTAGCTGACAGGCTAATCTCTTTTTGGGTACCTGTTGGCCACCCTGCATAGTTTTAACTGGAACTCAGGGTCATCCCTGAAGTGGATCACCTGCTGTTAAGCGGGGGTTGAGCGCAGGCTGTTAGGCGCCCTTAGGAGGCTCGGTGATATCTCACAGGGTGACGGCTGCGTCTTTGTGTCTCTATCCATCCTGATGTACATCCGTCGGTCCACAGGGATGGAGGTATAGACAGACAGAGGAGTGTGACTGGCAGCCTGAAGTCTCTAGAGTCGGGAGTGGTACCGGAAGACTGGAGAAGGGTGGATGTGATCCCTCTCAACAAAAGTGGAAGTAAGGAAGAAGTAGGGAATTACAGGCCGGTAAGCCTGACTTCTGTGGTAAGCAAATTAATGGAAACAATTTTAAAACAGAAAATGGTCAAGTTTCTGGAATTCTGTGGATTACAGGACCAGAGGCACTACCAAAAGGTTGATCCTAAATACTCCACAAAAATAAAAATCTGATAAAACCAAAGACATTGTGGAGAAGATGATCAAGATGCAGGCTTTATTAAAAGTTCAATTCAATAATCCATGAAAATAAATATCTAGGACCGGAAGTAACATGGATTCACTAGAAGAAGGTCTTATCAGACAAATCTGATCAATTTGATTGGGTAACAGGGAAGCTAGACTCGGGAGAATCTCTGGACATAGTGTACTTGGATTTCAGTAAAGCTTTTGACAGCGTCCCACACCGTAGACTGTTAAGCAAGATGAAATCGATGGGGTTAGGTGAGACACTAATTGCATGGGTTAATGATTGGCTGAGTGGTAGACTTCAGAGGGTGGTGGTCAACGGCACCCTTTCTGAGACATCGGATGTGACCAGCGGAGTGCCACAGGGCTCAGTCCTGGGTCCATTCCTCTTTAACATATTCATAAGGGACTTGACCCAAGGGCTTCAGGGTAAAGTAACACTATTCGCTGATGACGCCAAAATATGTAATATAGTAAGTGAAACCAATTGGCAGGATAGTATGACGCAGGATCTGCTTACGTTGGAAAACTGGTCCTCGACATGGCAGCTGGGCTTCAACGCTAAGAAATGTAAGGTCATGCATCTCGGCAGCGGAAATCCATGCAAAACTTACACCTTAAATGGAGAAACATTAGCTAGGACTTCAGAAGAACGAGACTTGGGAGTAATCATCAGTGCAGACTTGAAGGCTGCCAGACAAGTAGAGAAGGCCTCATCCAAGGCGAGGCAAATGATGGGATATATCAGTAGAAGCTTCATCAGCCGCAAACCTGAAGTCATAATGCCACTATATAGAACCATGGTCAGACCTCATCTGGAATACTGTGTGCAATTCTGGAGGCCGCATTACCATAAAGACGTGCTTAGAGTTGAGTCGGTTCAACGGATGGCCACTAGGATGATCTCCGGGCTTAAAGGTCTCCCGTACGAAGAAAGACTAAACAAATTGCAGCTCTACACTCTAGAGGAACGCAGGGAAAGGGGGGACATGATTGAGACATTTAAATACATCACAGGACGTGTCGAGGTGGAAGACGACATCTTCTTTCCCAAAGGTCCCTCGGTTACAAGGGGGCATCCGCTCAAACTCAGAGGAGGGAAATTTAATGGTGACACCAGGAAGTATTTCTTCACAGAAAGGGTGGTAGATCACTGGAATAAGCTTCCAATGCAGGTGATCAAGGCCACCAGCGTGCTTGACTTTAAGAATAAATGGGACATACACGTGGGATCCCTACGAGGGTAGAGTTAAGGAACTAGGTCATTAGTACTCAGACTTAATGGGGTGGGTCAGAAGAGTGGGCAGACTTGATGGGCTATAGCCCTTTTCTGCCGTCAAATTTCTATGTTTCTAATTTCTTTGACTGGGTAACCAGAGAATTGGAAAGAGGATGTGCGCTAGATGTGGTGTATTTAGATTTTAGCAAAGCCTTTGACAGTGTCCACACAGATGTCTAATAAATAAACTGAGTGCCCTCGGGATGAGTCCCAAAGTGACAGGCTGGGTCAAGAACTGGTTTAGTGGAAGGCGACAGAGGGTAGTGATCAATGGAGATCGCTCTGAGGAAAGGGATGTTACCAGTGGTGTGCCTCAAGATTCTGTCCTTGGGCCTGTTCTTTTTAACTTTTTTATAAACGATATTTCTGAAGGGTTGTCGGGTAAAATTTGCCTCTTTGCAGATGATACCAAAATCTGCTTTAGAGTAGACACACCGGATGGTGTGAATAACATGAAGAAAGACCTGGCGAAGCTTGAAGAATGGTCTGAAAATTGACAGCTAAAATGTAATGCTAAGAATTGCAAGGTCATGCATTTGGGCTGCAAAAACCCAAGGGAACGGTACAGTTTAGGAGGTGAAGAACTTATCTGCACAACAGAAGAATTGGACTTGGGTGTTATTGTATGTGATGATCTTAAGGTGGCCAGAACAGGTTGAAAAGGTGACGGCGAATGCTAGAAGGATGCTAAGTTGCATAGGGAGAGGTATGGCTAGTAGGAAAAAGGAGGTATTGATGCCCCTGTATAAGACTTTGGTGAGACCTCATTTAGAATATTGTGTATAATTCTGGAGGCCGCACTTTCAAAAAGATATAAAAAGGATGGAGTTGGTCCAGAGGAAGGCTACTAAAATGGTATGTTGTCTTCATCATAAGACTTAAAGATCTCAATCTGTATACTTTGGAGGAAAGGCGGGAGAGGGGACACATGATAGAGACGTTTAAATACCAACGTAATGTAAATGCACATGAGTCGAATCTCTTTCATTTGAAAGGAAACTGCAATGAGAGGGCATAGGATGAAGTTAAGAGGTGGTAGGCTCCAGAGTAATCTAAGGAAATACTTTTTTACAGAAAGGGTGGTAGATGCATTGAACAGTCTTCCAGAAGAGGTGGTGGAGACAGAGACTGTGTCTGAATTCAAAAGGGCCTGGGATAGACATGTAGGACCTCTCAGAGAGAGAAAAGGATAATGGTTACTGTGGATGGGCAGACTAGATGGGCCATTTGGCCTTTATCTGCCATCATGTTTCTATGTAAGAATCATTCCCAGCATTGTGGCAGTGAAATTCTCATACAGCTACTGTGAGAGAGCTGAAAGCAGGTTTGCAGCATGGATCTTGTCTGGTTACAGTGAGTACACAGGCTGACACAACCTCTGAGACACATTGAGGGAGGTTGGAAAAGTGGGGTTTTGAGTGTTTCTGGATGTTCCCCTGTGTTCCCCCTTCTGAAGAATCCAAAAATCTTGTTTTTAAAGTTAGGGAAATGTGTAAAAAAAAAAAAAAAAAAAAATCAAAATTTTGGTGTGAAGTTTGTGCCAGTGGCCATCTTGGATTTTTAGCAATCTTTTTTTGTCTTCAGCTCCCTGCTTCTTCAAAACTTTGAATTTTGCCTAGAAAACTGCTGGGATGGAGTCCTTGGGCTCTTTTTTCCAGGATTGTGCAAATTTAGTGCTTTTAGTGTGTTTGTGCCATGAGCAGTGTGGCACAGGTAGGTGGGCTGTAGTGTCCAGTTTAGCTTCTCCCCTGCTGAAGCAGGTGACCTAATGCTCAGCAGGGCGGCTGGCATTGCTTTTGGGGCTTGATACAGCTGGTTCTTCCATCAGCCCAGCTGCAGACTACCCTGCAGCCTAAGAAACACATCTTTAAGTCATTTAATGGTGACTTTATGCTCCAGGAACTGTACACCTTTTCTGAATTTGATGGAAAAAAAAAATCAGGTATTCTTCCTCTGAGCAGTTTCCATCCATCGCCTCTGCGGTGTCTCTTAGTGGCATGGTGCCTTTGGGCGCCTCCTTGCGTCAGCCTGCTGCATCTGTTGCACTGCCTGATCCTGATCTGAAGGACACATAGGCTGATATGTTTCTTACTGATCCCTTGTTTGCTGGTACAGCGCTCCCCAGGATGGGAGATCAGGGATTGTGTGCTGGGGGCCTTGGATCCTGGTATGGATACTATGGTCCTGAGCTTATTTCAGTTTTCAGCTCTGCCAGACCTTGCTGCTGAGTCTTTGCAGGAATTGAACTTTGTCCCTCAGCCGGGTCCATCCACTTCTACCTCCTGGCTTTGTGGTGTGTGCTGATATCTGGATACGGGTGTTCTGGTCTCAGAGCAGTTTGACTTTAAGGGGGATGCTTTGCATATTTTCTGGAGCTTTGTCACGCATGTTTCCGCTGGCACAGGAGTATCAGCAGCCTTTGTGCAGCCCCAGTGGATTCTTTGGTGGCACAAGTGACAAGTGCCCCCTCTCCCCAGGTGGGGTGGGGTGGTGTTGAAGGATATACAAGACCTCAGCGTGTCTGTGGTCCTCAGGAAATCTCTTGATGCAGCTACTTTAGGTATTAAAGCTGCTTCGGTGATGTCTTTATGGCACATGCCTGTCCCTCTCGGCTGTGCACACTGGAGAGTGAAGCGATGGATTCCCTTCTTCAACTTCTAAACTAAACTAAACCTTAGCTTATATACCGCATATTCTCTATAAATATAGAGCTCGACATGGTTTACAAAAATTAAAAGGGAAGTACAGTGGGAGTTGGTGGTAGGGGGTTGCAGAAATTTACATTTTTGAAAATAGCCAAGTTTTAAGGTATCTTCAGAATAGTTGGAAAGAGCCCAGGTTACGCAGCTGGGCAGGGAAATTATTCCAAAGCTCTGTAGTTTTGAAGTAAAGAGATTTCCCTAATTTTCCAATGTAGGTAATGCCTTTTAGTGAGGGGAAAGATAATTTGAGCTTTTGGATAGATCTGGTGATGTCAGGTCTCGCAGCATTCCAAGAAAGAGGAATTAAAGGGGGAAGAATGCCATGCAGGATCTTGAAAGTTAGGCAGGCACATTTAAAGTACATTACATTATATTAGGGACTTCTATTCCGCCATTACCTTGTAGTTCAAGGCGGATTATAAATGGATTGTCCGGAGATTAGAAGTATTTAGGGAGTAGTTTGTACATTTCTATGAGTTGCTAAGGATTACATCTGAGTTGTCATGATATTGGAGGTACATATGTAGTAGTTGCAGGTGATGCTTGGGACATTCCTGATTGTGTTAGTTCGGTTTTATGTGTTTTTTGAATAGAAGGGTTTTTATTTCTTTCTTGAAGGTTTTGTAATCTGTGGTCGTGGTCAAAAGGTTGTATAGTTGGGGGTCAACCCTGGAAATTACTGGGAGCCAGTGGTCAAAAGGTTGTAGAGTTGTGGGTCAACCCTGGAAATTACTGGGAGCCAGTGGAGTTGTAGCAAGAGCGGTGAAACATGGTCAAATTTGCTCTTTGCAAAGGTCAGCCTAGCTGCAGTATTCTGGATCTACTGAAGTCTTTGAAGAGTTTTCTTGCTCAGATTTAAATAGACCAAGTTGCTGTAGTCCAACCTTGAAAGAATAATTGATTGAACAAGGACAGCAAAATGTTGTTGGTGGAAACAGGATCTCACTTTCTTCAACATATGGAGGCTAAAAAACCATTTTTTTACTAGAGAGTTAAGATGATCAGTAAATGAAAGTGTTTAGTCTATAATGACGCCCAAAACTTTGCTTAAGAATTCAATCTGCAGTGAAGGTCCAGAAGGCAGTGGAATGAACGGAGGTAGGTGATCTAACTTTGGGCCAAGCCAAAGTAGTTTTGTTTTGGACTCATTTAGCTTCATTTGTTCAGTAAGGGCCTAAGATTGAAGTTTCATTATGCATTCTATAATATTCTTGGTGAGGTTAGTAAGATTTGAATCTATCTCGAGAAGTTCAAAGATGTCATCTGCATATGTACACAGTGTTTCAAAGGGGGAGAGATGGAAAAGCTTCAAGGTGGACATATAGATATTGAAAAGAATAGGGGACAGAGGTGATCCCTGCAGGACTCTGCATAACGGTTTCCAGGGTGATGACCTGGTGCCATTCATATTAACAGTGTATGAGCGAGATCTTAAAAATTTTGAGAACCAGTCTAAGACGAGCAGAATTAATACCTATCTCAGAAAGTTGGTAGATCAGAATGTCATGGTGAATGACATCAAAGGCCGCAGATAGGTCAAATTGTAATAGAATATCAAACTTATTACAAGAGTGTAGTTGCTGAAGCTTTGAGAATAGTGAGACCAATAGAAATTCGGTACTGAAGTTAGGCAAGGAACAGAATGGAAAATCTAAATATGATGAAAGTTGACTCTTAACATTTTGGTCATGGCTGGAATGGCTGGTCATTGCTGGAATGGATTATATGGCAGATGCCTTCTATGCATTCTTGAGAGCTTTGGCAAAAGTGTCAATGTACTCGCTCTCGGACCACTGATTGCTCTGGGTCAGATAACAGACTGGTGATTCCACTTTAAGGGTGTTATTAGCTAGGATGCTTTTTAAGGGGCACTTGTTGCTTGGCAAAGGCCTGGATGATCTCATGGATTCTGTGGTGGACCTGCCTGATAGTGGACCCAGACATAAGAACATAAGAATTGCTGCTGCTGGGTCAGACCAGTGGTACATCGTGCCCAGCAGTCCGTTCATGCGGCAGCCCCCAGGTGAAAGACCTGTGCTCTAAATGAGTCCAGCCTCACCTGCGTACGTTCCAGTTTAGCAGGAATTTGTCCAACTTTGTCTTGAATCCCTATATGTCCACCTTGAAGCTTTTCCATCTGTCCCCCTTTGAAACACTGTATGCATATGCAGATGCCATCTTCGTCCTTCTCGAGATAGATTCAAATCTTACTAACTGGAGGGTGTTTTCCCCTATAACAGACTCTGGAAGAGCGTTCCAGTTTTCTGCCACTCTCTGGGTGAAGAAGAACTTCCTTACGTTTGTACGGAATCTATCCCCTTTCAACTTTAGAGAGTGCCCTCTCGTTCTCCCTACCTTGGAGAGTGTGAACAATGTCTTTATCTGCTAAGTCTATTCCCTTCAGTATTTTGAATGTTTCAATCATGTCCCCTCTCAGTCTCCTCTTTTCAAGGGAGAAGTGGCCCTTTTTCTCCAATCTCTCACTATATGGCAACTCCTCCAGCCCCTTAACCACTTTAGTTGCTCTTCTTTGGACCCTTTCAAGTAGTACCGTGTCCTTCTTCATGTATGGCGACCAGTGCTGGATGCAGTACTTCAGGTGAGAGCACACCATGGCCCGGTACAGCAGCATGATAACCTTCTCTGATCTGTTCGTGATCCCCTTCTTAATCATTCCTAGCATTCTGTTCGCCCTTTTCGCCGCTGCCGCACATTGCGCAGATGGCTTCATTGACTTATCGATCAGAACTCCCAAGTCTCTTTCCTTGGGGGTCTCTCCAAGTACCGCCACTGTGTTCGTGCATGATATTTTTGTTACCGACATGCATCACTACACTGAGTCAAAGCGCACATGTGGCCTCTACAGGAGCCCCTCCTGTCTTGGTGATCCCATCAACGTCACCCCCTTCAGATGCTGCTCCCCTGGACAGGGACAATGAGGAGCAATTTACGAGGGTGGCTTCAGGGAGCGTCCCTATCAGAGGGCATTTCCCTTCAGATCACGGAATGGGTGACTTTCACGATTGACTGATGCCAGTCTTTTTGGCTAGGAAGTCCATTGTGGTGACTGATTCATCCAGGGCCAGTGGACCCCCCCCTAAACAAGGGTGGTCCATATATCGCTTAGAGCTCCGAGCCATAAGATTAGCGTTAAGAGCTCTAGAAGGAAAAACAATAAGGGTCTTTTCTAACAACGCCACCATGGTGGCTTATATTAATCGGCAGGGGGGCACTAGAAGCACAGATGCTATTCCAGTGGGTGGACATGCACCTTCAAGCTCTCTCCATGGCGCATGTGGCTGGAGTAGAAAATGTGCAAGCAAACTTTCTTGGTCAACAAGTCCTGGATCCAGGGTAGTGGTCCGTCTTGCAACAGGAAGTCAAGCACTTTTTCAGTGGAGTTAGTAAGCTTAGTTTAGCCTTGGCAGGATCACAACTCATCCAGGCCTGGTGTTTTTAGTGGTCCTAGACTGGTCTTGCCATCCGTGGTGCATGGATTTCGTCCATCTTCGGCAGGACAATGGCCTCAAGCTCCCTCTTCATCTCGGTATTCTCAATCAGGGACCTGTTCCTTTAGAAAATCCCAGCGCTTTGGTCTTATGGCATGGCTCCTGAGCACAAGGCCCTGATTCAAAGAGGCTACTCCGATGTAGTCTTTGTCACTCTTATGCAAAATAATAATAATTAAAAAAAAATATATATATATATATATAAGCCCTCTACTATGGTGGCCTATGCCAAGGCTTGGAGGGCTTTTCAACAGTGATGTGCCAGGGAACAGGTGGAGTCCTTGCGGGCTTCTGTTCTGGTGGTAGTAGCATTCCTGCAATCTGGTTTAGAGTGACACCTAGCAGTTGTTCCCCTCAAGATATAAGTGGCAGGCTTCTTGTGCTTCAGGGCACGCGGCTGTACAGATTTGCTTATGGTTCTTCCGGATGTGAGCAGATTTCTCAGGGGCATGCTTCGCATGAGGCCGCCTCTATGGCAGCCTTTTCCTATGTGGAACCTTATACTATGTTGAAGAGACTTAATAAATCTTTTTGAACTGCTTCAGGATGTATCATTTTTGGACCTTATGGTCAAGGCAGTGTTCCTAGTGCTGTTCATCTCAGCAAGATGCATTTCTGAACTACAAATTCCCTCCACACTGTTCCTTCCTTTCTTCCAAAAGTTGTTTCAGTTCGTCTTCCTGCCTTCCAACTCACGGGATTGGGTTAGACAAATAAAGTCTTAAGGAAATTGGATTTCAGCAGAGTATTGCTTCACTGCTTAGTCAGAACAAATGATTTTCGTCTTTCAGACTATCTGTTTGGTCTGATTAGTCAATTCAGTTGCTGACTGTAGGTTTCCATGTATCCACTAGATGGCAGCATTGTAAAAGGATATGAGGCACATATTTGTACTGTAACTTTACAAGTCTGCTATTAGCAACTACACAAAAATTTGTTTTAGCAAAGAAGAAAAGTTGTGCACTGGTTAGGGAATAGCACCATTTAGATGATTTTCACAACCCATCTGCTTCATAGCTTCTTCAGATGTGTTATCTATTCTTTGTACCTGTCAGTTCCAGAAACCTTGCTCTGCTGGAAATCATCTGTGTGTGTCTGAAGGTTTCCTCATTAAGCATGTAAGTCTGAGTCATTCATTTCTTCCTGAGTTTGAGCAGATAGTATGGCAGCATAGGCATCTGATGTAAATTTCTTATGTAGATGGAAAGAGATGTCTTTTTTAATAAGTTCAGAATATATCTGTTGAACTGTGAATCTTGATTAAGGTAAAATGATGTTGTGACTAACAAAAAATGCATTTGCTTGCACTTGCACATATTTGAGAAGTTTTATGCCTACATTTTAAAAATTTTATTTGTGTGCTGTGTGCAAAGATGCATAGCTTTGGAAAGACAAGCATACAAGTCAAAGTAACTGATGTTTCTTCTGGTTAAACGATGGCATGAATCCCTCCTCTGAAATATCTTGCTGGCTATCTTTATCCTTAAGAGAAAAAATTTACATGCAACACATCTGCTTTATTTAACTAGGCTGATTTTTCAGAGGTGGGGGGGAGGGCTCTGCACTCTTAGCTTAAAGAGAACAAGGGCTATGAGCTTTCAGTCACAATTGCCCATAGACCTTTTATATCTTCAGTCTCTCCATTTTGCTAGTCTTGCAAAGACAGTTCTTAGGCTAGAGCCATCACTATGACTCCTTCCAGGCCTTTGCACTCATGGTCCATGAATCTGGTCATTGGATGTCACCCTTGAGTAATGATAACAGTTCTCTTCCCTCATGAAGAGTCTGAATGCTGCTGCCACAATATTCCCAGCCCCAGTTGACACAGGCAGCAGAAGACCTGACCCATTGATTGAATTACACAGCAGTGCCACTGAACTACCAGGCTGGTCCTGTATGTTCAGTTTCTAATACAGGCTAATTACTGGTTAAATGATATCCTCAGTGAAAATATAGTTTAATATTTTTAAAAGAAGCAACATGAAAGGGTTTTAGAGTTGAGACGGTGAGTGACAGACACATGAGCACATATATAGTTCTAGAAGTGGCTCTGCATGGTTATATGACACATCGCTTATTTTTCTGAGCTATAATATATGGTCACTAATTTGGCTCATATTACTGAATTCTGAAGGCTCACATACAGTGCTGAAAACCAAGACCATACTGAGCTATAATTGCACACTATTCAACTTGCCCACCTGCTTCACCTCTACCAGTGAGAGGAGAGACACTGGGCTGGGATACACTTTTGTGCCTCTCCATATTTGCACCCTCTGCAGCCGCACTGCTTGTGTGTTCTTGGTATAGTACTGCTAAAAATGGTGTCCCTCTCTGCCATCAGCCAGTCTGGCAAGTTGGAAAGCACAGTGACAAGTGACAGTGATAAGTGTGTGTTAACGTGAGGGTCACTGTCATTCTGGCAGCGTATAGCCTATGGCACCACATGCTGTCTTGAGTAAATTAATCAGAGAAAATAAACTGTGGAGCCCTTGTTGAAGCTACCCTTTTGTTTCCAGACACTGCAATAGTCGGTCCATATTTTTGGTATTAGTTTTCTTCTGGGTTAAGGGCCTTTTTGCCTATCCCTTATTAACAATACCTTTTTATTTTGATCATTAACTTTTTTTTATTTGACCATACAAGTTTGTTTTTCACCCCATTTCAAATGTAGAAATATAAATTTCTAGAAAAAGCTAGAAGCCTCTCTGAATAAACATCCAAACCAAAAAACCAGGTTTCTATACCACAACTTAAAAGTTATGTCAATGTTGAGAGGAAAGGTCTCAGACATCCTGCTTCGTTCAATGAATGAACATTGGATTTACAAATGCAGGGTGGATTATCGTTCATCGACCAAAACCTCTCACTCATTCATTTAAAGCTTGTGTGAATCTATCATACTCAATAAATATCATGCTCAATAAATATCAGCCAAAAATGTACTGATCTTAAAACTTCTTCAAAAGCGCTTTAGTGCCTTTGTGCAAAGTGCGTTATACATAAAGGCACTATAGCACTTTTGAAGAAGTTTTAAGATCAGTACATTTTTGGCTGATATTTATTGAGCATGATAGATTCACACAAGCTTTAAATGAATAAGTGAGAGGTTTTGGTCGATGAACGATAATCCACCCTGCATTTGTAAATCCATTATTCATTCATTGAACGAAGCAGGTTATCTGAGACCTTTCCTCTCAACATTGACATAACTTTTAAGTTGTGGTATAGAAACCTGGTTTTTTGGTTTAAATGTAGAAATATATACATACAGTATGGGGCTCATAATAAATAAAAAAAATACATCTAAAACTCCACCTAAATTGATACTTGGATGATCTAAAAGGCAAGTCGTCCATGTGCCGATAATTGAAATGGGTTTTAGATGTATCTAAAAACAGCTTAGGCCTTTTCAGTGCTGCTGTACGCCCAGAGTTGAAAGGGGCATTTTAGGAGGAGTGGTGAGGGCAGGATTTTGGCGGGATGTGGACCGACCTAGACTTAGTTGTATTGCAAGTATAACCGAAAGTTTAACCAGACTGCCTAGACGGAGCTTATACATAGTGACTTAGGCCATCTAAAAACAGGTCTAAGTGGCAAAAAGGTATCCAAAGTGACCAGATAACCACTGTAGAGACAAAGTACACTCCCCCCAGTGATCACTGACCCCCCAACACTGCCATATAAATCGGAATAAAAAACAAACATATCTGCCTCCAGAACATCAGCACCTGGCATAGGAAAGCCGAGTAGATCTGCACAGAGATGGCTTAAGTGGTCTGGTGGGCTAGTGAACCATAGAGAGGAGGACCCAGGCCCATAAGCCACTCTAACCACTGCATTCATGGTAAAACATGTGCACCCACCAAAATCCTTTTGTACATGCTATTGAGGTGGTAGACAGGTGGGTCTAGTAGGTTTTGGGGGTGTTTTAGGGGGCTCACTATGACCTGCAAGAAAGTTGTAGTGAGATGTTTATGTGGCACCCTTTTTGTGAAGTTCACAGCAGTGTCCTGTGAGGTGCCCCACTACTCTGTTGCCATGTCTGGGTAGGCAGTCCATCACTTTGCTGAACACGCCCACGTCCAAAAGGTCTTGTTCTAGGCGTTTTTGACTTGGATGATTTTTTGGACGAGAATGGGGTATAATGATAGACGACTTAGTGGTCTGGACGATCAAACGGCTGGTCGTACAAGTAGACGATTTTCGGAAAAAAAAAATAATAATTTTGGATGTATTTTTTAAGAATGAACTTTAGACACTGCTGACTTTGAGCGACTAGTGACGTAGGCCCAAAACGGACTTAGACGTGTTTTTTGATGATGCCCCTCTATGTGTGTATGTGTGTGTGTGTGTGTACAGGGTTTTGAAAATCTTTGTTGGCACTGAAGTTAGGAGGATGCAGCATCTTCAGTCCCAGCTGGAGCTCAGGAAGGAGAGGTTGTACGCCGACAACATCCAAGAAATCAACACCAAACTCGACAAAATCAGTTCTTGGATCCGAATCAACAGACTATCTCTTAACACTGTCAAATCTCGAGGCATATTATTTCTGGTTCAAAAAAAAAATGAAACTCTAAAAATCCCGTCGAACTCAAACCCAAAATAAAACTACTAGAAATCATCCTAGACAAAGATCTTAATTATCACAATCAAATCAGTTCATTGATTCAAAAATGCTTTTATAAACTTAGACTAATTTGTTCTACATCTGTCCTTGAGTCCTCCTCTATTCACACTCTAATTTATTCCCTGATTATCTCACATATTGATTATTGCAACTCGCTATATTACTGTATAACTAAAAAAGAAATCCGTTGATTACAACTGATCCAAACTGCCATCAAACTTATTTACAAAGCAAAAAAATATGATCACATTATTCCACTACTTTGTGAAGCTCATTGGTTACCAGTTTACCACCGAACAACATATAAAATACTCCTACTCGCCTTCAAAATTAAACTCACTCGTTCCCCAGCTTTCTTAGACAAATACCTCATCCCTTACATATCCTCATGGGGGCCCTGAGATCCACCAATTAGAATTTGTTGACTGTTCCCCCAATCAAGGAACTTTTCTATACCTCTAACACCATCTTCTCCGCCACAGCCCCTGCTCTCTAGAATTCCCTTCCATCTCACCTCCGCCTTGAAGAATCTCTTGACAAATTTAAAATCAAACTCAAAACTTTTCTTGTTCAAGATGCTTAGCAAAATAGAAGATAAGATCCCTTCCCTGTTTACATTAATGATGAACATGAACCGCTTTTGAGAAGCGACTTCCCCTCTCTTATTCATCCCTTCCCTTCCTTACCTCCCTTTAAATTTTATTTTATCTTCGATGCATCTTACCCCTTCACCAGTGCCTTTTGTATCAAATTGTCCATGTTTTGTCTAACAACTATATAATTTACATATTGCCCCCTTTTATTTTCTCTCATTTGTTAAAAAAATTTTTTAGTATTGTAAACCAACTAAATACTTGTCGATGGTCACTATATCAAATAGTAAATAAACTTGGAAACTTGGGGCTACTTTTATCAAGCCACGCTAGTGGGGTTAGCGCGTTGGACATTTTATCACGTGCTAAAAAACTAATGCCTGCTCAATGCAGGTGTTAGCAGTTAGCGTGGCAGGTGGTTTAACATGCGGTATTACATGCGTTAAACCCCTACCACAGCTTGATAAAAGGACCCCTTGGATGCATGCAAGGGGTACATCAATAGTTAGGTGCCATTGACATGTGTTTTGAGTCTTAGCGACTTGATGAATTACAGATCTAAAAAGAAATCAGTTTTGTGCTAGTCCAGTTGGGTCCTCCAGTGTCATCCCATTGGTTGTTTTTAACATATTCAGCCATCTGATTGCAGGTCACCCTCTTCGCCTGGCTCCTTCGATCCTCCCAAACATGATGTCCTTCTCAGCACGCCCCCCCCCTCTCTCCCTCACGATCGTGGGTCAAATAGCAAAAAATAAAAACGTGTGATTCCCCTACCAGGTTAGCATCATTGAGCACCTTGATGGACACAATATGATGCGGACCAGCTAGCATGGCTTCAGCAAAGGAAGATCTTGCTTGATGAACTTGCTAGACTTCTTCAAGGGAATAAACAGGCAGATTGACAAAGGTGACCTGGTCGACATTGTATATCTGGATTTTCAGAAGGCGTTTGACAAGGTTCCACATCAACGACTACTTCAAAAAATTGTGAGCCATGGAATCGAGGGTGAAATACTCACATGGATTAAAAACTGGCTGGCGGGTAGGAAACAGAGAGTGGGAGTAAATGGACAATATTCAGACTGGAAAAGCATCACCAGTAGAGTGCCGCAGGATTCGGTGCTTGGGCCCGTGCTCTTCAACATATTTATAAACGATCTGGAAATTGGCACAACTAGTGAGGTGATTAAATATGCAGACGATACAAAGTTATTCAGAGTAGTGAAGATGCAGGAGGATTGTGAAGATGTGCAACGTGACATAAACACGCTTGAGAAATGGGCCCCAACATGGCAAATGAGGTTCAAAGTGGATAAGTGTAAGATGATGCATGTCGGTAACAAAAATCTTATACACGAACTAGTCTTTAAGCCCTTTAAATTAACGGGTGGTAGAACAGATGTGTCTGCCGTCTCTCTCTCTCTCTCCTTGGCCACTGTCTGTCTTTCTTTCTGTCTCTCTCTCTCTCTCTCTCTCTTTGGCCACTGTCTGTCTGTCTTTCTTTCTTTCTTTGTCTCTCCTTGACCATTGTCTGTGTGTCTGTCTTTCTTTCTGTCTCTCTCTCTCTCCTTGGCTGCTGTCTTTCTGTCTGTCTGTCTCTCTCTCTCTCTCTCTCCTCTTGGCTGTTGTCTGTTTGTCTTTCTGTTTTTCTGTCTCTTTCTCTCTCTCTCGTTTGCCTCTGTCTTTCTGTCTGTCTCTCTCTCTCTTTGGCCGCTGTCTGTGTGTCTTTATGTCTTTCTATCTCTTTCTCTCTCTCTCTCTCTCGTTTGCCGCTGTCTGTCTTTCTGTCTGTCTGTCTCTCTCTCTCTCCTTGGCTGCTGTCTCTGTGTCTTTCTGTCTCTTGTTGGCCGCTGTCTGTCTGTCTTTCTGCCTCCTTCTCTCCTTGGCTGCTGTCTGTGTTTGTCTATCTTTCTGTCTCTTTCTCTCTCTCTCTCCTTGGCCGCTGTCTCTCTCTCTCTTTGGCCACTGTCTGTATGTCTTTCTGTTTCTCGTTGGCCGCTGTCTGTCTGTCTTTCTGCCTCTCTCTCTCCTTGGCTGCTGTCTGTGTTTGTTTGTCTTTCTGTCTCTTTCTCTCTCTCCTTGGCCGCTGTCTGTGTGTCTGTCTGTTTCTTTCCATCCTCCCGTTCCCCGCCTTCGCCCCACTCCCCTTCCTATGGCCGCCCCCCACCCCACCCCCCTCTCTGCAGTAGCGCCACCAGCCTCCAGCGCCATGGCAGTGAATAAACAAATCCTCATCTTCCACCCACCCAACGAACTCAAATTCTGAAGTAAGGGGGTGTTGTTTTGCCGCCGGGCAGGCAGAGAGCATGGCTCCTGCGAGCTGCAACGGTGCTCTGACTCAAAGGGGAGAGTGGAGGCAGAGGAGAAGGCCGTGCAACAAGGGAGCGGCAGTGGTTGTGGCCTTCTCTCCCCTAGCTCCGTAGCTCGGTCGCCGCTGCCTTCTTCTCTCCCCAATGTCAGCGCCGAACGTCCACATGCACATGCTCCAAACATCCACGCGTATGCACCGCACTCTTTAACATTCTGTCGGCCACGGAGCTACAGATGCACGGTGCCACCAGGTTTGAAGTACGCATGTGTGCTAAGGGAATTATAGCGGATACAGGATGTCCGGGGCGGTACTTTGAGAGACCCCCCCCAGGAAAGAGACTTGGGATTACTGGTTGACAAGTCGATGAAGCAGTCCACGCAATGCGCGGTGGCGGAGAAAAGTGCGAACAGAATGCTAGATTAAGAAAGGAATCACGAACAGATTGGAGAAGGTTATCATGCTGCTGTACCGGGCCATGGTACATCCTCACCTTGGATACTGCGTCCAGCACTGGTCGCCGTATATGAAGAAGGACATGGTACTACTTGAAAGGGTCCAGAGAAGAGTGACTAAAATGGTTAAGGGGCTGGAGGAGTTGCCGTACAGCGAGAGATTAAAGAAACTGGGCTTCTTCTTCCTTGAAAAGAAGAAACTGAGAGGGGACATGATCGAAACATTCAAGATACTAAAGGGAATAGACTTAGGGCTACTTTTACTAAGCTGCTTTAGGGCTTTAACGCGTGGAATAGCATGAGCTAAATTGCCACCCGCGCTAGACCTTAATGCCAGCATTGAGCTAGCATTAGTTCTAGCCATGTAGCATGGGTTTAGCGCTCACTAAAATGCTGCATGTGCTAAAAACGCTAACGCGG
Source organism: Geotrypetes seraphini (assembly GCF_902459505.1). NCBI lineage: Eukaryota > Metazoa > Chordata > Amphibia > Gymnophiona > Dermophiidae > Geotrypetes > Geotrypetes seraphini. Next base: position 277,335,107 of record NC_047085.1, on the reverse strand, counting down.
CTTAGTAAAAGGAGCCCTTAGTAGATAAAGACAGGTTGTTCACCCTCTCCAAGGTAGGGAGAACGAGAGGGCACTCTCTAAAGTTGAAAGGGGATAGATTCCGTACAAACGTAAGGAAGTTCTTCTTCACCCAGAGAGTGGTGGAAAACTGGAACGCTCTTCCGGAGGCTGTTATAGGGGAAAACACCCTCTAGGGATTCAAGACAAAGTCAGACAAGTTCCTGCTGAACTGGTATTCAGGTAGGGCTGGTCTCAGTTAGGGCACTGGTCTTTGACCTAGGAGCCGCCGCGGGACCACTGGTCTGCCCCAGCAGTGGCAATTCTTATGTTCTTATGCACCTCCCACTCCGGGCCTTCCAGCCTCTTAGAAGCTTCATTGATGATGAGGCAATGTCGTAGGCCTGCTCTGGGACCTTCCTCTGGCTGAATCCCTCCTTCCAATGTAACTTCTGGTTTCGCTGGAATTGTTTTGCAGTTGTTACAGTCCCTGGTGTCACCTTTCTTCAGTATAGGTATGAACACAGATCTTCTCCAATCAGTTGGCCATGTTTTTTTCTTCCAAATCTGTTTTCACAGTTGAGTGATGGCAATGATAGCATCTTCTGAACCTTTGATTAATTCAATTGGAATACCACTAATACCAGTAACTTGTTTTTCGATAAAGCTTTAATTGCTGCTATGGATTCTTCTTTTAAAATTTCTGGTTCTTTTTCGAGGTCAGTTTCCAGTTCAGTTCCCCAATGTTATTCTCATTTCCGTTGTATAGATTTTCCATATATTCTTTCCATCTCTTTTTAATGCTTTCTGGATCATTCAATATCATTCCATTGGTGTCTTTAAGCATCCCCAATCAAAGCTGGAATTTCTGACACAGTCTATTAACCTCCTGATATGTTGATCTGGTTTTTCATTTTATATGTTCTGATTCAATTAACTGATAAATATCCTTAAGATATTGTTCTTTATCTTGCCAAACTTGACACTGAAACACTTGGTTAATTTATGGTACGTTTTCTCTTATCACTGGAAAGTTTTGTTTGTCTTCTTTATTCTGCTACTTTTCTGGTTTCTTCTGAGATCCAAGGTGATTTCTTGGCTTTCTTTCTCTTCTGGAGTGGTTTTTTTTAAGCTTCATCACTAATTATGGTTTTGATGTCATTCCATAAGTCTTCATGCTCTTTATCTCCTGTATCAAGACAGGCAAATCCATCTGCATCGCTTTTATTTGTGAAGATTTCAAATAAACTATTACCCCAAGATCGTTGTTTCCACAGTTTCTCTTGTGTTTTGGCTTTGATCCATCAGCTTCACAAATCCTGGGCATACTCTCAGTGATGATCAGCATTTCCCTAGTAACATGGTGAGTGCCTTCCGACCTAGGGGATCTTCCAGCACTATTATTATTTATTTTTAATATTTATAAACCACTTAAATCCAAGCAGTGTACATATCAAACATACAAAATTATCATCATCATCCAGTTTTCTTGGCAGAATACAGAAGTAGATTGCCGGGCCTTCTGCACAGTATAAATTCAATGTTGTCGCCATTGTTGCATCAAACACAATCCTCTGCCTCCAACACTGCTCTTCTGCTGCTTGTATATCATTAGTCTGGCATCTCCACTGAAACCTGTCTGCCGGGAGATGAGCTCCTGGTAGTGAAACTACCGATGGCATAGCTTTCAGCTTCTCAGATGTGCACAAGCCCCAGTAACATGACAAGCCCAATTATAGAATTGCCCTTAGAATGCATCTGAAGTCTTTTCCACCACTGTGCTCCATTATTTTGCATACACATAAATGTATGTGTGGTAATATAAAAGCAATTACAAGTTTCAAGTTTATTAAAAAATTTGTTATACCGCTTATACAAATTTCAAGGCGGTGTACAGCAATAATAAAAGAGGGGAATCTTTAAAAATAACAAAGCAAATTAGTATTGAAATATTAAAAATAACTAAACAAATTAGTATTGATATATTAAAAACAAGACAATATTAAAAAGTTGCAAAGAAAACCTAAATATCATTTTATAAAAGTTTCTTATGTCAAGGAAATAGTGACTACTGAGCCAGGTGAAGAGGGTGACCTGCAATCAGATGGTTGGATACATTGAAAACAACCATAGGGATGACACTGGAGGACTCAACTGAACTAGCACAAAACCAATTTTAAATTGTCATACACATTGAAGTACTTGACATTGCGTGTACAACAAACTTTTAATAAACTTGAAACTTGATTTCTTTTTAGATCTATAATTCATCAAGTCACTAAGACTCAAACATAAGTCAATGGCACCTAACTAACTATTGATGTACCCCTTGCATGCATGAATGCTTAAGAATATTTAAGATTTACATTCTAGGCAAAAAGTTTGGCCACAGTTGGTATAATTCTTATATCTGGCCTAGGAACAAAGTGCTCACAGAAATTTGCACCTGCATTTTCCTGCAGATAACTTTTTTTTCTCTTGGAAATAATATGTTTAGAAGCGGTTTAATATGTTTAGAAGCGCCCATTACTTCCATTGTCCCTTAATCCTTAATGATCTTCTTAACATCTAGAAATTCCTTCAGATGGTTAGGAGAGAAAAAAGCATATTTAACACCCAAGTACCTAACCTTCTATGGCTGAAACATGCCCTCAGTACTACCTACTATGAATGTGGGTGAAATAACTGAATGTATGTTGCTGATCTCCACTTATAGTTTTAACTGTATGAGGTCTGATCAAAAGGTTTCAGGACAGTTTGAATTGTGCGCCAAGTTCTTTTGAGACACGCTAAGTGTGTTGAGCATCTTGAAACCTCACGAGTAACCTCCTTTGTTGATATCTGTTTTTGTCTCCGAGCAACAGTTTCCAAGTTTCTTTATTCTTTGATATACCGTTTATCAAACAGGTATTTAAATGGTTTACAATGGAATGAGTTTTATAAAAATAATTTAAAATTTCGTGATCAACTGTTTTTCATCATGTGCAACGTCAATGAGCAGCACTACAGCATGTGGTTCTGTTTTAAATTGGGTAAGACTGCTACAGGACTTATAAAATGTTGAAAGTGGCTTATGGGAAACATTTGATGAGTCGTGGAAGGTGTTTTGAATGATATTCACACTTCAAAAGTGGTTGTGAATTGGTGGAAGATGATTCGCAAACTGGAAGACCATCAACGTCAACTGATGATGATCATATTGTTCAAGTGAGGGTTCATGTGCACGCTAATTGTTGATCAACTGTTAGAGAATTGGCAGAAGAATGCACCATCTCTATTGTCTCTCATTGCGGCAAATTTTGTTTCATGGTTGATCATCAACAACCAGAAGAACAACCGCATCATAATCTGTGAGAATCTACTTGAGCAGGCTTATGAAGATAAAACATTTCTTGATAAAGTGATAACTGGTGATGAGACATGGGTCTACGGTTATGATGTGGAAACCAATGTTTATTCATCTCAACGGAGAACCAAAACATCACCAAGAGGGGAAAAACTCGGAAAGTTTGGTCAAACGTCAAAGTGTTAACAGTTGTTTTTTTTTTTACAGTAGTGATGTTGTTCACTATGAATTTCTGCCAAAAGGAAGAACTGTCAACCAAAATTACTACCTGAAAGTGTTGAAATGACACCGTGAGAAAATCAAGAAGAAGCAGCATGAACTTTGGAAGGAGCAGTCGTGGTTCCTGCATCACGACAACATGGTCACTCATGCCGCTGTCAAAATTTGTGAATTTTGCACAAAAAACGCAATGACAGTTCTTCCCAGCCACCTTGCTCTCCTGACTTGGCCCCTGCTGATTCCTTCTTGTTTCCTAAACTTAAATCCACACTGAAAGGAAAGTGATTTAACACCATTGAAGACACAAAGCATCTATGCAACAACAGACTTTAAATTTGGGAGCAACGTTTCTTTTGGCATATCCCTGCAAATGCTTGGTTAGGTACTTGGGTGTTAAATATGCTTTTTTCTCTCCTAACCATCTGAAGGAATTTCTAGATGTTAAGAAGATCATTAAGGATTAAGGGACAATGGAAGTAATGGGCGCTTGATACATTATGCCTTTTTTGGTTTAAGCAATACCTCTAAATTTCTCTCTAAATTTATGCTTGATCACCCCCTATTATAGTGGTCTAAGAAGGGGTTTATCAGTATGATGTATGGAAAGAGCGTAATTCTTGGTTTGTAATTTTTTTTTCCCTGCATTTAATGGAACAAGAATTATTCTTGTAAAATTTGATTGTATAATTATAAATAAACAATAAAAGAAATAAATAAATAAAAAAAGAAGACACAAAGCAAAATTCTACACAACAACTTTTGGCGATTCCTAAAGATGTGTTTAAGGATTGTTCTCCAGAAGTGGAAACAGTGTTTGGAAAAGTGTATACATAGGGAAGGGGAGTACTTTGAAGGGGACCCAATGGAATAAATTGTAATATCTAATATAATAAAAGCCTAAGCCGCACATGCGCACTCTTACCTGCGTGCTCCCGTTTTCCGTGCGCTGTAGGTCCCCGCAGGTAGGAGTGCGCATGCGCGCTTCCACGCATCTCTCTCTCCCAAGGCGGATGTCGGCTTTGGGCGGCACGGAGGCTGTCTGCTGCAGCGACTGTCAGCGTCTGCAGGCTGTGGCAGCTGTCGGCGTCTGCAGACCGCGGTGGCTGTCGGTGACTACAGGCTGCGGTGGCTGTCGGCGGCTGTCGGCGGAGGGCAGATGCAAGGTAAGGGGTGCTGCTGGACAGGGGAAGAGACGAGGGGTTAGAAAAAGGAAGGGAGGCCTACTGCTGGACGGGGAGCAGGAAAGAGGTGCTAGGGGGGAAGAAAAAGGAAGGGAGGCCTACTGCTGGACGGGGGAGCAGGAAAGAGGTGCTAGGGGGAAAAAAAAGGAAGGGAGGCCTACTGCTGGACGGGGGAGCAGGAAAGAGGTGCTGATGGACAGGGGAAGAGACGGTGGGGGGGGGGGAGAAAAAGGAAAGGAGGCCTACTGCTGGACAGGGGGGACAGGAAAGAGGTGCTGCTGGACAGGGGAGAGATTAAAAAAAGGAAGAAGGGCTGCTGCTGGATAAGGGGAGCAGTTGAAGGGGTGGTGGTGGACATAGGGAAGGTAAAAGGAAGGGAGAATGGGTGGACAGCCAAGGAAAAAGAAAGACAGAAATACAGAAGGAGAGGAGAAGAAGGAGAGAGAGAGAAAAAGGAATAAAGATAGACACACACACATATATTCTAGCACCCGTTAATGTAACGGGCTATAAGACTGTTAAATAAATTTTTATAAAATCAGTCTAGGAACTTTTTGAACAGACCTTGTATAAGCAGGTGGGCAGTTTTCAAATGCCAGTTTAGCTGTATTAGAAAACAGGCCTCCATATGTATAAAAATATAGCATTAAAATAAATCAAGGTTTAAATAGGAGACGTGACAATAAGTCTAAGGGAAAAGGCAGCAAAACTAAAAGATGAAAATGGATAGTTTGAGAGGTCCAGACTGTTACTTTCCTAGAAGCAGAGTTGCAGTTAATGGCATAACTGGGTACCAAACAGTTACTGGTGTAGAAGGTGTGGTATCTCTTAAGAACATAAGAATAGCCTTACTGGATCAGTCCAATGGTCCATCTAGCCCAGTATCCCGTCTTCACAGAGGTCAATCCAGGTCACAAGTACCTGGCAAAAACTCAATTAGTAGCAGTATTCCATGCCACCGATCCAGCGCAAGCAGTGGTTTTTCCCATGTCTCTCTCAACAGCAGATTATAGACATTTTCCTCCAGGAACTTGTCCAAACCTTTTTTTAAACCAGCTACATTAACTGCTCTTACCTCATCTTCTTGCAATGCATTTGAGAACTTAACTATTCTCTAAGTTAAAAAAAATATTTCCTCCTATTGGTTTTAAAAGTATTACTCTGTAACTTCATCGAGTGTCCCCTTGTCTTTTTAATTTTTGATGGAGTGAAAAATCGATCCACTTGTGCCCGTTCTACTCCACTCAGGATTTTGTAGACTTCAATCATATCTCCTCTCAGCCATCTGTTTTCCAAGCTGAAGAGTCCTAATCTTTTTAGTCTTTCCGCATATGAGAGTAGTTCCATCCCCTTTATCATCTTGGTCACTCTTTGAACTTTTTCAAGTGTCGCTATATCTTTTTTGAGATAAGGAGACCAGAACTGAATTCAAAAGGTGAGGTCGCACCATTGAGTGACATTATAACATTCTTACTCTTGATAACCATTCCTTTTCTAATAATTCCCAGCATCTTATTTGCCTTCTTGGCTGCCGCACATTAGATGGCAGGCTTCAGTGTATTGTCTACAATGACACCCAGATTTTTTTCTTGGGCACTGACCCCAAGGTGATCCCTAGTATCTGATAACTATGTTTTGGGTTATTCTTCCCAATGTGCATCACTTTGCATTTGTCCACATTAAATTTCATCTGCCATTTGGATGCCCAGTCTTCCAATTTCCTAAGGTCTTCCTGCAGTTTTTCACAGCTTTAAGAGCTTTGAACTGTTTAATGTCATCTGCCAATTGAATCTCATCGCTTGTAGTTCCAATTTCTAGATCATTTATAAATAAGTTAAATAGTGCCGGTCCAAGCATACCACTATTTATCCTCCTCCACTGAGAAAAATGGACATTCAGCCCTACCCTCTGTTTTCTATCCGATAACCAGTCCTTAATCCACAATTGAACATTGCTTCCTATCCCATGTCTCTTTAATTTTTCAGGAGCCTCTCATAAGGAACTTGTAGTTCCAATTTCTAGATCATTTATAAATAAGTTAAATAGCGCTGATCCCAGCACAGATCCCTGTGGCACACCACTATTTATTCTCCTCCACTGAGAAAAATGAACATTCAGCCCTATCCGATAACCAGTTCTTAATCCACAATTGAACATTGCCTCCTATCCCATGTCTCTTTAATTTTTTTAGGAGCCTCTCATAAGGAACTTTGTCAAAAGCCTTCTAGAGATCTAGATATACTACATCAACCGGCTCACCTTTATCCACATATTTATTCACACCTTCAAAGAAGTCAAGCAAATTGGTGAGGCAAACCTCCCTCAGCTGAACCCATGCTGACTGTCTAATTAAATCATGTTTGTCTACATGTTCCACAATTTTATTTTTTGTCATTGTTTCCACTATTTTGCCTGGCATCGAAGTCAGGCTTTACCAGTCTGTAATTTCCTGAATCTCCCCTGGAACCCTTTTAAAAAAAATCGGTATAACATTGGCCACTCTCCAATCTTCAGGTACTACAGACGATTTTACCGGCAGGTTACAGATCACTTAAAACAGAACTCATGTTTGAGTTCTTTCAGCACCCTGTGATGTATACCATCTAGTCTAGGTGATTTATCACTCTTTAACTTGTTGATTTGGCTTAGTACATTTTCCAGGTTCACTGAGATTTCTTTCAATTCCTCCATCTCATCACCCTTGAAAACCATTTCCAGTTCAGGTAGATTTCTTACGTCTTCTTCCTTAAAGACCGAAGCAAAGAATTCATTCAGTCTATCTGCTATGGCTCTATCTTCCCTGAGTGTACCTTTTACTACTTGATCATCCAAAGGTCCCATGGATTCCCTCACAGGTTTTATGCTTTTGATGTACCTTAAAAAATTGTTACTATGAGATTTTGTCTCTTTGACAAGTTTATCTCTTATTTTCTTCATTGGGATCCCTTTTCTTTAAAAGATGTTTTCTTGGCTGTAATAGCCTCTTTCACTTAGCCTTTTAACCATGCTGGTTCTCATTTTCTCTTCTTTCTGCCTTTTTTAATATGTAGAATACATCTGGTCTGGTTTTCCATTATGGTATTTTTAAACAACATGCAGGCCTGGTTTACACTTCTGAACTTTGCCACAGACTCTTTTAGCTTCTTTTTAACCTTTCTTCTCATTTTATCGTAGTCACCCTTGCGAAAATTAAATGGCGCTACAGTAGATTTCTTTAGCGACATCACTCAAGTTATCAACTCAAATTTGATCATGTTATGATCACTGTTTCCCAGCGGACCCAACACAGTTTTCTCCCATACTATGTCCTGTATTCCACTAAAGACCAAATCTAAAATAGCTCCCCCTCTTGTTGGTTCCTGGACCAATTGCTCCAAGAAGCAGTCATTTATAACATCTAAGAATTTTACTACCCTAGCACTCCCTGATGTAACATTTATCTAGTCCAGGGGTAGGCAATTCCGGTCCTCGAGAGCCAGAGCCAGGTCAGGTTTTCAGGATGGATCTGCATGCACTGCCTCCTTGAGATGCAAATCTATCTCATGCAAATTTATTGTGGTTATCCTGAAAACCTGACCTGGCACCGGCTCTCTAGGACTGGAATTGCCTACCCCTGATCTAGTCAATGTTGGAGTAGTTGAAATCAAATTCAAATAGGAAAGGATAAAAAATATCACATATACTGTTCTCCTATTGAGAAAGAGGATAATCACAATACATAACACTTGGAGAAAAAAGACCTTGCTTTACACCAAGGTACTTATCATAACAGAAAAAGCAAGTAAGCCCTTGAGCCAACTAGATTACTGCAATATCGCCTATCTGGCAATTTCCCAGAAGAATATGCAGCGATTACAACTAGTGCAAAATGCGTCAGTCAGGCTGATCTTTGGGTTGAAAAAGTTCGATCATATAACTCCTTCCTACCGACTCCTACATTGGTTGCCGATGGAGGCACGTGTGAAGTTCAAGTTTGGATGCTTTTGCTTTAAAATACTATTCGGCCTAGCCCCCAAATACATAACCAACCTTTTATCTTTTTCAACCAATAGACATAAGAGAAGCTCAAACTTGAATTTTGTTTCTCCACCTTAGAGGATGTAAATTTAAAAGACATCACCAACATCTTTTCTCTTATCAAGCAGCATTATGGGGTAATGATCTGAAACAATTACTTATGCTTGCCAATACTTATGGGAAATTTAGGAAACACCTAAAAATATATCTCTTCCTAAAGTACGTAGGAAGCTGATTTGCACAATCTTTCCCACAATAACTGATCTCTAGAGCTGTTAGTCACTACATTTTAACAATGTTAGTTCTACTCAACCTGTAGCATTTCTAATCATTGTAAACCGCATAGAACTTCACGGTCATGCAGTATATAAACTGTTGTTATTATTATTATTATCATTGGTCAGAAAAAAGCTCCACCAGTGTTATACTCTCAAGTTTTTCAAGTTTTCTCTTCTTTCAACAATAGGAAAAGTCACATCAAAAAAGCAAAAAGAGCAAAAACGTCAATCAGCAACCGAGGAAGCAAAACAGCAGTCACATATATAACAAATCCTGAGACAGCACAATAAGGAAGTGTTTAATGTCCTTAACATGGAAGCCTAACAGTTTATATACAGTTCAGCCATCAAAAGGGTCCAACTGACGTTAGAAAAAAGCAAACAGTCTAAATCAGTTTATATGCAATCAAAACTTATCTCCAGTGTCCGGATCCGGTCCAATCGCTGCCTGGCTGGCCCGGAACGTCCTCTCCGATGTCAGAATTGACGTCGGAAAGAAGGCTTCTGGGTTCGAGTAGTTTGCAGCAGAGGAGCAGCGGCGGTGGACCTAAATCGGGCCTGGAGGGAGGCTTATGTTTTCCGTGGTAAGGGGGGGAGGAGGTAGGCAGGCAGGCAGGCTGGCTGGCTGGCTCTGGGGGAGGGAGGTAGGCTGGCAGGCTGGCTCTGAGGGAGGTAGGTAGGCTTTGGGGGAGGTAGGCAGGCAGGCTGGCTAGCTCTGGGGGAGGGAGGTAGATAGGCAGGCTTTGGGGGAGGTAGGCAGGCAGGCAGACTCTGGGGGAGGCAGGTAGGCTGGCTGGCTCTGGGGGAGGTAGGCAGGCAGACTGGCTGACTTTGGGGGAGGCAAGCAGGCAGGCTGGCTCTGGGGGAGGCAGGAAGGCTGGCTCTGGGGGAGGTAGGCAGGCAGGCTGGCTCTGGGGTAGGTAGACAGGCAGACTGGCTTTGGGGAAGGCTAGCTTTGGGGAGGTAGGCCGGCAGGCTTTTTGGCAGGGGGTGGGACAAAGGCTGGAAGCAGTGAGGGGACATAGGAAGGAGAGATGAAGGAAGGAGAAAAAAATGGCAGAGAAGGGGGGGGTTGTAAGTAGAAGAAAGACTAGAGAGATAAAGGGGGGACCAAAGGGGAAAGACAGGAGGCAGAAGCAGGACTTTGGGAGGTGCAGACAGAGGGGGAGAGCCCCTGAGGAAGAGCAGAGAGAGGCAAGATCATAACAGAGGAGGGAGAGAGAGAAAGGGAGACCTGGAACAAAGGTACAACGGAGAACTGACACTGGATCTGGGGGCACTAAGGACATAGGAAGGAGGCACTGGGGGCACTAAGGACATAGGAAGGAGGCGCTGGGGACACTGAGGACATAGGAAGGTACTGGGGGCACTAAGGACATAGGAAGGAAGGAGGGAGGGAATAGAAAGGGACAATTGTTGGGCCTGAGTGCAGAAAGAAATGAAAGATAGGATGCACAGTCAGAGGGAAACGCAACCAGAGATTTATGAAATCATCAGACAGCAAAGGTAGGAAAAATGATTTTATTTTCAATTTAGTGATAAAAATGTGTCAGTTTTGAGAATTTATATCTGCTGTCTATATTTTGCACTATATTTGTCTATTTTTCTATCGTTACTGAGGTGACATCGTTGAAAACCCCCCAAATATAAATAATTAACATTTTCTCTGAGTATAGGGTGCTTTGTGGTTTTTTTTAAATTTTATGGTTACCATTATGAAATAATAAGATATTGTGTGTACATGAAAAATGAATGGAAGAAATTGGGGGCGGGGCTAGGGCGGGATTGGGGGCGGGACTGAATATTAATAGATATCCCGTTTTGATAAAAAAATAAATGGTCACGTTATGTATACTTCACTCATGCTTCCAGTGACCCAAAGAATGATCAAGTGCAGTAACAGTAAGATGTCTGAGCAGCTGGGCACATGATGGAAGGATATTGCAGATGGCAGGAGTCTGATCAGCAAACAAGATTCTTGGTACATTAAAGGCAGACAAGACACAGATGATTAACAGTAGTTCATTTAAATTCAAAAGCAGCTTCTGCAGTTTCTTTAATCATTGAATTCAGTTGCCAGTTGCTATGATGTGTTAAGTTTTTACATTTTCAAGATAGTCTCAAATTTTTAGAGAATGGCATGGGGACAAATTTTGTCCCTTTCATTGTAGGCTCTCTTCCAGCCCTCTTGGACCCAAATGGCCCTCACTTAAAAATTAGCAAAGACCACTGCGCTTGCTGATTAGTGCATCTATACCCATTCTCTGCCCCGATATTCCCCTCCCAAAAAATAAATAAATAAATACTGTATGCTTAATGTGCACAAATGACAAAAGTGAACACTTTAGTGCTTCCTGCATTAAACTGTTTTTGCTGTATTAGGTGCACTTTAGTGCCTAATACAGATTAGTAAAAGGGCCTCTGCGCTACTTAATCTAACAGCAAAAAGGGAAAAGTCAGAATACAAGGTAAAAACAATTTTCTTTTCTAGCAGAGATAAATGTGCCATCCCTTCCCATTTTCTATTCCTGTTAACTAATTAGCATCCTGACACGTGTGCAACTTCTGTATAGGCAAGACTACATTAAATCTTCCCTCTGTCACATCTACATTTTCATCAGATCTGTCCCTTCCATTCTCTTTGTTCTAGGCCTTTCTTCGAGCCCTTGTGGAGCATACCATCGATGACACTGAGAAACGAAGGCTACAGGAATTGTGCAGCAGGCAAGGTGCTTCTGATTACAGCCATTTTATAAGAGACCCTAGTATCTGCTTGCTAGATTTACTCCGGGCCTTTCCAAGTTGCAAGCCACCACTTGAGCTGCTCATAGGTGGGTTGTTGATGTTAATTATTGTACTAAATTGAATTCTATTGGAGTGTACACTGTAGAACAGGAGTGGACAACCTTTCTACACAGAGGTTTGCAAAAAATGTCATGAGTGAATCTCTTTATTGAGGTGGTTAATAAATCTCAATAAATAAATACTACCCCTAGGGGAACCGGAAATGCACAGAGCTTCATTGACCACCTGTGATTTTTATTATTAGGATTTTATATACTGCCTATCAAGGTCATCTAAGCGGTTTTACAATCAAGTACTCAAGCATTTTCCCTGATTGATAAATAAGCAAAAATTAAACTAAAAATAATGGAAAAAAAATTTCTAGAGAAGTTAATGATGTTTTCTGTATATGCTTCCCATTGTTATGGGGGCCATATAAAATTCACTGGTGGGCTGAATGTTGCCCACCCCTACTGTAGAAGGTAAAAGTTTTTTTTCATTTTTTTTTTCTTTCTTAATAATTTATATTCCGCATATCTTACAATTCTATGTGGATTACAAATTACTCGGGTACTCAAGCATTTTCCCCTAGCCAGTGAACATTCAGCACTGTTCCCCCTTCAGTTAGCTTTCAGATCCCCTACATCCCCCTCATCCAGATGTTTTGATAATTAAACTATACAATCATCAGGGGCATAGCTACTATTGAAAGAGCCTGGCAAAATGCTTAGGGCTGACCATTGATAGGGGCCCATTGATAGGGGCCACCTGAATTTACCCCCCCCCCCCCTTTCCTTCTTTTCCTTTTTCTCCATTCCATTATCCCCTGATCTGGCATTTATTCATCTCCCTCTTGCTGGTTCTCCACAGGCTACAGTGCTGAAAGCAGCTTCTGGCTGGTGGAATTTTTTCTCTGTTCATGCCACTCACAAGAAGTTGCATCTGAGAGACGGCATATACAGAGGAAAGCTTTTGATGGCAAGAAAGGCCACTTGTAGCACTGCCACTGCTAGCAATGTGCTGCAGCCTGTGAAGGACTGGCAGAGAGGAGCTTGGGGTTGAACAGATATGCTGGGGAAGGGGATAGATAGATGCCAGACCAACAGGGAAGGGGGAAAGATCCTGGACTGAGAGGGGGAGCAGAGGGAAGAGAGAGAGAGAGAGATATAGACAAAAGGGGAGGGGTAAGTGAGGGGGCAGATGCTGGTCTGGGGAGGGGTGGAATGGAGGTGATAGAGCAAGATGTTGGACAAACAGAGGGATCACAGAGGGTGGAAGGGTAAGGGGTGGGGATGCAGGGAAGAGGAGAGAAGCTGGACATGAATGGAGCACAGAAAAGATGCTGGAATGAATGGAGCACAGGAAAAGGGACACAGGTCAATTCAGAATGCTGCATAAGAACATAAGAATTGCCGCTGCGGTATTCTTTGCTCACATGTTTAAAGACAATAGACTGTTTTCAGTCTAATTCTTTATATGTGAGTTTGTATACCATTGGACCCCTGAGGAAGGCGTGTTTGCCAAAACACAGACCCTGTAGGGTTCGGTTGGATTTTTATCACTGTATTTTTTATCATTGTACTTTTTTAATTGAATTTTCATGTTTTTATATGTCAGTGTTTAATAAATTATCTCCACAGTTTTTTGTTTTTGTTTTCATCGGTGGATTGTTTTCACTGTGGATTATTGGCATCCCCATTTTTCTTTGTTGTGCTGCATAAGAACATAAGAATTGCCGCTGCTGGGTCAGACCAGCGGTCCATTGTATCCAGCAGTCCACTCACGTGGCGGCCCCTAAGTCAAAGACCAGTGCCCTAACTGAGACTAGCCCTTCCTGCGTACGTTCCGGTTTAGCAGCTGAGAGTGAATATCACTGGCAACTCACTGTAGATGAAAGCTAAGAGGGGCATAATCAAAAAAAACATCTAAGTCCCCTTTTGACCTAAGGCCCTAAACATTGAAAGCAGAAGCAGGGAAAATATCCATTATCAAAAAAAAAGTCCAAAAGGAGGGCTTTTTTTGATAATAGCCTGCCTCTATGTTCAGCTGTTTAAACGCCCAGACCACCACTACGTCTAAGCTTACACCATATAATCAACCTAAAGAAAGCCTAAGTCCCAAACGCCCAAAACAAGGGCTTTTAGGCGAAGGAGGGGGGCCAATCCTTCACCTAAAAGCTGGATTCTGTAACCGATGTCTGTCAAAAAGAACACCAGTTACCCCCTCACCCCAGCAACGATCGGGCCAGGAGGGAGCCCAAGCCCTCCTGGCCCAGGCGACCCCCCTCCCCCCCGATTTGGGCAGGAGGGATCCTAGGCCCTCTTTTTCTCGGCGCCCCCCCCCCCCCCCGATTGCCCCATGAACCCCCGATCAGCCCCCCACCTGCCGACCCCTCAACCCCCTGCCGACCCCTCGACCCCCCCAACCCCCCACCCCGTACCTGTACAAAAAGTTGGCTGGACGGATGGGTCCCAAGCCTGTCCATCCAGCAGGCCCGCCATCTGTCAAATGGCGGGTCTTAGGGCCTGAATGGCATTGTGCAATAATGCAGAATTCCATCAGGAGTAATTCATGTAAATAAAGTAACAAAACACCATGAGGGACTTTACCAAACATATTTTGATGTTTTGGTATATGGAGTGGGATGGGAATCCTGCTGCTGTGTAGATATGAATGTAGTGATATGACCATTTCCAAAAGAGAAGCTGTGGCTGTGCTGCTGCACCCTATAAGAAACTGGCCTCAGTGAGAATAATACCAAGAACCCATAAATACCTACCTGCTCTCTACCTCTTCTTCCCAACTGGAAATATGGTGACTTTTCAGTGTCAGCTTAATACATGTTGTCTCTGTATTTGTTTTTCAGAACATCTTCCTAAATTACAAGGCAGGTCTTATTCAGCTGCAAGGTTTGTACATTTGCTTGGTTATGATATACAGTATATTAGGTACAGATAAGAATTTTGTCCATTAAATCAGAGACATATTTAAATGTTTGGTTGACAATTGCTCTTTTGAATGATGCTCTATCATGAAATTGAAATGACCTTCACATATCTCCATAGGAAAAATAAATTGTATATATTTTTTAGGCTGCAGATTTATAGTGTTAATAACACAACATGTAGAAGCCTGCATCACCTGTCTTTCTTCCCCAGTCCCTTCCCCCTAATAATCCAGCATATCTTTATCTTTCCCACTCACCACCACCATCCATGTGTGGTCATGTCTGTCTCTCTTTCTGCTTGTTTATTCACATAGCTGGGCTGCTGCTTCTCTTGGTTTTCACAGCCATAGACAGCAGCAATACCAGAAGGCAGGCAGATGTGGGTAGAATGCCTTGTATGTCTTGCTTCTGTCTCGGCTGGTCCCAGAAACATGAAGATTGTATGATAGTGGTGGTGGGGATTGAGGGAGAGATGTAGCTATGCTGGATGGTTGGAGTATGGGAGAGAGGCATGACTATCGTGGATGATGGTTTTGGGGTTTGGAGTAACGATGGGCTAATATTGGTGGATGGTGGTTGTGATACGAGGAAAGGAGATGGAATTATACTGGATGGGGGTGAGAGAGAGATAGGGGGGGTGTAATATAGGATGGTGATATGTAGGAGGGGATAGATGGGTTGTACTGGATGGTGGTGGTGGGGGCTGGGAGAAAGAAAGGGGGATAATAAGCTTTAGATTGTGGTAAATATTACTGGATTTTATATAAATATATCCCAACTCGTATCAGCTGTAATCCAGTGGTTTAAACTTCTTTGTGCTTGTCATATTTTCTTTAAAGATGAGTTTAAAAAATAAAAAAGCTAACCCTCTAACAATAGTGTATGCAATACTCCCCCGCTTATTCGCGTTTCAGATTTCACGCCCCCAGTCATTCGCGGTTTTTTATCCTCAAATTTCCCTCACTCAATCGCGGTTTTTCTTCTATTTTCCTGATGAGAATTAATTTAGAACCATATACTGAACAGTAATTCTTATTTCTTATCTCTTATTGTCGTTATAGAAACTTACTGATACTGTACTCCCTACCGCTGCCTCGTTCTTCCCCATGTACCACATGGTCGTTGTTTCTTCATGGTGGCAAGGAAGATTTTACTGTACAGTGCATGTCTGAATTGCAGCATCAATGCCATTTCTATTAACTTTGAGAGTCCGAACCCATGCGAGCTAAATTTACGTATACAAAATGTCTGGAAGCACAGTGGCCAATCAGGATGATTGAAAAGGTTTGGTGGGAGTTTTGAAAGTAGCCAGTCAGAGTGTAGCTATCTCGAGTGTTTAACAAACCGCTGAAAGCCCTAAGATGCCACCAAAATGCCCTGCACCTTCAAAGGCCTACGGCAATGAACCAAAGTGCCAGAAGAAGTGTAAGACACTCCAGGAGAAAGTTGAGCTGCTGGATATGCTCTGAGAACAAAAAAGTTATGCTGCAGTAGCGCGCCATTATGGCATTAATGAAAGCACCATACGCTACATAAAGAAGAACGAGGCAGCAATCAGGAGCACCGTATCAGTAAGTTTCTGTGATATTGCCAAAAAGGTAACAACAATAAAAAATAAGACTATCGTTAGGATGGAATCTGCCTTGGCATTGTGGATCACTGACTGCAGGAAAAAGAACATCCCCTTGGACGGTAACATCATCTGTGAAAAAGCTAGGAAATTGTACCAGCAGTTTGCAACAGATGCCATAGAACAGCAACCCAGATCATCTACAACACAAGAGCCTGAAGATTTTCAAGCCAGCAAAGGATGGTTTGATCATTTTCAAAAAAGTTCAATATTAAAAGTATTTCTCTACATGGAGAGGCAGCATCTGCTGACAAAGAAGCTGCTGAAAAGTAACCCAAGACCTTCAGGGATATCATAGAGTAGAAGGGATATAAGCCAGAACAAGTTTTCAACATGGATGAGTCAGGCTTGTTTTGGAAGAAGATGCCATCCAGAACTTACATCATGATGGCTGAAGCCAAAGCTCCAGGGTTTAAGGCACAGAAGGACAGAGTGACGCTCATTATATGTAGCAATGCTGCTGGCTACATAATGAAACCAGGACTCAGCTACAAATCAGCGAACCCTAGAGCCTTCAAAAACAAAAATAAAAAACTGCTGCCAGTCCACTGGATGCACAACCCAAAGGCCTGGATTACCAAAATCCTAGCATCAAACTGATTTCACCAGTGCTTCATTCCTCAAGCCAAGGATTACCTCCACGACTTAGGCATGGACTTCCAAGTGTTGCTCATTATGGATAATGCTGGTGGACACCCTTTGGATTTGTATTATGAGGGAGTCCAGATTGAGTTCCTCCCTGCCAATACCACCTCCCTAATCCAACCTCTGGACCAAGGTGTGATCGGTGCCTTTAAGGCTCTTTATATAAGAAATTCTCTCCAACACCTTGTATTTTAATCATGATTAATTGTGACCGTACAGTGCAATTAATCATGATTAGAATTGTTAATTTTCCTACAGCCCAATATATTTAAATTTTGCTGGTTACTGTTTTTGAATTATACTTTTCATTTTATGTTATATCATATAGTTTTCTTTTTCATCAGCAAATATCTATTGAATGCTTCTTGACCAGCAGTTATATCACCATTATAAGGGCTGGTGTAAGCTGGAATCCTTCAGTATTTCTCTACCGCCAGCAGGAGAAATTGGACTAGTGAAGTCCGACTTTGAATAGGTAGGCTTGATCCCCTGGTCTACAGGCCTGTGTCCCATGGACCATTGGGGAGTTAGCTCCTGGGGCTCCAGTGGGGGTGGGGGACAGTAGGTGCTCTTTTCCCAAGTTTCACTAAAAAAAGAAAACTTTAAAAAACCTACCTAATCAGATAGTGAGACCATATCAGGGAGCAGACTGACCTAATCCTGATGCTGACTAAGCCTGGGGTTGGAATACTATTTTTTTTTTTGGGGGGGGGGGGGGGAGTGGTTGAGGGTGCCATCAATTTCCAGAATCCATATGCCTTAGATCTGATGCTATATTCCTGGCCAGTGCCTTCTATGACATATGTATTTCTTTTCACTTGGTTACTTTGTCTCACTTGGTGGCAGAAAGACATCTACAGTGCACCATAGCAAGTAACCATTTCAGAGTTGACTCTTGTTTGGGGAGGATCTGGAGAAGCTTGTTAAAGATTTGGGTAAGTCCAGGTCTCAGCAGCTGCTCGAGGGCAATAGGCCTTGTCCCAAGGATATGCGTTTTTTTTTATTCTGCAGGCCATGTGGACATAAGGGTCAAAAGGAGCCATCCTTGTAAGGAACACATCGGCCTAGGGACTCAGGTTCCTCAATAAGCTATTCAACCCCTCAGACCCCCTGAGACATAGAGGTAGGTAATAGATTATAGCACTTCCACTTCCAGTGGATCCTGAAGCTGGTGCGGCAGAAGTACGCCTTGGAATTTGCCAGACTCATTTCAGATACTTTTTTGGTATCCTCTTATCCCCAGGCAAAAAAAGAGGCAGTTTGACTCGTTAAGTTCTTCACACTGTCTTGGGCCCTATTTGATCTATTTTGTGGTTCCAAAGAAAGGGGGCTCCTTCTTACTCAGTTTGAACTTGAAAGGGTTTAATACCTTGTTATGGGTCCTGTACTGCAGGAAGGAAACTTTGCCCTCAGTGATTGCCTTGGTCAGGCCCGGCAAATTCCTTACCTCCCTGAATTTGAAGGAAACCTATTTGCATTTTCCCATCAGGCAGCGTGACAGATGTTTTCTGTGCTTTTCACGTTGGACAACTACTTCCAATTCAGGGCCCTTCCTTTTGGGCTTTTGGCAGCGTCCTGAACTTTCTCCTAGGTGATGGTGGTAAAACTTCTCTGCAAGCAGGGCATAAAGGTTCATCCTTATCTGGACAATTGACTGATCCAAGTAGGGGCCATGGGGAAGGTTATTGTTTTCTTGGAGCACCTGGGCTGGGTGGTGAATTATGAGAGGGTGTTGAAAAGTTCTCAGCCCAACCAAGAAGAGAATGACATGGATATTGTTCAATCAATGATCTGAAACAGTGTCAAAATATAGAATTTTGTTTCTTCAAATTGGCACAACAAAATAACCCTGTTTTCAGCTACAGTGGCAAAATAATGTTTGGAATTTAGGAAGTTGGTTGGGCTGAGACTTTTCTACACCCCCTCGTATGCTAAGAGCCAGCTGGAGCCATTGCAGTTTGACACAGGGAAGGACATGGTTCCAAGTTTATTATAAATTTATTATACCACACTATGGGTAATAACCTTCTAGGCAGTTTAGAATTCAAATAAAGGGAAAGGGGCAGGGGGTATGAGAGAGACATGGACAGTGGTCTTCCTTCTAGATGAGCAGATCAGCAAGATCTGGTCTCAGAAGAGCCTTATGTGCTCAGGTGGCCTCAAGAGCCTGTGAGGACCTATTTGACTGTTACAGAGAGCACTCTTGTTCAGGTAGGCCCCTCCAGTCACAGAAGTTTGAGGTTTGGCTCCCTATGTAAAGAAGTCTCATCAAAGGAGCTGTTCTGGCGGGACTCTCAATGACATGTACTTCAGGGAATGCATTTGGATCTTCTTAAATGGATTATGGTGACCACAGATATCAATCTGTTGGACTGGGAGATCCTTTGCAGTAGTAGTCTGGGCAGGTGGTTCAAAATGGAGGAGTCCAGGTCCATCAACTAGATGGAAACAAGAACCATCCATTAAGCGTTGCAACACTTTCTTCTCTAAGGAGAGAAGTTTGAGTGATGTTGAACAATACTACTATTGTGGCATCAGGGCCGCCATCAGAAATTTCTGGGCCCCTTACTGAGCAATCCTATTGGGCTCCCCACGCACCCCTTCCCCCCCCCGACCCCCCCTTCTTCCACGGGCCGAATACACACATACTTTTCTCTGTCGCCGCACTCTTTGACCAAAAGATTTGTAAGCCTGCAACCACGTCAAGGTAGACTCTTTCAGCAGGGCCCTAACCTAACCTAAACTAAACTAATCTATACCTATCTATTCTAAACTAACATATGTCTAATACTGAACTAATAACAAACTAACAAACATCTGCATAATAAATAACTAATAAATAATAGTGCTAGTAGCTATAATTCACTTTTGAATGTAAAATCTCAGTTAAGGATTTCTTTTGACCTTTGTAGGCCAGAAGTAGATCACAATTGCACAATATTTTTTGTAACAAGTATTAAATGTGTTTTTATAAATACTGTAAGCTTAATAAATATATCAGAAAAAACTACACAACTGAGCGCATATCTGAACATACACATCTGTAAGATCCCATCCTCCTCAGCTTGCCTATAGCTGCATCATGCATGTTAAAAATGTACGATATGTTGATATGTGCACCTTCCTTCCTTCCCATCCATCCTCCTCAGCCTGAACTTATACATCCACAGCTGCATGTTAATGATGATGTATATGTTATGATGATAAATAAGTGCATATGAGCACATCATTAACATGCAGCTATGGATGAATATATAATGATGTTATGAATGTGCACCTCTTCCTTCCCATCCTCCTTAGCATGTCACATACAGCATGTTTCATTACACAGACTTTGTGTAATGTAACATGCTGTATGTGACATGCTAAGGAGGATGGGAAGGAAGAGGTGCATACTCATAACATCATTATATATTCATGAATCAATCTGATAATCATCACCACCAGGCTGTGTGTGTTATGGGATTGAGGAAGAAAGGTGCATGGGATGGAGGAAGAAAGGTGCATGTTTAAATTGATCACTGCCTTACTAGTTCTGCAGCTCCTCGTGCTGCTCCTCTCGTCCTGTCCTCCTAGAGATGTGGTGACGTCATCCGGCCGACCTGCTCTTGCAGATTCAGTGGCAGGCAAGTGATGTGTCTCCTGATTGGC
Organism: Geotrypetes seraphini; assembly: GCF_902459505.1. Taxonomy (NCBI): domain Eukaryota; kingdom Metazoa; phylum Chordata; class Amphibia; order Gymnophiona; family Dermophiidae; genus Geotrypetes; species Geotrypetes seraphini. The sequence goes on along the minus strand of NC_047085.1, from coordinate 277,314,412 downwards.
TAGGCACCCTAAGCCCAAGCCAATCGGAGTGGAGACAGGGCGGGCCTTGGTGAAGGAGTCAGGAGACGAGAGGCACGCACCTAGTATATCGCCGGCTGCGGCTGCGGGCCAGGTAGATGGATCCACTTTTGTCCGGGGGGGGGAGGGGGGTGCTATCAGGAAATCGGCAGGGGACAAAAAAAAGTATGACAGCAGTGTTTATTGTTGTGCACAGCAGAAGCATAATACAGGAATTTGTGCTATGGTGGCCTAGGACAGTGTTCTTCAACCTTTTTACACCTTTTTGTGGACCGGCAAATTACTAGGACTAAAATTTAAAAACCCCGTTTCCGCCCCCCCTCTCTGCGAGCTCGGTACCCACAAATCATCTGATCCCATCCACACAAGCCTCAGTTATGATTTTATATTGAATGTATTTTATTAAAGTATAAAAAGAAACAATATTCTGTACAATTGTAATTTTATAAATACAAATAATTCAGAGCAAGGATCAACAAAACCCCTGTCTCTCCTCCCCTTCACATATATCCCCTCTACTATCAAGAAAACTGAACAAGCCAAATTATTACAGAATGCTACATAGAAATATCATGCTAACAGAATACTGCAGTCACACATGACAGGAATAGTTTTAGGGGAGTGCAACTAGGGCAACTGCCCCCTGGTCAGAGAGCGCCCTAAGCCAGCTGGAAGCTAAAGAAGCACTGCCTGGGTTTTGCAGTCCCCAGTTATATCTAACACCAGCTCTAGCAGGATATATATTTCAAATCTGATATATTCTAATCACAAAATAGAAATAAAATTATTTTTTTCTACCTTTTGTCATCTCTGGTTTCTGCTTTCAATCTTCTTTTCACTCTCTTCCTTCCAGCGCCTGCCCTCTCTGTCTCTTCAATCCAGCATCTGCCCCTTCCATCCACTGTCTGTCCTCTCCCCCTTCCATATGGTATCTGTCTTCTTTCTATGCCCCTCTCCCCTTTCCATCCAGCTTGTGCCCCCTCTCCTTTTTACATGATTCATTCCAGCTTCACTGCTCTCTTCATTTTTATCTCTCCTACACCAGATCTATCATCGTTGTCCCTCTCTGCTTATTTTTCTGCTGACCCCTTCCTATCATCAATCTCTCTACTTTCTCATGCCTGTGTCTCCCCTTCCCCTCCTCTAATCTCTCTGCCAGCTGTTTCCTTCCTTTTTTCATTCTCCCTTCCCTCCTCCTCCTGTCCAGCAGTAACTTTATTCCCTTCCTCCCCTCCCAGCAGCATCTCTCCTTCTCCCTCTCCAGTAGCAGCTGTCCCTTTTTTTCCCTTGCCCACAAGCTTCCCTCCAGGTCCAGTAGCAGCTGTCCCTTTTTTTCCCTTGCCCAGCAGCTTCCCAGACTCCTTTCCCTCCTCCCAGCAGCATCTCTCCTTCTCCTTCCTTCCAGGTCCAGTAGCAGCTGTCCCTTTTTTCCCTTGCCCAGCAGCTTCCCAGACTCCTTTCCCTCCTCCCCTCCCAGCAGCATCTCTCCTTCTCCTTCCCTCCAGGTCCAGTAGCAGCTGTCCCTTTTTTTCCCTTGCCCAGCAGATTCCCAGATTCCTTTCCCTCCTCCCCTCCCAGCAGCATCTTTCCTTCTCCCTCTCCAGTAGCAGCTGTCCCTGTTTCCCCTTGCCCAGCAGCTTCCCAGACTCCAATAGTGGCTTTCTCCCCTCCCAGCAGCTCTCCTTACTTCCCAGCGCAGCGATTCAGGAAGGCAGTCTCGGGTCCTTTGTTGGGTCACGCCGCCTCTGAGGAAAGAGGAAGTTGCATCATCAGAGGCAGCCGCGACTCAGCAAAAGCCCCGAGACTGCCTTCGTGAATCGCTGCGCTGGGAAGTAAAGGAGAGCTGCAGAGAGGGGAGAAAGCCACTGTCTGAGGCTCCCCAAGATCTCTCCGGCCCAGCGCAGACTTCAGCTGTTGATCTTGCTAGCCCTGCGCGGACCGGCAGGAAATTGAAGGGAGTCAATCTTGCCGGCCCTGCACAAACCAGCAAAAATTTCCCGGCGGTTGAAGAACTGTGGCCTAGGACCCTGGGGGAGCCCGGGCCCCCTGTCAGCTCCGGGCTCCTGAATGCAGGACTGGTAGTACTGCCCTGATGGCGGCCCTGTGTGGCATATATCAATAAGCAAGAAAGGGCCAGAAGTGTGGCCTCTGCAGATGGGAAAAATGCCATCTGGTGGCAATCTCGGCAGTCCAAATAGCTGGTAAAAACAACGTCCAGATGAATTTCTTGAGCCACAGAAATTGTTTGGATTCAGAGGAGTGGGAGCTGAGCGCAGAGGCCTTCCAACTGGTGGTGGATTGCTGGGAACCCCGCTCCCCCTCCACCCCCTACTGCACTTCAATCTGATGACCTCAAGGAAAAATGCAAAATGCACTTGGTTTTACAGCTGATGGAGAGAGGCCGGGTCAGAGGGCATTGAGACTCCGGTAAAGCACTGGCCCTAGACAGGAGACCCTCTTCGTCTTGGCCTCTGATAGGCAAGGTTCAAGGTTATCTATAGGCTAGCCAGGTATCCTTTCCTAGTGGTTCTGGTAGCTCTGGACTGGTCTCGCTATCCATGGTATGCAGATAGTTTCTAATATGTAAAAAAATCTGTGGTCTCAGTATGAATCCCTGTGACATTTTACTATCTGCCTTTCCTTATTAAGAAAATTGACCATTTACTCCTGCTTTCTTTTCTTTTAACCCATTACGATTCCTCAGTTGAGCATTACTTCCTGTTTCATGATTTTAGGGGCCCTTTTATTAAACTCCAGTACAAAACTTAACACATAGTAAATACAAAACCAATGCAGTAAATGAAGGGATGTATCAAGTATTTGCCCAGAATTTACTGCAAGGACAGACACTGTACTGGGACCAAGTTACCTGCAGTAGTAGATAGCATAGGTAACCCGGTGCTCAAAGTTCTTAGAAAAAACAAGGACTTAGCTTCAAATCCCGAGCAGGGTGTACTGAAAGTTTTGCAGTGAGGATCGTTATCACTCAATCATTCCTGCTGTCTCTGCTAGACCTCTTGCCAACGTTAAGCTAGCTGTCGTTTCACCCTCAGGCTGCGTCAGGGCTGTGGACCAGTGTTGCGGCATTGTATTTTTCATGCTCACCACTCTGCGATAAGAAGAACTTCCTTATGTTTGTACGGAATCTATCCCCTTTCAACTTTAGAGAGTGCCCTCTCATTCTCCCTACCTTGGAGAGGGTGAACAATCTGTCTTTATCTGCTAAGTCTATTCCCTTCAGTATTTTGAATGTTTCGATCATGTCCCCTCTCAGTCTCCTCTTTTCAAGGGAGAAGAGTCCCAGTTTCTCCAATCTCTCACTGTATGGCAACTCCTCCAGCTCCTTAACCATTTTAGTCACTCTTCTCTGGACCCTTTCGAGTAGTACCATGTCTTTCTTCATGTATGGTGACCAGTGCTGGGCGCAATACTCCAGGTGAGGGCGCACCATGTCCCGGTACAGCGGCATGATAACCTTCTCAGATCTGTTTGTGATCCCCTTCTTAATCATTCCTAGCATTCTGTTAAACCTTTTCGCCGCATGATCCACTTCAACCTGGACACAGGGGCAAAACATCAAACCAGAATGATGGACACGGCACTGAACTTCTGAAAAGGGAATACGAAGGGATGAAACTCATGGTAGGGAAGAAGATTAAGAAGAGGATAAGCACTGTAAAACTGCAAGAGCAAGCATGGTCCCTTTTTAAGGACACAGTCACCGAGGCGCAAAATCTATATATACCGCGTATCTACAAGGGATCCAAGAGGAAAAATAGCAAGGAACTGGCGGTGGATCACTGTAGCGATGAAGGAAGCGATCAGAGACAAGATGACTTTGTTTAAAGAATGCAAAAGGTCAAAAACAGATGAAAACTGGAAAGCAGGTGTCATAAGGCAGTAAGAAGGGCCATAAGAGACTACGAGAAAAAAATAGCCAAGGAGGCAAAAAACTTCAAGCCATTCTTTCGATATATTAAGGGGAAACGACCCACGAATATACGTTGGGTGACCATGGAATAAAGGGAGTGCTAAAGGAGGACAAAGCCATCGCCGACAAACTGAACGCATTGTTTGCATCTGTATTTACCGAAGAGGATATACACAACATACCGGAAGCCGACAGGCTATATGCAGGAAATGAAGACGGGAAACTGACAGGGTTGACAGTCAGTCTAGAAGAGGTATGCAGGCAGATTGATAGGCTTAAAAACGATAAATCCCCTGGACCGACGGCATCCATCCAAGGGTAATCAAGGAACTGAAAGGGGTTATAACTGAACAGCTCCATTAGCCAATCTGTCGATCAAATCAGGAAGGATTCCAGAAGACTGGAAAGTGGCGAATGTTACGCTGATCTTCAAGAAAGGTTCGAGGGGAGATCCGGGAAACAACAGACCAGTGAGTCTGACCTTGGTACTGGGAAAGATGATAGAGACGCTGATAAAGGACCGCATCATTGATCACCTTAACGGACACAATCTGATGAGGACCAGCCAAGCACGGCTTCAGCAAAGGAAGATCTTGCTTGATGAACTTACTGCACTTCTTCAAAGGAGTAAACAGGCAGATAGACAAGGGTAACCCGGTCAACATTGTATATTTGGATTTTCAGCATACGTTCGACAAGGTCCCGCATGAACGACTACTTTGAAAAATTGTGAGTCATGGAATCGAGGTTGAAATACTCACATAGATTAAAAACTGGTTGGCGGATAGGAAACAGAGAGTGGGGGTAAATGGACAATACTTGGACTGGAAAAGCGTCACGAGTGGAGTGCCGCAGGGTTCGGTGCTTGTGCCCGTGCTCTTCAACATATTTATAAACGACATGGAAATTGGTACAACGAGCGAGGTGATTAAATTTGCAGATGATACAAAGTTTTTCAGAGTAGTGAAGACATAGAAGGATTGCGAAGACCTGCAACGTGACATAAACATGCTCGAGAAATGGGCTGCGACAAGGCAAATAAGGTTTAACATGGATAAGTGTAAGGTGATGCATGTCCGTAACAAAAATCTTATACATGAATACAGGATGTCCGGTGCAGTACTCGTAGAGACCCCCCAGGAAAGAGACTTGGGAGTACTGGTAGACAAGTCAATGAAGCCATCTACACAATGCGCGGCGGCAGCAAAAAGGGTAAACAGAATGCTAAGAATGATTAAGAAGGGGATCACAAATAGATCGGAGAAGGTTATCATGCCACTGTACCAGGCCATGGTATGCCCCCACCTGGAATACTGCATCAAGCACTGGTCGCCGTACATGAAGAAGGACATAGTACTACTCGAAATGGTGCAAAGACGAGCGACTAAAATGGTTAAGGGGCTGGAGGAGTTGTCGTACAGTGAGAGATTAGAGAAAGCAGGCCTCTTCTCCCTTGAAAAGAGGAGACGGAGGGGGACATGATCGAAACATTCAAGATAATGAAGGGAATAGACTTAGTAGATAAAGACAGTTTGTTTACCCTCTCCAAGAGGCACTCTCTAAAGTTAAAAGGGGATAGATTCTGTACAAACGTAAGGAAGTTATTCATCACTCAGAGAGTGGTAGAAATATAGAACGCTCTTCCGGAGGCTGTTATAGGGGAAAACACCCTCCAGGGATTCAAGACAAAGTTAGACAAATTCCTGCTGAACTAGAACGTATGCAGGAGTCTTTGATTACAGCTGCAATTTGCAGTTCAGTATGCTAAATTGGCAAAACTGAAATCAGAAGCCTCTGCAATGATGATTCCACAGGTGATGTTTTATAGATATGTATTAAGAGTTCTCTGCTTTGATATGCTGTCTTAGGGCCTCTTCTCTCAAACTGCACTAGCAGTTTGTAGCGCGGTGAGCCATGCTGAATGGCCCACGCTGCTCCCAACGCTCACAGAGTTCTTATGAGCATTGGGAGCAGCGCGGGTCATTCAGCACAGCTCTCTGCACTAAAAACTGCTAGCACAGTTTGATAGAAAAGGCATTTAATGTCAGGTGTAGCTCAACATTTTGGAAATAATGGCAGAAGTATTTCAGTGCTCTTACAATCTACTGATCTTGGTTTTTGCAGTTCCAACTTATTTCTTCCTGGAAAACTACGCTTTGTCTTTAATATTGTGGAGTTTCCATCTTGTCCAGGACGACCTGTTTCACGGAAAGGAGTCTGCACAGGCTGGCTGGCTGAATTAGTTACACCAATGCTTCACCAATATCACAATACTCCACAAAATGGTAGTCCAGGAAAAAACAAGCTCTTGGTTTCCAAGGTACCGTATAGTAATAACCAAGAACCTATCTACTTGCATAACTAACTTGTAGAAGAATTAACTTCAGATGATAAACTCAAATGTCATTTTAGCTATGTGGTTGGATTTAGTGATTGTCATGCCTCCTTCAAAATATTACATTCACTAGTTTGACCCTGACATACTGGACAAAGCTATGCTATTTTATTTCAATAAATTTGAAAGGCCTGTCAGTGTTTTGGAATGGGTGAGATTTTGGTTTCTTAAGAACCAACACAGTTAAAACTCTTTTTAAGTTCAAATCTTTTTATTGAAGATTAACAGAAGGAGAAAAACATTTAGAAACATTTGGTTATGTCCTCTTTAGAAGAGCCTGATTCTGATTGGAATAGTTTAGAATAAAAGTTTTCGAACTCCGAACTGATTCTAGCAGGTTCAGTTAGGGGTTGATTATGAGTATTAATGAGAGAAGAGATATGATGCTTTTTTTTCCCCCCTTTTAAGTATTGAGCTAAAGATCGTCCCATTTTATTACTTCCAATATAATGTCCAGATTTTAAAATAAAGACATCTCTGTTAGCTAATGCAGATGCAAGAGCATTATATTCTTATTTTTTCTTAAGAAGTTGTTTATGGAGTGTTTTATAAGTGGGATTGGAAAAATATTGAGTTTCAAGTTTTGAAATATCAATTTTGAGAACTTTAAGTTGTTTATTCAATTGTCTATGTTGCCAAGCCATCAAACTTATTACTTCTCCTCTCAAAGTGGCTTTGTAGGATTCCCAAACTGTGGCCGGTGATAAAGAGAGCTGAGTTCATAAGGAAAAATTATTCCGTGAAGAAACATAATTTTTTATTGGTGGACTCATTAGTTAGAAGATAATTGTTGAGCCTCCTAGTATGTTTTATTTGAGGGATAGTAGAGATTGTAAGAAATAGTGAGATTGGTGCATGGTCTGAAATGAGAATGGGATGGTTAATGGCATGGTGAATTGCAGGGGATAAGTATGAAGAAATTAAAAAATAATCCAATCTGGCATAGGTTTTGGGTGGAGCAGAGTAGTGGGTATATTCTCGGTCTGTGGGTTTTATGGTTCTCCAGGGATCAATGAGATTGTAATTTACCATGAGATTTTTGATTTCTTCTAAGGTCCTAGATTTAGCTGGGTGTCACTTGGATGTTCTATCTAAGATAAGATCCAGAGGTTGATTGTGGACACCTCCTATTATAAGTGGAATATTTGGATAGTTTAGCAAGGTATTCTGTAGGAAGCGATAAAATTCAGGGTTATCAGAAATAGGAGCATAAACATTAAATAATATAAATGGTTGTTTATAAAGAGTAATGTGTAATAAATACCACCTCCCTCTAAATCAGTTTCTCGAACTAGCAGGTTAACTGGGAGAGATGATTTAATATATATGGAAACACCATTCTTTTTTTTCTGTGCTGGAGAGAAATATGGAGTAGCATAACTTTTAATTAATGTTTTTGCACTATCAGCATGTGAAAGATGTGTCTCCTGGAACATAATAATATCAGGATTGAGAGAACATAAATTATTAGTCACCTTTTTACATCTGATACAGTGGTTGAGACCATTGACATTAAAGGAGAGTATACGCAGATTAGTCATAAGGAATAACAAACAATACAATTGCAGTATATGTGATAATAATGAATTGTTCAATACTGAAACTAGCATAAAATACCTGATATGGAGACTTTTGAAATTGATAGATAAACCAAAATGTCATCTCTATTAAAGGCAAACAGCGCAAGAGATAGGACATTTAACTCAAGGGAACAAGACTGAGTGGGTTTGAAGCTTTCTTAGGCCGACCATCACACCTGTCGGTGCCTCCCGAGAAAGGCGGGGATATGTCAGAGAAAGACTAGACTGAAAGCACTACACAGCAGTGGATAAAAGTTTAATATTGAAAACATCCGGTCAGGATTATTGCGTGTTGATGGAATCAATATACTGCTGGAGTTCCGCCGGATCCAAATATGTGGTAGTTTTATTGTTATGTGTAATCAGCATTTTGGCCGGATATAAAAGGCCAAATCTGACTCCAATATCCTTCAAATCTTGCCTCTGTTATAGAAATAATTTTCTGCTGGCTGCCGTCGATTTTGCCGGGTCAGGAACTAGAAGGATTTTCCTACCTTGATAAAGGATCTGTTTTTTTCCCTTTCCCGCAGTAAGGATGTGTAATGCTTGCTGGTATCTCAGGACTTTGGCTACTATAGGTTGAGGTGATTTCTGAGTTGGATTCAGTTTCGATGGGACTCGATGCGCTCTCTCCAGTTCCAGCGGTGTATCAAACTTAATGCCCAGTAATGCAGGGAGAAGATCCGTTAAGAAAGTTAGTGTGTTGGATCCCTCAGCAGTTTCTGGAATACCGAGTATTCTAATATTGTTCCGTTGACTTCTATTGGCAAGGTCTTCCAGATCAGATTTTAGTGCAGCTATATCACTTTCATGTTTAGGGATGAAGGAGACATTTTGAGCATTTGCAGCTTTAAAACTTTCAAGTTCGTCGAGTCTATGTCTAGCGTCCGTGAATTGTTAGTTCAGGGCTTCGATCTCGATACGAATCAACTGTGACTTTTATTTGTTTAGTCATGATGTTTTTAAAGGCACCATCTCTGCGATTAGAAGTTTAAACTGGGAATCAACAGTTTTTGGCGGTTGTTTTTCTGGTGATGATACCTTGTGCTTAGGCCACTTCCACTGTGGATTGTAGTAATTGATTGTTCTCCCTTGCAGCTCTTTGAAAGTGACATATCTGGTTAGTAATGCTTCTCAAGATATGTGAGCGATGATTTTATAGCTGTGTAGAGGCGTTGTAATATAACTTTAATCCTCAGTCAGCACGTCTGGTCGCCATGATCGTCAAGCCACGCCCCCTACAGTTAAAACTCTTATTAGAAAATAGAAGTACAGAAATTAATATATCACTGGGCTTTGCAGGTAATGCTTTTATAAAGTAGGCTATTTTGGAATATGGATTTCAAGTTTCAAAGACAACTTTGATAGACGGGTGTATCTTCTCTTTAGATTGTCAGTATTATATACATAAAAGATGCATAATCCTAGACCAGTGATGGCTAACCTTTTTGAGCCCGAGTGCCCAAACTGCCGCACAAAACCAAAGAATTTCCTCAAAGTGCCAGCACGTCAACTAAACCTTAATAACAAGATTTTAGTATCTAAAAATTCTTTATAAAGTTGCCTGAACTATGTAACATCATTTTTAAAGGTTGGAATCTTTGTATTGTCAGAGAATCAATTTGATTCACAATCCTTTGGTTTTCATTTCAATTTATTGGCAATTTATAATGTTTTAATGATTTCATTCAATTTAATGAATTTAGGAAGAATTTGATTCAGTTACACAATATATTTTAAATGTATTATTCACATAACATGTCAAATGTATTCTGAGTAAAAAAAAAGATAAACTTCTTAAAACTGTTAACTGTGTCAAGACTCGGTGTGTATTCCCAAAGAGTCTAAACATGTTTTTTTGTAAAATTTACAATCAAATTAGAAAATAGTTAAATCATTACATTTCTAATAATATGATGTAAAGAAAACAAAAGAGCTTTCAATTAAACCAACTGTTTTAATTGGAAATTCCAGATTGGAATACAACAGGGCCATGTAAAGTCCCTTTTTTAAATAACATCTTTAAATAATATTTAAATAACTTAGAAAGTGTCTTAACTGCAAACTGAAAACACTGCTTCATGTAAACATATGCATTGGGCATGCTCTGAAAAAAATTAATGTGATTTTTGTTGTTGCATGCATGCTGATAACTTGTCAATCCTTGGCTCATAGTGCGTTAATTTCAGAGCAACACATGCAGCACTCATGTCATCCGTTAATCTGTTTCTAGCATCAGATTTTATATGATTCAAAGCCGAAAACAGCTGCTCACAAGCATAGGATGACACAAACAAAGTAAAAAGAGCAATCCCAGGTGCTTTCATGGACTTAAAATTGTCTGGCAGAAAATTCCACGCTTTTAGGATTTCATTTTCAGAACTGCTAGCAGTGATTTCATTTGTCACCCTTTCACACTCAATACGTTCAAGAGCCGCACGCAGGTCATTGAATTTACTTTTCCAGATAGAGCTTTCTTGAAATTCCAGTAGCTCCATTTCCAAATTTTGAATATCCAACCACTGTAAGCAGGAAAGATCAAGATCTTCAAATGTGGACTTTTCTGGGGAAGTTATAAATGAAAGGGTTGTCTCCATCTTACGGAACAGAGAAAATCTTTTACTAAAATTCTCCTTTGCTTCGGCTACAATGGTGGAATATGCTTTGTGGATTTCCTGGTGTTTTTTATGACTGTCCACAAATGTTGTAGAATTATCCAAATGTATTTTTAGGTTGGGAAAATATTTTAGCTGTCCACTCTCAAGGTCTTTTTCAAAAACATGCAATTTTCTCTCAAAAGCTTTGATGTCACTAAACTTGCTTTCTGCTGTTTTTCCCATGCCTTGTAATTTTTTGTTTAGTACAGTTAGTAAAATCTGTAAAGAACATGAGTTTGTGTGGTTTTGCAGCATTTACAGACTTGGAGCAATGGTATGATTGTTTCACTTTTGACCATTTGCCATTTAAAGACTACTTGCTACCCAAAGACTTCTAAGACTCCTGATGCAGGCCGGATGGCCGAAACGTGATCATGTCGAGTCATTGAGTTGCTTTGGATGTACGATTTTGTTTTGGATTAATAAAGACCATTGGATTTATCAGATGAGTTGAAAGACACTGTTTTTGTGCACCATCTTGATTGGACATTTCCACTTTGCCCTTGCTTCTACAGCAGGGGTGCCCACACTTTTTGGGCTTGCGAGCTACTTTTAAAATGACCAAGTCAAAATGATCTACCAACAATAAAATTTAAAAAAAAACCCACAAAGCACACTGTATGCAGAGAAAATGTTAATTATCATTTATATTCCGTGGGTTTTCAAAGAGGTCAAGTCAGACGATTCTATGCAATGTCACTTCAGGAACAACTATACAAAAATAGACAAATATACCCCCTCCCTTTTTACTAAATCGCAATAGCAGTTTTTAGAGCAGGGAGATGCACTGAATGCCCTGTGCTGCTCTCGATGCTCATAGGCTCCCTGCGCTAAAAACCGCTATTGCAGATATAAATTCTCTAAACAGACACATTTTGATCACTAAACTGAAAATAAAATCATTTTTCCTATCTTTTTGTCTGGTGATTTCATGAGTCTCTGTTTGCACTTCCTTCTTCTGACTATAAATCCAATATTTTTTTCTTTCTGCCCCTCCCCTTTTCTTTCTGTCTCTTTTTTTCTCTCTCCCCCCCGCCCCCCAAGCCATCGCGCCAATTTCTCCACTTCCCCGATTCTTTCCCTACCCCCTAAGCCGCCATGCCGATTTCTCCCTGCTTCCATGAGCCAGGCCAGGAATGTACAAGCGCCGGACTCACAAGACTTCACCTCTGATGTCAATTCTAACGACGGAGAGGAAGTTCCAAGCCAGCCAGGCAGCGAGTGGCTGTCCCAGAACTTCCTCTCTGATGTCAGAATTGACGTCGGAAGTGAAGTCTTGTGAGTCCGGCGCTTCTACGCGCCTGGCCTGGCTCAGGGAGGCAGGAAGAAAAAGATTGCCAAGGCAACGCGATCGACTCACATTGCCTTTGCGATCTACTGGTTGATCGCACTCGACCATTTGGGCACCCCTGCTGTTATGGTATCCTGTCCTGACCTGAGGAAAGGGGTTTAGTCCCCAAAAAACTGCCTTATTTCTATTTCCTATTTATAAACTTTAATCAATAGATACAATACTACTTGATTCTACGTAAAGCAACAAAACAATTTTTTCTACCTTTTGTCGTTTTTGCTTTAATCATCTTGTCTTCACTCTTCTTTCTAGCCAGCATCTGTCCGCTCTGTCTTCCATACAGCATCAGCCCCTTCCATCCACTGTCTGCCCTCTCCCCGTTCCATATGGCATCTTCCCTCTTTTTATGCTCCTTCAATAAACTGTCTATCCTGTGCCCCTTCTCTTCTCCTTTGTACATGATTGATTTCAGCTCTGCCATTTTTCTCTCTCTGTCACCATCCCGTCCCCTATGCTCTGGCATCTCTCTCTTCTCCTTTCTTTCCTTCGCACCCCATAGTCTGGTATCTTCCCTTTCCTGATTCTCTAGCATCTCACTCCTTTCCTTTTCTTCCATCTCTCCCTCCCCCTCCATGCTCTGTCTTCTCCTCCTTCCTTTCCCCCTTCCTTTTCCCTTGGTCTGGCATACTTTCCTCCTCCCCTCCATGCCCTGGCATCTCTTCCTCCCTCCCTTCCCTCCAATCCCTGGCATCTCATTCCATTCCCTCCCTCATCTTCTTTCTCCCTCCAGTTGGGTGCAGCGAGTCTCTCCCCCTCTGCTCCCTTTCCTCCTTCTGTCACCCATGACCTGGCGTCATGAACTTCTTCAGGCAGCAGCATTCACAATTTGCTGTTGTTGCCAGCTTCGGGCCTTCTTCTCTGTCGGGTCCTGCCTTCATGGAAACAGAAGTAGGCAGGACCCGGCGGAGAGGAAGGCCTGAAGCTGACAACAGCAGTGAATTGTAAATGCTGATGCTAGCCAAAGAAGTTCATGACGCCAGGTCGAACACCCTGCTACTCTCCCCCCCCCACGACCCTCCTAACTCTCCCTCCCTCCCATCACAAGACTCTAAACAGCACTGCTCTACTCTAAGCAGGCTGCTTCAGGACTTTCTCCTGCCGTGATTCCCTCTGGCACGTCACTGATGAGGGCAGGAGGGAGAGATAGGAGGGTCGGATCGGGTTGGGGTTTGCCCGGGATGATGATGAGGCTGCTGCTGCTGCAAGCGAATCCAGCAAGGCCCCAAAGCACAGCACTGGCAGGCCCCCCTGACTATTTCGGGCCCTAGGCCTGTGCCTACAGGGCCTATCCTTTAATCTGGCCCTGCTTCCCCCCCCCCCATATGCCCTGACATCTCTCTCTTCCACTCCGTGGTATGGTATCTCCTTTCCCTCCGTCCCATGGTCTTTGCATCTCTTTCCTCCTTTTCCTGATCTTCCTTCTCCCTCCTTCCCTCTCTCTCCCCAATTGGGTATAGCAGTATTTCTCTTCCCCCTCCCCCCACTGAGTACAGCAGTATCATCAGCATTTCTCTTCCCCCCCCCCAATTGGGTACAGCAGAAGCAGCATTTCTCTTCCCTCTCCCCCCTAATTGGGTGCAGCAGCATTACTCCTCCCATTCCACCCACCCCCCCCGTCTCACACACCCGGCAGATTCGCTACAGACAAAGGCAAGTTGCAAGTTTCCCTTGGTCGCTGACCTATCTCCCAAAGGGCAGCGACAGAGGGAAGTTTACAACTTGCTGCTCTTGCTTACTTCGGGCCTTTCTCGTTGCCGGGTCCTGCCTTCACGGAAACAGAAAGTAGGCAGGACCTGGCAGCGAGAAAGGCCCGAAGTAAGCAAGAGCAAGTAAGCTTCCCTCCGTGGCTGGCCTATCTCCCGCATGCTCCGGGGCTCTAATGGTCTGTGCCGGCTTCTCTTCTCTACCCCCCCCCCCCCCCCGACGTAACTTCCGGTTTCGGAGGGAAGCTGGGTTCGAGTCGCTTGCTGGGGTTTTTTTTTGTTTAAAGTCTGGCGGGTTTTTCGGCGGCTCTTCAGGCTGCGCATTAAGCAGTGGCGGCAGCAGGATTCGGCAGATGACAGCCGGGCGGGCATCTAAATTTGCTGGGCGTTGCTGTGCTGCACACGGGGCGGGGCGCACCGCCCCCCTCCCTTGGTAGCCGCGAGGCTACTCCTCCTTACCTACCCTGCCTGCAATACAGAGCCGAACGGAAGTCTTCCCGACGTCAGCCCTGACGTCGGGAAGACTTCCGTTCGGCTCTGTGCTGCAAGCAGAGCAGGTAGGGAGAAAATCCGCGCGACTTAGTACATCCAGCCCCGTTCCCGTGCAGCTCTCTATTGCGGACCTTCCCGCGTGCCAGCTGTAAGGCCTTCGCGTGCCACAGCTGGCACGCGTGCCATAGGTTCGCCATCGCTGTCCTAGACCATGAGGTCCATAAATAAAATAGATTTTTTTAGTATTGATAATGAATATTAATAAGGCATATTTGTATGTTTTTATAGCTTGATTAGTGAAAAAAACAAATGTGATTGCAACCTTCTTAAAAAGGTCCACTGACTTCCGGTACAACATATAATAATTTATAAAATTGCCCTCCTAATTTTTAAAACTCTTAGAACCAAGGAACAAGCTTTTATAGATAAACTTCTAATCCCGTATGAATCTACCAGATCTCTTAGATCCTTTAGCCAAAATCTGCTTTGGGTCCTCTCTTTAAAAATTATAAATACCCGGACTACAATATTTTCAGTAACAGCACCTTCAATACGGAGCGTAGCTAGTTTTAAGAACGGTTTGGACAAGTTCTTAGAGGAAAAGTTCATAGTCTGTTATTGAGAAAGACATGGGGGAAGCATGGAATATTGCTACTCCTTGGGTTTTGGCCAGGTACTAGTGACCTGGATTGGCCACCATGAGAATGGACTACTGGGCTTGATGGACCATTGGTTTGACCCAGTAAGGCTATTCTTATCTTCTTATGCCTTACCAAAACAACTTGCTTAGCATTGATATTCCTCAAGCTGCCAAAAAAATTTATTTTTTATTTTATAACTTTCCTTTTGTCACACCGGGGATTCTCAGAATACTACCCGATCAAGTACATCGATAAGATCACTTAGATCAGTGTGGCAGCACTCCTCACAAGTTCTCCTTTTCTTTGGTGTAAATTCTAATGTTCTCTTTCATTTATACCGGCAGTATTTTTATATATTTCATTATTTCATTCGTATAAATATCATGTATTCTTATAACAAAGACTTAACTTAGTCAAAAGCATTGCTGCACTAGTTCCCCTCCGAAGCGTTTCATACTTCGTCAGGGTCGGGGTACTGGAAGTGCTGCAAGAAAATCCTACAGTTAGAAAATCCTACAGTTAGAGGCTTTAGTTAGCTTAACTAAAGCCTCACATATCTTAAAAATACTATAGCTGCTTACCAGAATTCATTAGCAACTCGCTTATTCCTTTAAATCTTGTCTCCACAAATTTCAATATAGCTGCAGCGTTTTTTTACAGCACTAATAAAGACAACCCCCTCCATGATGTCATCCCGCCCAATCGCCAGTCAGAACCCAGGTAAATGCTATCCAAAGACTACCCTCAAAATCCGCCTATTCAGCTTGCACCATCCAATCATTGATTTCATTTAACCCGTATGGAGTCGTGGTATTTAATTCAAACATCTAGCGTAATTCCTTGAGGTTTAAAGTACACTCTATGCCTTACCAACACATCTTCGGGTAGAACAAAATTTAGATAAATTCAAGGGATCTCTATAGTGCTTCCTATTTACAGACGCTTTTGACTAATATATTTCTCATTTATTAAAGAATAAATAAATAAAAACAAATTTCTTTGCTACACCTCCCCATTGTTGCATCCATTTTTGTTCTCTTTCCTGTTTTATATTGTAGTTCCTCCCCTTTTCCTTCCCGTTTCTCTGCTTCTTATTATGTATTGTCCTTGTTTTCATTTTGTGAATTTTAATATGTCTATTCCCTAAATGTTATTATTGTAAAACGCGTGGAGGGGCATAAAAAAATAAAAAAACATCTAAGTCCCCTTTTGGCCTAAGGCTCTAAACGCTGAAAGTAGCAGCAGGGAAATTGTCCATTCTCAAAAAAAGGTCCAAAATGAGTTTTTTTAAAAAAAAAGAATGGCCTACCTCTACGTTCAGCTGTTTAAATGCCTCCTCATAACTATCGTGGCATGAGAGAAGGCTCATCTCTCTGCCATGATTGCCCCCCCTCACGAACTGCTGCGACCCACAGCAGGAGAGATGCCCAATCTCTTCTGCCGCGGTTCATGGCAGTTTGGGGGAGTGGGGCAATCGTGATCCACCCCCGAACCCTGACACAATACCGGCAGGAGGAAACCAAACCCTAGAGAATGACACAGGGAAAAAATCTGTCCCCGTCACCGCCCCGGCTCCGGCCCACAATCCTCTGCACCACCCCGTCACCGCCATTCCCTTCACCGCCCCGTCACCTTCACCGCCATCCCTTTCACCGCCCCGTCACCGCCACTGCCATCCCATTCACCGCCCCGTCACCATCTCCGCAGCATCCATATAAGCCTTAGTACTGTAATATTTAGCTTATTCCTTTCTTATAAATCAAAGTTCCTGCTGCTGAACTAGAGAAAGAGATGTTCAGCTGGCAGGGCTTTGTTTATAAATTTTTATCAACACAACTAATATACTACTTTATCCTAAAGCAAAAAATAAATAAATAAATATAATTTTTTTTTCTACCTTTGTTGTCTGGTTTCTGCTTTCCACATCTTCTCATTCAATTCCTTCCATCCACTGTGTGTCTTCTCTCTGCGTCTTCCATTTGCTGTTACTGTGCCTCTCCCTTCATCCCCCCCCCAATTGGTCTAGCACCCATCTTCTTCCCTCCGCTCCCCCATAGTCTGGCATCTGCCTTCTTCCCTTCCAGCATCTTCTCCCCACTCTGTCTTCCACATTTCCCTTCAGGGTCTGTTCCTCTCCACCCTCCTTCAATGTCTGTTCTATTCCTTTCCACCACCATCCTTCCCTCCCTCCTTCACCATTTGTTCTTTTCTACCACCCTTCAGCTCCTCTCACGCGACCTATCTATCTACCTTCCTCCCTTTTATTTTCGTGGCACGTTACAATGTAATTTGTGCAAGCCACTGGAGCCTGTGAGCTCGGTCCCTGTCCCATCCCCACAAACCATCTCACTTCTGTGCTCCTATTTTCCCCATTTCCCCCATTGCCCCCCCTGTGTCCATATACCATCCCCATGGCATGTCCCCTTTATGTCTCTGTCCCTATGCCCCATGCACATAATTTCCACTCTTTCTGTTACCTTCCTGTGTCCAGATTTCCCCTCTCTTCCTCTTCCATACCAGTGTGTCTCTTCTTTTCAACCCCATCTAGCTTTTTTCCCT
The DNA here is from genome assembly GCF_902459505.1 of Geotrypetes seraphini. Lineage (NCBI taxonomy): Eukaryota > Metazoa > Chordata > Amphibia > Gymnophiona > Dermophiidae > Geotrypetes > Geotrypetes seraphini. Next base: position 277,297,085 of record NC_047085.1, on the reverse strand, counting down.
CTTTCTTCCCCCCCTCCCTGCTTCCAGCAACTGGCTCACTTGCTTGTCCTCCCCTTTATTTCCTGCTGTGGGTTTTTCTTTCCGTCTTCATCCCTTTGGCCCAGAATCCTTTTCCCTTTCACTCCCTCCTTCCAGTGTGAGCCGGGAACACGCGCGATCGCGCGGTCCCTGCAGCCCCCACCCGCCTGCCCGATCGATCGTAGTCAGCTCCCTCCCTTCACCTCACCTTAGTTTGCAGGCTTTCTTTTTCGGCGACCTGCATGCTTTCAAAGAGCCGCGCACGTGCGGCTGCTCAGTGTTCAATCTTCTGCTCTGCTGCAACTTCCTGTTTTCGGTTGCGTCAGAGCAGAAGATTAAACACTGAGCAGCTGCGCGTGTGCGGCTCTTTGATAGTGTGTGGGTCGCCGAAAAAGAAAGCCTGCAAACTAAGGTGAGGTGAAGGGAGGGAGCTGGCTAAGATCGATCGGGCAGGCAGGGGCTGCGGGGACCGCGCGATCCTTGATGTCTCACTGCGGAGACAAGACCATTCACCGCTCCACAGGGCGGTGAATGGCCTTGTCCCCGTCCCCGCAGCGACTGCTATTTTTCTTTCCCCGTTTCGGCGGTTTACCCGCGGCTAAACACGGCTAGCCGTGGGTAACCGCCACCATGTCATTCTCTACCCAACCCCTCCTGCTGAGGCATGAGCCCCGCGACCCTCCCTACCAGACACAATACCGGCAGGAGGGAGCCCAACCACTCCTGCTGAGGCGCGAGCCCCACCACCTCCCCACCCCCCTAAAATACAGGCAGGAGGGATCCCAGGTGCTCCTGCCAAAGATGCACTCCCCTGACTGCCCCCTGAACCCCCAATCACCCCAGAACCCTTTGACCAACCCCCCCCCACCCCCGACACCCACCTTCACTCACAGTAAGTTGGCTGGACAGACAGGTCCCAAGCCCATCCACCTGGCAGGCCCGCCATCCTCCGAATGGCGGGCCTTAAGGTCTGATTGGGCCAGGCACCTAAGGCCCCGCCCACAAGAGGGGCCTTAGGTGCCTGGGCCAACCGGAATTATCCCAGTTTCCTTAGGCCCCTCCTGTGGGTGGGGCCTTAGGCACATGGGGGCCACAGCCTCCAGAAGAGTGTTCCAGTTTTCCACCACTCTCTTCCTTACGTTTATACGAAATCTATCCCCTTTTAGCTTTAGAGAGTGCCTTCTCGTTCTCCCTACCTTGGAGAGGGTGAACAACCTATCTTTATCTACTAAGTCTATTCCCTTCATTATCTTGAATGTTTCGATTATGTCTTTTCAAGGGAGAAGAGGCCCAGTTTCAAATTTTTTCTTCTTTGTTATAATTTTTATGGCAGTGTTTTGTATTAATTGTAAACATCGGATGTCTTTTTGACAGACTCCTTTAAGTGAGGAATTGCAGTAGTCGAGTTTGGAAATTATGAGGGAATGAATTAAAATGTTAAAAGCCTGAGAATCAAGAATGTTAGCTAAGGATTTGATCATTCTGAGTTTCCAAAAACAATTCTTGACAACTGCGCTAATCTGAAAACGATAGGATAGTTTGTTGTCGATCATTACACCGAGGATTTTGATCAGGTTAACGAAGTTTATTGGCGTGCTGTTGATAGTTATCGGGGATGTTAGGGGAATGTTTTCTTTCCAAGGAAAAAAGAGACAATTAGTTTTAGAGATATTTATCGAGAGCATGTTATCACAAAGCCATTGGCTGATCTTATCGAGTTTTAAGTTTACAAGATTGATGTCATTAGGATTGGAAGCGTCAATGGGATGGATAATCTGAATATCATCCGAGTAAGCATAAGCGGTAAGACCAATGGATTGGCATAAAGTGAGCAGAGGAGCCAGATAGATATTGAAAAGTAGAGAGGAGATTATTGATCCTTGAGAAACACCGAAATTATTTTTAAATACAGTAGATGATGCATTGTTAAAGGATACTACGGAAGTATGATTTGAGAAATAAGAAGAGAACCAGTCAAGAATTTGTTCAGAGATTCCAACGGTAGCAAGTCTTTGAAGAAGTAATGAATGGGCTATTGTATCAAAGGCGGCTGAAACATCTAAAGAGACAAGGATGACTGATTTGTGTTGGTCCAGATAATTTTGTATGAAAGTGGTGAGACCTAATAAAGCATGAGACCTTATTTGGAGACCGTATCTGGCGAAAGACGTAAGAAGACTTGAGGCGGTCCATAGGAGGGCGACGAAAATGATAGGAGGCTTGCGCCAGAAGACGTATGAGGAGAGACTGGAAACCCTGAATATGTATACCCTAGAGGAAAGGAGAGGCAGGGGAGATATGATTCAGACGTTCAAATACTTGAAGGGTATTAACGTAGAACAAAATCTTTTCCAGAGAAAGAAAAATGGTAAAACCAGAGGACATAATTTGAGGTTGAGGGGTGGTAGATTCAGGGGCAATGTTAGGAAATTCTACTTTACGGAGAGGGTAGTGGATGCCTGGAATGCGCTCCCGAGAGAGGTGGTGGAGAGGTAAAACTGTGACTGAGTTCAAAGAAGCGTGGGATGAACACAGAAGATTTAGAATCAGAAAATAATATTAAATATTGAACTAGGCCAGTTACTGACAGTTGCACGGTCTGTGTCTGTGTATGGCCGTTTGGTGGAGGATGGGCTGGGGAGGGCTTCAATGGCTGGGAGGGTGTAGATGGGCTGGAGTAAGCCTTAACAGAGATTTCGGCAGTTGGAACCCAAGCACAGTACCGGGTAAAGCTTTGGATTCTTGCCCAGAAATAGCTAAGAAGAAAAAATTTAAAAAAAAAAAAAAATTTAAATTGAATCAGGTTGGGCAGACTGGATGGACCATTCGGGTCTTTATCTGCCGTCATCTACTATGTTACTATGTTCCGTTGAATGATTTTTGTGAAAACCGGTTTGGTCAAAGAAATCAGATATCTGGTTGAAAACTATTTTCTCAGTTAATTTTGAAAGAAATGGAAGATTTGAGATAGGTCTATAGTTGGCGCAGTCTGAGGTGCTATCTTTACTGTTTTTGATTGTAGGATAAATTAAAGAATGTTTCCAGGCTGATGATATTGTTGCTGTGGTAAGGCTTTTGGTAATTAATTTAAGTATAAATGGGCCAAAGATAGAAAAATGGTGTTTTAGGATGAATTGTGGAATGGAATCAGAGTTTGAACCTTTGGAATTAAAGGATTGCATAATGCGCTGAATGTCGTTTAGTGAAGGAAGGTTGAAACAGCTACCAATTCTCTTTGACTGGTGCATTCTACTGAGAATATAATAATCAAAAACTCTGAAGATCCAAAACATTATGTGATTTATGCCATTTACGTTCCAACACATGTAATTGACGTTTAAACGAAAGGCAATCATCAGAAATCCAAGGTTTTCTCTGAACATTTAATTGAAATTTCTTAGTAGGTACATTCTCAGCTATGGCAATATCCAGAGAAGAATTCCATAACTGTGCTTGTAATGACAGTGGAAGTGTTAAAAATGTGCTTAAACATATCACTCTTTAATATATAAGATAGCGTTTAAGTGCTATAATGTGTAACTCCAGAGGGCATATACGTGGGCAGAGCATGGATGGACCATTGGTGTGTCTCCATGTAATGCATATAACTTATACAATACTACTATTACCGCTATTTATCATTTTTATAGCACTGCACATTTAACAATCAGTAGACAATCCATGCTCAGAAAAGCTTACAATCTAATTTGGACAGACAGGACATCTCAGGGTTGGGAAGTTTCTGACAGGAGGAATGATACAATAGGTATCAGACAGTAAGTGAGATTTAAGAGTTGAAAACAGCTTCAATACAATCAGACATCTCACTTTGTGCATGTTGGCATGCCCATTTGCACTTGCCATTGACATGGCATAAATGGTCATGCTTAAACTGAGACATACCTATGCTGATCTACACTAGTATTTTATAATGGCATCTTGGCACACAGATGCAGCTATAGAATTGATGCCCAACACATAGCATCAATGTGCCTAAATGGAGGTACATATTTATAGAATTACCTCCTATATGCACAAAAACAGGATTGCTGCAAAGTCCATGAATAAAAAATACCTTCAGACATTGTCCCAAAGTAGATACCAGGGGGTACTGAATAGTTCTCAGCCCAGTCAAGAAGAGAAGGACATGGAGCCATGAAACTTACAAGTTATTCCACATATTCATCCCTAAGTTATTTATTGAATTTCAAATATCTTCCAAGCATAAAAATCTTGTACAGATAGTGTGATTAACACATAAAAAGAATAATAGGAATCACAATTAAGCTTATAAAAAAAACAGAGCAAAAGAATAATCTTTAAATATTACATCCATTCATCTCATTCAAGTCCTCAAAACTGATCCAAGAATTATTGAGTGATATTTAACAAAGATTATATTAATAAAGAAAAATGACTGTTCTTTGCTAGATGAGGAGCAAATGTTTCTAATCTTGAATGGTTGTTGTTATTCCTCCATTTTCCAATCGCTTTTGAGATAAAATTTCGTCAGCTGACTCGGATCGAAAAAAACATATTTTAAAGTATGGTACCTAACAATGCATTTGCATAGGTAGCGGAGAAATAAAACTCCTCCAATCTGTATCACCCCAGGTTTTAACAAAAGAAACTGGCGTTGTTGTTTTTTTAGTTTCCTTTGAAACATCTGGAAAGATTTGAATATGCAAACCAAGAAAGCCCTTCATTCTATTTTTAAGAAACAACTTCAATATCCAGTCTTTGTCCGGGAATAATGCCACTGTAGTTAAGAGAGTAGCTGGTTTAGCTACCTCATGATCCGAAGTTTCTAACATTGCAGAAATATCTAAAGGAGCCTCTTGTTCGTCTTCTTGTTCTTCACTATAGTGTTCAGCCATTATTGGCAAATAGTATGCCCTTGTAAGAGGAGGCAAAGAAGCCTCTGAAATATTAAGGATTTCGAGAAAATACCATTTTACCATACCTCTGGAGGAACAGAGAGGATCTTGGGAAAGTTTATCAGTCTTAAATCTTTGTCGGTTTTTTGACTATCTGTTTTATAGAGAGCAAATTCATTTTTTAATACATTAATCTCTTCCCTCTGTATCTTCATTTCAATTTCTAAACTTTTTATCTGTGGACTAAAGAAATTCCCTAGATTCACAACTAGGTCCCATAGGGCATCCAACGTTACCTCCAGGGGTTTAGCTGAGTTAAATGAGGAAGCAGACATTGTTATTGAAGAAACAGCTGCTGATTTTACCTTGCAAACGGCCTTCTCTTCCATCGCTTGTGATGTTCCAGCCACAGGTTCATCACCAGGGGTTAATTCACTCCGGTAATCTCCAACTGTGAGTTCACCGACATACCAGGAGCACTTCCACATTGAGAGTGCTCTCTTCTCGCGGTGAACTTGCCTTCTGCGGCATTGGCTGCGTGGGAGGTACTCTGGCATCAGGGCTCAGGGTCACGTCGAGCCCAGGGATAGACGCCGCGTCTCCAACGGGTGAGTCCCTGACAGTGCAGGCTTCTGCTGAAATCTTCTGAGGAACTCATCAATTGTAGCAAGAGGGGCTTCTAAATGTCGGGAGGCTCCATCGATCCTTTTCCCCTATCTCTTCGGCATCCGCAAAAGAGTTTCCAATCAAAGGTAAAGGAAAAGCTGAGAGATCATCAGAGACGTCTGCTAGCGGTCAGGCAGTAGCAGCCATCTTGGATTATTTGTCACCCTTTCAAACTCTTTTTAAGGTTTGGAAACAGAAAATAGTCAGATGGAGCAAGATCTGGTGAGTAAGGTGGATAGTCTATGCACTGAAACCCCAACTGCATCAAAACATCCATTGTTTTGCCAGCCTTGTGAGAAGGTGCATTATCTTGCAAAAAGAGAACTCCTTTCCGCAACTTCCCTCTCCTTTTTTTCTTTCAATGCCTCCCTTAATCAGCACAGCAAATTACATTAGAATTCTGCATTAACTGTTTGGCCTCTTGAAAGATAGTCATTACAACACCTTCCTGATCTCAAAACACTGTGGCCATGGCCTTTCCTGCATAACCTTTCCTGGAGAACCTCAGTGCTGTCATTGCATAGACTGTTGCTTTTTCTCAGGATCATAGTGTATAACCATGTTTCATCAACAGTAACTAGTCATTCCAAAATGTTGGCACCAGCTCGCTGAAAATGCTTCAGAATCAACTTTGAAATGTCAGCATTCAAACATTTGGGTACCCACTTGGCTCTCAGCTTTTGTATATCCAGCTGCTCGTGGATTATACACCCAACACGTTCCCTGGATATCTGTAGTGTCTCTGCAATTGTTTTAGCCAATATTCCCCATTCTGCCCAAATCAGGTCATGAACATGGTCAACAATTTCAGAAGTTGACACCATTTGAGCCCTCTCAGACCTTGCTGCAATCTCAAAATCTCCTTGCTGAAAGTTTGCATACCACTTCTCCACTGTGGAGTATGATGTGAATTTATCACTCAAAGTTTGCATCATACATTCATGGATTTCCTTTGGAGTTTTCTTCTGCAGGAATAGGAACTTCATGATGGTTCAGAGTTCCACACTTGAAAATTCCACACTTTTCATTTACATGGTTCAATAAATGATCTGAAACACTGTCAAAACCTAGCATTACGATTCTGCAAATTGGCAGTTTACAAAAGAAAATAACTTTTCATCTACAGTGGCAGAATAACGTTCAGACTTTAGGAAGTTGGTTGGTGAGAACTTTTCAGCACCCCTTCGTATTTATCATAATGTTATTTCACATCTAAGAATGATTTATGTTCTAGAATAATCTGTAATAGGGTAGGTGGGATTTTGATAGTAAATAATGATATATTACTGCAATCATTTTATAAGATGGAATTATGCTTTATTTTCTTTCTCATAATGACTCTTTTCTCTCCCAGGATGTGAACTTTATTGGAAATGTTTTTTACATTTTTTTTCTTAATTATGTGTTTTGTATTGTCCTATTTCATTAAAACACTGTTAAATAATATAATTCAATATAATTTTTTTTTTAAAAAAGAGCTTATATCCTGTTGAAAAGAAAAAATAGCTACTAGAACTGGCCACATCTGGTACCTTGGTTGCAAATTAGGTGGAAAGTACAGGTAGGCAAAAAGTGACTTAGCTTGAATAAAAATACCATTGTAAGATTAATGGCAGATTCCTTGAAACTATTTATGGCTTTTATGTAAATTAGAAGTAAATAATAAGCATAGCCAAGAACCCTTTAATTATATAAATGGTGCACCCAGTTACACAATTGTATGCATATAGAATAGTATCATTTGAACATAAGAATAGTCTTACTTGGTCAGACCAGTAGCCCATTCTCATGGTGGGCAATCCAGGTCACTAGTACTTGGCCAAAACCCAAGGAGTAACAATATTCCATGCAAGCAGTGGCTTCCCCCATGTCTTTCTCAATAAAAAACTATGGACTTTTCCTTCAGGAAATTGTCCAAACCTTTCTTAAACCAGCTACGCTATCTGCCCTTACCACATCCTCTGCAATGTGTTCCAGAGCTTAACTGTTCTCTGAGTGAAAAAAAATTCCTCCTATTGGTTTTAAAAGTATTTCCCTGTAACTTCATCGAGTGTCCCCTAGTCTTTGTAATTTTTGATGGAGTGAAAAATCGATCCACTCAGGATTTTGTAGACTTCAATATCTCCCCTCAGCCGTCTCTTTTCCAAGCTGAAGAGCCCTAACTGTTTTAGTCTTTTCTGTGTAACTTCATTACTTAATTGACCATTGATTGGTGCTTAATTTATGATAACTATCAACAGTTGGCCTTAACTAGCACTAATTGCCACTAATGTACATAAATTATGACCCCATTCTATAAAGTGTGCATGTCAATTGTCTAACATGTAACTGCACAGAGGATGTTCATATGGGAGGGGCATGGACAAATCATGCACATTCTATTTTAGCCCACATTTTATAGAATTTGCACTGTCTGCCGCATTGAGGTATACATTTACACCTGCCATAGATATGACATAAATGTTTATGCCTAAATATTGGTGTGTAAATTGCTGACTTAAATATTCTATAATGGCAATTACACACTTAATTGCAGTTAGAGAATTCATGCTTAGATCACAAAATTTAAACACCTAACTTTGGCAACCTATCTAGAATGAATTCCTATATGGACATAATGCCATTTTTACCCAACAAATGATATTTTCAAAATTTTTGCAGATAAACTCAGAAAAGTTTAATTACCAGTACATGCTGTCTGAGAGAGAAATTTACAGCATCTGGAATAAAGAGCATTCTATAAGTCATTCTGTAACAACATCTGCTAGTCAATATAGAGTGCATTTACTAGCCTCAAAAGGGAGCCATAGTCTATACCTCTCAACCATGGACCATAGCTGTAAAAGATAGCTATGGGGAGAAAACCAGAAAATCAAAAATCTAGTTCTAAATAAAGGATAATATTGTCTGAAAAGCTGTAGAAGCCAGAAAGTCAAGTACTGAACAGCAGAGAAGGTGCTAGAAATAATAAGTTAGGCCTCACATTATATCATTTCTTCCAGGTTTCAGTCTTTGCCCGGCCATCCAATTTTTTTCATCTACCAGCTGACCCATTTGTTCCTATTGTGATGGTGGGTCCAGGAACAGGAGTTGCACCCTTTGTTGGCTTTCTGCAGCATAGGTATGAATCCTGTACGGTATGTGTGGTGTGATAAGGTTGCTATGTTTTTTTATTAGGAAAATAGCATGGAAATTCCTTTATTTCCCATCAGTAAGGTGAGAAACAATGCACTTCGTAGTTCCTAGCATCATCATCTTTATGAAATGAGCATTTATATGATGGCCTGCCTTTCAGGCTGAATTTAAATAAACATTATTTTTTATTGCATTACTATTGTGCATTACTACTTTTAAAAATTGTGAGCCATGGAATCGAGGGTATAATACTCACATGGATTAAAAACTGGTTGGTGGATAGGAAACAGAGAGTGGGGGTAAATGGACAATACTCGGACTGGAAAAGCGTCACGAGTGGAGTGCCACAGGGTTCGGTGCTTGGACCCGTGCTCTTCAACGACATGGAAATTGGTACTATGAGCAAAGTGATTAACTTTGCAGACGATAGGAAGTTATTCAAAGTAGTGAGGACACAGAAGGATTGCGAAGACCTGTAGTGTGACATAAACACGCTCGAGAAATGGGCTGTGACATGGCAAATGAGGTTTAACGTGGATAAGTGTAAGGTGATGCATGTCCGTAACAAAAATCTTATACATGAATACAGGATGTCCGGTGCAGTACTCGTAGAGACCCCCCAGGAAAGAGACTTGGGAGTACTGATCGATAAGTCAATGAAGCCATCCACGCAATGCGCGGCGGCTGCGAAAAGGGCGAACAGAATGCTAGGAATGATTAAGAAGGAGATCACAAACAGATCGGAGAAGGTTATCATGCCGCTGTACCGGGCCATGGTATGCCCCCACCTGGATTACTGCATCTAGCACTGGTTGCCGTACATGAAGAAGGCCACAGTACTACGCGAAAGGATCCAGAGAAGAGTGACTAAAATGGTTAAGGGGCTTGAGGAGTTGCTGTACAGTGAGAGATTAGAGAAAGCGGGCCTCTAAGAGGAGACTGAGAGGGGACACGATCAAAACTTTCAAGATAATGAAGGGAATAGACTTAGTAGATAAAGACAGGTTGTTCACCCTCCCCAAGGTAGACAGAACGAGAGGGCACTCTCTAAAGTTAAAAGGGGATAGATTCCATACAAACGTAAGGAAGTTCTTCTTCACCCAGAGAGTGGTAGAAAACTGGAAAGCTCTTCCAGAGGCTGTTATAGGGGAAAACACCCTCCAGGGATTCAAGACAAAGTTAGACAAGTTCCTGCTGAACCAGAACATACGGAGGTAAGGCTAGTCTCAGGTAGGGCACTGGTATTTGATCTAAGGGCCGCTGCGGGAGCAGACTGCTGGGCACGATGGACCACTGGTCTGACCCAGCAGCAGCAAATCTTATGTTCTTATGATAGTAACATCGTAAATAATACCAATGTGTCTAACCAGTCTATTCAGTTTTTCCTATCTACATCACTTGTCGGAGGGCATAAGCACACACAAGATACCAGCCAGAACTCACGCCACATTTATTCACTTTTCCTTCTCTTGTCCACACATAAAGTTTTATGATACTCATCTAGCTTCTGCGATAACCTGCTGTATAGACTTGGCTATGAGAGACCTGTATTTCTCTTAGGAGGTACAAAACAAGAGCATCATATACACATATTCACACTCATACCCCCACCCTCACTTAGTTACACACTCCCCATGTAGAATCCCCTTGAAAAATAATTATAAAGAATGCCCCTAGGAGGGCTATTTAGCATTGCTTCCATAATTTTTTTTGTAAGCAGAGATAGCTACAAGAACAGAATAAAGAGAATGACTCCCTTGACCGATTGTGACTGGAAAAAACCTTTTAAAATTCTGTTCATGGCTCTGAGCTGGTATGGATATCTTTCCTCACAAACATGTATTCTTTGTACAATCTCGCTTTATTCCTGGACAAGTGAGTAGTCAATCCCATCTTGCAAGATCTCTTGTAGGAAGAATCATTTACATATTTTTGATCCTTCTTACCTCAGGTCTGCCCTCTGACTTCCAGTTAACATAGTAACATAGTAGATGACGGTAGATAAAGATCTGAATGGTCCATCTAGTCTGTCCAACTTGATTCAACTATAAATTTGTTGTTGGGGTTTTTTTTTTTCTTCTCCTTAGCTATTTCTAGGCAAGTTGTCTTCCTACAAGCGAGACAGTAGGATCTACTCTTTTTTGCTCATGTTTGATTATCTCTAACTTCAGTATTTTCTTGGCTTCACGTGTTTGTGCTGCAGAGCTTCCCCGTAGGGGCAGCTCTGGCTGTGGGAAATCGTAGACTTTACTGGCAAAGTCTGCTTCCAGTGGGTTGACTGCTCCGCAGTGCTCCCACCTGGACAGACTGCATTCACAGATTGGGGCTCAGAGACCCAATCTGGGGTGAACAACACCTTGGGAGTGTTGCTCACCCCAGGTTTGTCTGCTAGTGGGTTTGAGCACAGGTTCCATGGCTCTGTGGCGGTATATCCAGGATCACGGCCGAGTGCATTCCTTCACTCGTTCACATGCACAGCGTTTCTGGGTGGTCTCCGGCCAGAGCGTTGGGCCTGAGAAGCAGTCAGAAGACTGGCAGTCCAGTTTCCAAGGCTTGTTGAGGCAGAGGATCTCCCTGACTGTTCTCCGTTTCTGCCTTGATTTCCTTTCATCTCAACATATTCTTGATCTTCTGTAATCAGGCTTTCACCCCCAACACTCCACAGAGACTGCCCTCACCAAAGTCTACAGTGACCTGTTCATGGCCAGTTGTAAGGGCCTCTACTAAATCCTCATCCTTCTTGACCTGTCTGCTGCCTTTGATACTCTTAATCACTGCTTATTCCTTGATATGCTGCCCTTTCTTGGATTCTGCAAATCTGTCCTCTACAGGTTTGCCGCCTACCTCTCCCATCGCACCTTTAGTGTATGTATTTGTGGGTCCTTTTCTGCTGCTATACCACTAGAGGTTGGCATATATCAGGGTTCTGTTTTATGAACTCTTCTTTTCTCTCTCTCTGAACCTCTTCCCTAGGTGCCATGATCTCCTCCCATGGATTAGAGCAGTGTTTTTCAACTTCTTCACGCCAAGTCCCCCTTAAGTCTAACAAATATTAACCAAGTACCCCCGCCCAGGCTCCGCCCCTGACTTGCCCAGGCTCTGTCTCTGACCACACCCCCATAATAATACTATTAAGTGTAATGCAATTTCTTTAATCCATTTTTCATATACACACAATATAATCTTACTAGTCTTTAAGCCCGTTACATTAACGGGTGCTAGAACATATGTGTGTGTGTCTGTCTTTATTTCTTTCTCTCTCTCTCCTTAGCCGCTTTTTTTCTTTCTGCCTTTCTTTTTCCTTGGCTGTCCATCACCACCCCTTGCCTGCTACCCCTGTGCATTTTCCCTTCCTTTTACCTCCCCTGTGTCCACCACCACCCCTTCACTGCTCTCCTTATGCAGCAGCAGCCCTTCTCCCTTTGTTTTACCTCCCCCCTGTCCAGCAGCACCTTTTTCCTTCTCCCCCTGTCCAACATTAGTCCTCCGTTCCTTTTCTTCAACCCCCTGTCCATCAGCATCTCTTTCGTTCTCCCCCTGTGCAACAGGTGCTAGAGTAGACGACTGTTTTTTTTTTTCCTTTCTCTCTCTGTGCTTGGATGCTGTCTGTCTGTCTGTCATTCTTTCTGTCTGTGTCTCTGTCTTGCGCCATGCCTGCCTATCTCTCTGTGGCCCCCTTCTCTTCCCCGGCATGATTGGTGTGTGCCCCCAGAACACCCTTCCCCCCAAAGCAGCCCCGTTTCCCAATGCCCCTGCCCCCTTTTGTGCCATGCCTGCCTGCTCCGTGGCCCCTTTCTGTTTCCCCCCTATGATTGCCGTCTGGCCCAGGAAACCCCTCACCCCAAAGTAGCCCCCTTTCCCTCTTCCCTTGTTGAGCCATGCCTGCCTGTTCTGTGATCCCCTGCCCATGACTGCTATGTGCCCCCAGCACACCCCTACCCCCAAAGCAGCCCCTTTCCTTTTCCCCCTGCTTGCCTGCCATGCCTGCCTGCTCCCTGTGCATCAGCATCAGCATTTCTCTCCCCCTCACCTGTTCCTTCGTAGCAGCATGGAGATAAAACGGCTCCCTTAGTTCTTTGCTGGATTTTTTTTAAGTTTAAAGATGCCTACGCGGCTCCTCTCACGATCCGGCCTGCGTCGGAAGCCTTCTCTGACACAGGCCGGGATCGTGAGAGGAGCCACGGCGGCAGTTTTAAACTTAAAAAAAAAATGCAGCGAACTAAGGGAGCCGTTTTCAAAGCCGCCGCTGCGGCTCCTCTCATGAGCTGCACTTATATTATGTCGGAAGATGAGAGAGGAGCCGCGGCGACGGCGGCAGATTTCAAATTAAAATAATTTATGCGGCCAGCCGGCTCCCTCGAAACCATCCCCCCCTTTCCCTTCCCGCGGTCCGTCTGGATGCGTTGTTCTCTCCCTCATTCTCAAACCGTCCGTGCCAGCTGAAGTGGGAGTGGGGGGGACTCAGCACCGGCTGGGCGACTCGAGCCGACGGCCCCCAGGAGCTCGAGGCCGACGGCGGACATGGCTTGCGTTGCTGAGTTTGGTGACGTACAACTCGCGCATGCGCACTAAAAAAAACCCGACAGATCAGGGAACACGTTTTTTTTAGTGCGCATGCGCGGCCTAGCATTTTATTATATTAGATTAATACACAATGGTAACCACAAAATTAAAAAACCCCACAAAGCACACTGTATGCACAGAAAATGTTAATGATCACTTATATTCAGAGTTTTTTCAAAGAGGTCAAGGCAGATGACTTTAAAATATTCAAGGTCACCTCAGTAATAACTATAGGAAAATAGACAAATATAGTGCAAAATATAGACAAGCAGATATAAATTCTCAAAACTGACACATTTCGATCACTAGCTTGAAAATAAAATCATTTTTCCTACTTTTGTTGTCTGGTGATTTCATGAGTCTCTGGTTACACTTCCTTCTAACTGTGCATCCAATATTTCTTTCTTTCTGCCTCCTGCACGCTTCCTCTCCTTCGGACCTCATTCCCTTCCCCAACCAACATCTCTCTCTGTCTCTCCAAGAGTCCAACTTTTCTTCCTCTCTCCTCCATCCCTATTGGCAACATGTCTTTCTCTCATTCCCTCTCTTGCAGTAGAGGGAATGGGGAAAGAAAGAGAGAGATAGAGAGAGATCCAGGGTGCATCTCTCCCACCCCTTCTACTGCCTCATCCAACATTTCTCCCTCTTTCATCCCCTGGATCATGTGCAGCATTTTTTACCACTTCCCACCAGCCCCATGTCCATTTCTCCTTCTATCTCCTCTCTTCAGTTCAATGCCACATCTCTCCCTCAATCACTGTGTCCAACATTCCTCCCCCTTGTATCTCTTTCAATTTGTCCCTTTGTTCCCTTTCCACCACCATATCCAACATATCTCCCTCTCATCCTTCTAGTCCCCCTGTATCTCTATCTCACTCCTCTTTCTCTCTATGCCCAATTTTTCTCTTTCTTCCTTTCCCCATGTGCACCATCTGTTTCCTTTTCACTTACACAATCATGCCCAACAATTCTTCCTTTCTATTCCCTCCCTCCTTTGTCCCAAGTTAGTGCCCCCTTCCTCCCTTCCTTCTGTGTCCCGAGTTCATGCCCCCCTTCCTGCCTTCCAGCCTTTGTCCCAAAATTGTGCCCCTACCATGTTCCAACGAGCTCCTTCCCTCACCCCTCCTTTCTCCCTTTGTCCCAGATCATGTCCCTTCTCTCCCTTACTTGCTCGAGCCACACTCGCTTCTGCCTTCAGCGGCATACTCATTGTATGGACATGCAGGGAGTGATTCAGACACTGCACATGGCTGACCCACAAGCCTTCCCTCTGACGTTAACTCTGACATCGGAGAGAAGGTTTCCAGGTCAGCTATGTGCTGCATATGAACCACTGCATTTACCTGCAACAAGTGCCGCAGAAGGAGGTAACTGGGAGATACCCCCCCTTCCCCGCTGACCTGGAAAGCTTCCCTCTGATGTCAGCTCTGTCATCAGAAGGAAGCCCTCTGGGTCGGCTTTGGTGGAGGGGGGCAGGCAAGAAGGAGGGATTCCCGCCTGTGGCTTCGGTGGGCGGGCAATACCATGCACCCCCAACAAGCGGCTCACGTACCACATGTTGATAAACACTGGATTAGAGTATTACCTATATGTTGATGACTCCCAGATCTACCTCTCTACACCTGAAATTTCACCTAAAGTCCAAGAAAAAGTCTCAGCCTGGATTGCTGCCTGGATGTCTTGCTGCAATCTAAAACTAAACATGTTGAAAACTGAGCTGTTCCTCTTTCTTAAACCCTCTGCTCCTCTCCCTCCATTCTCTATCTCTGTAAATAATACTAGTATCAATCCAGTCTGCTCTGCTCGCAACCTTGGAGTTGTCTTCGACTCTGACCTCTCATTTTCTAAGTATATCAAACAAACTGCTAAAGCTTCTATCTATATGGCATCGCCAAAATTTGCCCCTTCCTCTCTGAACACACTACCCAGACTCTTGACCACACTCTCATAACCTTACACTTAGACTACTGCAATTTACTTCTAACAGGTCTCCCTCTGAACCACTTCTCCCCCCTGCAAGTGGTGCAAAATTCAGCTGCACAATTTATCTTTTGCTAACCTCACTACACTCACCTTAGACCTCTCCTTAAATCACTTCACTAGTTCCCTATCCACCTTCTCATAGAGTCAAACTCCTATTACTAACCTACAAGTGTATTAATTCTTCAGCCCCTCAGTATCTCTCCTCTGTTATCGCTCCTTATATGCTTCTCCGAGAACTCCATTCCTGAGATAAGCTGCTTTTATCTTTACCCTTCTCCACTGCCAATTTCAGACTTAGTTCCTTTCATCTAGCTGCCCCGTATGCCTGGAATAAACTACCTGAGTTCATCCATCATGCCCCTTCTCTTACATTGTTTAAAAGCAGACTGAAAACCCACTTTTTTATTTAGCCTTTGTCACCCACCTGACCCCCAGGACTGTGTGCTGGACTAGTATGTGTGTGTGTGTGTGTGTGTGGGTGGCTGGACCGATACTGGTGTGCGCCTCAAAAGGAGGACCACCCTTCAGGGTGGTAGCAGTGGTGACTCACAGGGTTCAGGTGGTGGGGCACAATATAAATCCCTATTGGAACACAAAAGATCCCAACAGTTTTTCAATAAAGAATAAAGTTGGTTTTAATGTGCTCACTACTCAAAAACCTCCATAACTCAAAACAGTGATCAAAAGCTTGGCCCACAGATCCTTACTCTGTTAGATAAATCCTTCCAAGTTCAGTAACAACAACAACAACAAAAAACCACAGCAAAGCAGTACCCTGTTGCACACAATTCAGGAGACGGAAAACAAGTCCAAGAACCAAAATCTCCCACTTTGGGATACTTTTTCCTCCAGCAAGAAAAGAATCTGATGGACAAATGAATTCTGCAATAGTTTATTCAGTCTTTTCAGGGCTTGCAACCAGTCACACTCCACCAGGTACCCAGGCTTCAGTAAGTACCCAGGCTTCACACAGTCCTCTTCACTGGGCCCTGCACATATTCCTTTCAGTAATGTAGTAAATAAACTCAGTCTAAACTTCAGAGCTTTCGAAACTCTCACATACCCTGATAATAGCAGAGGCTCTGCTCCTCAGAGCTGCCTGAGGGAAGGAGTTGCTGAGTTGGCTTTAACCTTTTTGTGAAACAAAAGTTTTCCCACAAAAAAACAATACCCACCCAGATCACAGCACAACTCCCCCAAAGCAACTCCTGCACACCTCAGCAATTCAACTGTGACTTGAGGCCTGGCCAAACAGCCAACCTAGGCCTCACACAGAAAGGGAAAAAATAAACAAAATCTTTCTTCCCAGCAAAACTCTGCCTGAAACATATAGGTCACTAGAAAACAGTTAAACAGTCCAGGCTTCAGTCAATGTTAGAGAATGACACAGTGATTGTTACCCATGGCTAGCCGCAGGTAACCGCAGATAACCCGTGTAGCGGTGAATGGCCTTGTCCCTGCAGTAAAGTATGTGCCACGTTGCTTCCCTTCCCTCCTCTCCTAGTCAGTAGTCCTCCTCGCAATTGTGACACTTGCTCCCTTCTGCCAGCAGCAAAAAAACAAACAACCAATCCGGGCATCTCTTCCCCTCGTCGGGCCACCTTCCTCCCTTCCCCTCACCTTCGCAGGCGCTCTTCATTTTCTTAGGTGTCCGGACATAGTAACCATTCTCACAAGTCCGGCGTGACTGCCTAAGAAATATATTGAAAAATATATCTACCATAGATTAAAGACAGCCTCCTGAATAGCCAAGAATGAAATATTATAGCAGAATAGAGAGAGTGTATACTCTCAAATTGTAACCTTATTCCATTTTCATATATATCTTGACTACTACGTACTAATATATATTGAAACTCAGGAGACAGCTTAAAATTGTCTTTGTCAATAAGTAGAACCCCCGCCATTATATAACTGAAGGATAAATTTAGGCTATACGTACCAAGATGGGTGTGCAATCCTCACAAGAGAATCTTCTAGCAATCCTAGGGCTGGATCAAATAAAGGAAAGTGGAGTGGAGATCTAGAATGTCCAAGATTGTTGGTCCTGAATGCTGGAATAAACTACATATTGAGTTTAGAATTAAATCTTGTTTACTGGGGTTTCAAAAGAAGTTGATGACATTCCTTTTCTCTTCATCTTTAACCCTTGTATACATTATTATTATTTTACTTGCATTTAACTCAGTTTTTCCAAGTTATTCTTCATTTGATTTGTATTGGAAGATTAGATTGTTACCTTTGGTAATCTTTATGTTAGACCTTTTCGGAATTCATATGAAAGAGCATGTCTGCTGGCTGGAAGATACTGAGGCCTGAAAGGAGAAAAATCTGAGGCAGAAATATACAGACAATACTGAGAAACAGAGTAGGTAAAGAATGGGGCTTATGGATTCCATAAGGGACTAATAGAAATAAGATTACCAAAGGTAAGAACCTAATCTTCTATTCTGTTACGTCCCTTCTGGATTCCATACTAAAGGTGATATACCAAAGCAATTTGCAATGATTTGAGTGGGACCCCAAATGCGGTATCGGTCCAAGCTTCTGCATCCATTCTGTTAAACCTGGTAAAGGTATGAAGAAACGACCAGCTCAAATGAGGCGATGTAAGTCGAGAAATGGCCATGCGAATCCACCTAGCAATAGAGGCCTCAGACACTGGCCTGCCCCGTCTGGACTAGCTAGTCAGGACAAATAGATAGCCAGAAAGACAGAAGTCATTGGTTCTCTCCAAGTAGTGAAGCAAGACTCTCGGACATCCAGGTTCCACAAGTTCTTATCCTTTTTATTTGACCCAGTGGAACAAAAGGCAGGCAGATGAACTTCCTGATTGACATGGAATTCCGAAACTACCTTTGGAAGAAAGAAAGGAACTGTATGGAGGGAGACCCTGACCTCCATGATCCGGTGAAAAGGTTCTTTACAAGAGAGAGCTTGCAACTCCGAATATGCCTGGCTGAGACAATTGCCACAAGGAATACTGTTTTGACTGTAAGGTCCAGAAGATCAGCTCAGCCCTTTCAGACCCACATTAAGGTTCCAAGTAGGAAAGGGCTGACACAGAGATGGCCGTAGACAAAGGGCCCCCCTGAAAACTCTGATCATGGGGTGAGAAATAAGAAAACTGGAACCATATAGTGTGCTCTGAAACAGGAAAGTCCTGCCACCTGCACCTTGAGAGAAGCCTTTTCTAAACAGGCCTGCAAAAAGGCTAAGATCATTGGGAGGGGAGCAGACAACAGCTCCACCTAATCCCTGGCACACCATTGCTGGAAAGCCTTCCAAGCCTTGGTGTAAGCCACTTCTTAGACTTCAAAAGAGTGGCAGTCAGTATGTCAAAATATCCTTATTACATCAAGGCCTAGCGCTCAAGAGCCAAGCTGTAAGACCAAAGCGCTGGGGGTTCCTCCATCGGAAAAGGGCCCTGACTAAGAAGGTCTCGATGAAGAGGGAGCCTGAGCTTCTTGTCCCCCTAAAGATGGACAGAACAGAATACAGTGGCTGGTGAGGCCAGTCCAAGGCCATTAGAATCACCTGGCCCGGATGATCCGTGATCTTGACCCACCATTGGCCAAGGCAGAAATATGTAAAGAAATTCTAAAGTCAGTCAGACTGAACCAATGCATCCAGTTCTAGGCTTCCTGGCTCTGTTCTTCGATTGAAGAAGTGCTTGACTTTGGAGTTCTTGGCCAAGGCCATTGCCCATCATTGGTCTGCCCCAGCGCCTCACATTGAGACGAAACACTCAAACTAACTGAGCTCTGGAATGAATTACCACTTTCACTTAACACAGAGGATCTAGAATCAGAAAATAATAGTAAATATTGAAGAACTAAGGCCAGTACTGGGCAGACTTGCAAGGTCTGTGTCTGTATATGGTTTGTTGAGGTTGGGCTGTTTGGTCTGTTTGGTTGAGGTTGGGCTGGGGAGGGCTTCAATGGTTGGGAGGGTGTAGATGGACTGGAGTGAGCTTTAACGGAGACTTCAGTAGTTGGAACCTAAGAACAGTACCAGGCAGAGCTTTGGATTTTTGCCCAGAAATAGCTAAGAAAAAAAAATAACAACAAATTTTTTGATTGAATCAGGTTGGGCAGACTGGATGGACCATTCAGGTCTTTATCTGCCGTCATCTACTATGTTACTATGTTACTTAGAAGTCTAAGCCCCTTCATTTTATTTCGGAAAGCTCTGAAAACTTTCTTGTTTATTAAACACTTTGTAAACTAAGTCGTTCTAGATTACATTCTTCTTCTATATTTATATTCTATACTTACATTATTGTAAACCGAGTCTAGCACCTTTTTGGCTGAAGGCCCGGTCTATAAAATTAAGTTTTAATTTAGTTTAGTGTAGACCACTCTCCCAGGCCTAGGATTTGACTAAGAAAATCTGCTTGCACATTGTCCACACCAGCTACTTGTGCCATGGAGAGAGCCAGAAGATGCACTTCCACCCTTCAGAACAGTTTCCGAGTCTCCTGACTTCTGGTGCCTCCCTGTTAATTCACATATGCTACTGCCTTTCCTTCTAGGGTGTTTTGGAGAGTTCAGAGAGCCAAACCTATGGTTCCAGACGATTTTATCAACCAACCCTTCTGACAAAGAGTCCATTGGCTTTGAATGGAGCGATCCCCACAATGAATCCTCCAGCCCGAGAGGCTGACATTGGTCGTAAGCATAACCCACTTTGAGATCCTGAGAAACATAGAAACATGATGCTAGATAAAGGCCAAATGGCTCATCTAGTCTGCCTATGCACAGTAACCATTATTTCTTTCTCTGAGAGATCCCACGTGCCTATCCCAGGCCCTCATGAATTCAGACACAGTCTTTGTTTCCGCCACCTCTTCTGAGAGACTGTTCCATGCATCTACCACCCTTTCCGTAAAAAAGTATTTCCTCAGATTACTCCAGAGCCTATCATCTCTTAACTTCATCCAATGCTCTCTCATTGCAAAGTTTCCTTTCAAACGAAAGAGACTCGACTCATGCACATTTATATTATGTAGCTATTTAAACGATGATCATATCTCCCATCTCCCGCCTTTCCTCCAAAGTATACAGATTGAGATCTTTAAGTTTGTCCCCATACGCCTTATCATGAAGACCACACACCATTTTAGTAGCCGTCCTCTGGACCGACTCCATCCTTTTTATATTTTTTTGAAGGTGCGGCCTCCAGAACTGTACACAATTTTCTAAATGAGGTCTCACCAGAGTCTTATACAGAGACATAAATATCTCCTTTTTTCTACTGGCCATACCTCTCCCTATGCAACCTAGCATCCTTCTAGCTTTTACCGTCACCTTTTCATCCTGTTTGGCCACCTTAAGATCATCACATACAATCACACCCAAGTCCCGCTCTTCCGTCGTGCACATAAGTTCTTCACCCCCTAAACTGTACCGTTCCCTCTGGTTTTTGCAGCCCAAATACATGACCTTGCATTTCTTAGCATTAAATTTTAGCTGCCAAATTGCAGACCATTCTTCAAACTTCGTCAGATCTTTCTTCATGTTATTCATACCATCCGGTGTGTCTACTCTATTGCAGATTTTGTTGTTATCCGCAAAGAGGCAAATCTTACCCGACAACCCTTCAGCAATATCATTTATAAAAATGCTTAAAAGAACAGGCCCAAGAACAGAATCTTGAGGCACATCACTGGTAACATCTCTTTCCTCAGAGCAATCTCCATTGACCACTGCCTTCTGTCTCCTTCCACTCAACCAGTTCCTGACCCAGCCCGTCACTTTGGGACCCATTCCAAGGGCACTCAGTTTATTTATTAGACGTCTGTGTGGAACACTGTCAAAGGCTTTGCTAAAATCTAAATACACCACATCTAGCACACATCCTCTATCCAATTCACTGGTCACCCAGTCAATGAAATTGATCAGATTTGTCTGACAAGACCTACCTTTAGTGAATCCATATTGCCTCCAGTCCTGTAATCCACAGACTCCTGAATCGACCAATGCAGGCTGTTCCATGCTGGTTCCGTCCATGGGAGGGGCATCTGAAGAGGGTGATGCTGCGGGGAACACTGGGATAAAAAAGACTGCTGCAGCGGTCGCATATGTGCTCAGGCCCGGGCACCATCTCCAGGGAGACCTGAACCTGAAGATGCTGCCAAGTAGTAGGACTCGGGATTGCCAAGAGATCTAGGATTTGTTTCTGGAAGTTCTTTCGGCATGGCTCGGAAAAAAAAAACACATCCTTGGAGAGTGTCAAACCGAATAATCCAATGTGTGAGAAGGAGTTAGCTGGCTCTTCGTAAAGTTGATAATCCAGCCCAAATGTTGCAAGAGAAACACCACAGTCTCCACCTCCTGCTCGCACTGCAAGCAAAATGGTGCCCTGATCAACCAATCGTCCATATATGGATGAATTTGGACCCCCATTCTGTGGAGATGTACTGCTACCACCACTATCACATTGGTGAAGGTGTGGAGGGCTGTCGCCAACCCGAAAGGCAGGGCTGTAAACTGGAAATGCTGCTAAAGAACATCAATTCTCAGGTACTTCCAATGTCCCAGGAAGATAGGAATATGCTATTAAATCCAGCAGAGCCAGGAATTCTCCCAGAGCCATCGCTATGATAACATCTGTTTTCATTATAGTCTTGCTATGACTCATAATATATATGTTGCTAACCTTATTAATCTTATGTAAACTTCAATGATTCCCATTTAACATTTGTGGGGTATAAGAAACAATATGGTATGGTATGAACACACTGTTTTGATGTGAAAGTGCGGAATCCACAGAAAGGCATTGGCCAACTTGAGATCCAGGATGGGTCTCCAGTCTTCTGTGTCTTTCTTCGGCTTGATGAAGGAGTATCTGCTGGAACCTGAATCACTTTCAGGAACTGGTTGTACAGCTAGAATGTTCAAAAGATGCTACACAGTCACTTGGACCTTTAGCGCTTTCTCTGGTCTTCCCGCAGGAGTCCAAAAACAAATCTGGAGGGAGGCAAAAGAAGTCTATCTTGTGTCCCATATGATGTCTAGTACCCATTGGTCTGAAGAGATCTATTCCCACTCCTGGAGGAACCCTGCTAACCAGCCTCCAATAAGAGGAGGCACGGCAGAGGTTCTGGCATCATTGAGACTTGTGCAAGAACCCGAATCCTGTCGGCATCTAGGGCTGTTATAAAGTTGCCTGTCTGTAGCTCTGGGAATATGTTTGGCCAGACAAGCCTGAGGAATTCTGGCAAAACCTGCGAAAGGGATAAAAATTACAGCAACCCCCTCCAGGGACCCAACAGGGCCTGTTATCTGAGAGAGATTTGGGACGGTGCTCCGCAACACTGGCCATAAGGTCATCTAACACATTTCCAGAAAGCATTTGACCCTTAAAAGGGAGTCTGCTTAGAGGCTGAGTCACCAGCCCAGTGGCGAATCCAGAGTGTTCTGTGAGCCGAGACAGCAAAAGCTGAAACCTTGCCGAGGACCCTAATGAGGTCTTATAAGGCATCAGTGACATAATCTACCCCCTCAAGCACCAGCTGGGGACAGGCATCATCTTCCGTGAAAGGATCGTGATGTAACCTCGATCTGCAAAGGAGGCAGCAGCTGCATCCTTAATACCTGAAGAAGCCACTTGAAAAAGCTTCTTTAAGACTAAGTCCACCTGGTGGTCTTGAGAGTCTTTCAGCATTACTTCACTCGGAAGAGTAGTACGCTGAGCCACCTTCGGCTGCTCAAAATGCTGCTGAAAATCTGGCGCCATAGGATAAAGCTTAAAGGAACTTTCAGAAATCTCCCACTGCTCAGAAACCAGAGCCAAGAGATCTGGATGTGAGGGGAAAAAGGACATCAGAGTATTAGTATGACTCATGACGGTTCATTGAAATGTGGAGGGCTAAGCCTCCAAGTTCAGTTTCTTTATAGTGTCTGCTATAAAACGGTGAACAGAGACTGACTTAAACAGCCTGTGGACAGCAGGGTCATCACCCCCATCAGGACTCTCTGAGACCACTTGGCTAACAGTTCCGCAAAGAGTATTGATGTCATCCAGAGTGGACACAGTAACCAGAGTATCAGCATGCCAGTTTAGGTAGTCCTGATCTGGAAGGACAAGGGCATGGGAGTCCTGAACAGGGACCTCTGAAAATGAAGGCCCTGGCATAGATGTGGTGCACCCATCGGCTGCGCCGCATGGGTTTTGTCTATAAGAAATGCTCTCCACATGAGCTGAACAAATTCTAGGGAAAAACCACATCTCTGGGAATGCATTGACTCTCTGTGAGTCCAAGACAATAACTGCGAGAGGTCCCCTGACTCTACACATCTGCTCTTTGCGTCACCACCAGAAACGGGCAATGGACGAGATTTTCTGCCCATTTCCTAGACCCATAGAGTCTCCCCATGGAGGACCCGTAGGAGGTGAGGCCCAATACTCTCGCCCCCTCTCCTCACGTGCCATGGCTCTCAATACATAGACGTTCCTACTCCGGCAAAGTTTCACAACCCACACATGAATTCAAATCTATAGAGGTGGTGGAGTCCATCCCTGGCAACTTTTATCGAAATTGAGGGGTTGTGAGGAACTGTGTTCTATCTCAGACAGAGAACCCTTCCAAAGGGGTCTCAAGGCACCAAAGCCACTAAAAAGTGACATACTTTAGCAAAAAAAATAAAAAAGCAGAGCAGATCACTTGCAGAAATGAAAAACTACAGGGGGCTTTGTGTTCCTCTGTTAAGTGGGAGGAGCAGTATTGTGGATTCCTGCAAGACCCGGTTCACGGGTAGAGGTGAAACATCTTTAGTATGGATTCTGGAAGGGACATAACAGAACATCTTTTATATTATGTAAATAATTTTGAATGATAATCAGGAAAATGGTATATAAAAGCTAACATGTAGAATTTATGGCTGATTAATGCTAGCATTATAAATATTTACATACTAACCCCACTCAATTCTATATATGGCATGCAAATTTGACCACATGCCAAATTTTTGCATGCAATTTAATTGAATGATGAACCAATTAATGCCAATACTTGGGCGCCAACAATTATTGGCACTTATTAGCAATAATTTAAATTTACACACACATCATCCTAGTTGGTATTCTATAAAATTGCACGCATAAAGTTTTAAGCATGGAACCAAAAAGTGGATGAGATTGTGGAAGAGGCAAGAGCAGGTCAGGGGCATTTCTAGAATTGGTGCACAGTCTTATAGAATATGGCAGATCCATGCCTAATTTAGGTGCAAGGATTTACACCAGGTTTCAGTTGGTGTAAATCCTCGTGCCCAAAATTGGGTGCTAAGCACTATTCTATAACTTGTTGACTGAAACAGTTGATAATAGCAAATGCCTTTATTTCATGGTCAGGTTTATCAGTCTGAAGAATTTCTTCTATTCTGTGTCTAGGTGAATTGCTTTTTGTTTTGTGCTGATTTGCATTTCATGTATACTTGGCTATAATCTATAAATTAGACTGTAAAAGTCATGTAAACAAGGAATTTATTTACAAAGAGAAAAAATTATAATCTAAAATAACTGTTAGCATGTTTTTATAACATATATTGAACTTGGGCTTTTTGAATGACTTTAACTGCACTAAAAATGATTCACTGATATTTATTTTAGCTGCTGTTGCTATAACTATCTAAATTAAACTAGCATTACTGCAGTGAAGTAAAAGGCATATAATCACTGCTTGCTAACACAGAAAGATTCTTTAATTTGGGCAGAACTACTACAATCATCTCTTTTTTTTTTAACTATAGTTTACAAGCATTGAACAACTTTTAACCCAAGCTATCAAGCATTATATAATCACTGTGCATGGAAATTTAATTTTCTACAATACCAATGATGCAAGGTTTCCATGCAGATGACTAGACGCAGTAGGGATATCTCATCCTAACAAGCATATTGTCATAGGCACCTTCAGAGCGATGGGCTCTGAGTTACCTGTGACAGGAATTTAGCTCCTGTGGGCCACTGTGAACTGCACAGGGATTTTTGGGAGACCAGAGAGATAACACTGCACAATCAGAGACTTTTCAAAAAGTTTATTCATGAGAAACAAAAACCGAAATGTTCAGCTTGGTTACAACAAAAGCAGTTTGTGCAACAAGAAAAAACAAGATTCAAACAGTGTCAGAATGCTTCACAACATGAGTGCCTCAGCAGGCACAGAAAAGGAAAAAAAACCCCTTTAAACAGTCTTTCAGGATTGTTGGTACTTGTGCTCTCCTGTAGAACTTCACTTTCCACCACTTAAGCTTTACTAGTCATACTCCTTTCCCAGTAGGGGTGAGCTTATTTCAGTCCTGGCTTCCATCAGCGGTTGAGTTTTCCCCTTCGTGGGCTAAGCAGTGCTGAGCAAACAAACAGGTGATTAGAAAGCTTCTGCTTCTGGTCCGATCCTTGACCCCAAAATATCCACAAGGGAGAAAATCCAGAGAAAACAAAAAAAAAAAACTCTGTGGAGTGACGATGTTCCTAAATGGACTTTATTTGAAAGTGTCAAAGTTCCAAAGGTATACTGAAATCATCCACATAAAATAATTCCATCCACATAAAAGTAAATAATTCACATAAGAGCCTTAAAGGACCTAGACCGCTAGGGATACAGGACACAACACGGTCTGCGTCATTCCACAGAGTTGGTTTTTTTTTTTTTGTTTTCTCTGGTCTGGTCCTCACAGCAAGTAGAGAGAGAGAAAAAAAACAATCTTTTAAAGTCACATTAAAAAAACATGAAAACAAACACACTCCTTTGAGGAATTACCAGCAGCAGGGAAAAAGAAAAAGGTAAGTTTGTTACAGGCTTCTGGTCTTTTTGTGGAAAAAAAAGACTTCATAAATCTACAAGGCATTAAAACTTACTTGACTTAGTGTTCCAACACACTTCCATTGATTGCTCTGCTGATTCCAGTTGTTCATATGGCGCAGTTCCCAAGGCCTGGTCCTATTGGCTCTGGGGTTGTGGCAGTCCCTCATCAGCCTCTACCAATTCCATGTTCTCTGCCCCCTCCTGCCTATTTAGAACCTTCAGCCCTGAGCGCTGTCTGTGCTTCAAGTGTCATAAGTCGTATATATGGCCTTGATAGCTACTACATCAATCAAACACGGATCAATGACCACCACCATTTTTTTTTTTTTTAAACTCTTATAGGTGTCTTCTTTGGGCTTCAGACATGCCAATCGGTCACCACATTATCCGTGGTTCCCCACTTTTTGGCTATAGCTTCTTCACTAGCCCACTTAGTAGTTTTCTCTTTTTTAACTATTTTATTTATTTAAAGTGCTAAAAGTGCTTAGTCTTAGTCTTAATAACTTAGTAATTAGTAATAGTCTTAATAATTTAGTAATTAAAAACTTATCTTAAATATTTGACTTTTTTCTTTAATGTTCTTATCACATCGGGAAGGGGAACTGTCACATCGACATGTTTCGCCGCTAGGCTGCTTCAAGAAAAGCCCCCTATAAAAACAGGAAAACCATAGTCATAGTACACCCTTCAATCTTCTAGTTCTAAGTCACAAATTCTAAGGGTAATAGCGTCTAAAAATAATCTTTTATAAAACGCTTACCCCTCTCAAAACTCATCTGCACCATCCCGATCCATATATCTCTATTATGATAAGATGGCCGCGGTGTCTTTTTTGCCTCTATAAGTACCTCCCCTGGTCTGACGTCACTATTGAATTTTAGCGAATCAAGAGCTTACACTAAAGAACCCCATTCAATTTCTTGATTTAAACCTCTAGGTGTCACTGTGTCTAATGTATAAATCCATTTTTTTTCAAGCATATTCAATTTCTGTTTATAGTACTTATAGAGGCAAAAAAGACACCACGGCCATCTTATCATAATAGAGATATATGGATTGGGATGGTGCAGATGAGTTTTGAGAGGGGTAAGCGTTTTATAAAAGATTATTTTTAGATGCTATTACCCTTAGAATTTGTGACTTAGAACTAGAAAATTGAAGGGTGTACTATGACTATGGTTTTCCTGTTTTTATAGGGAACTTTTCTTGAAGCAGCCTAGCGGCGAAACATGTCGATGTGACAGGTCCCTTTCCCGATGTGATAAGAACATTAAAGGAAAAAATAAAAAAGTCAAATATTTAAGATAAGTTTTTAATTACTAAATTATTAAGACTATTACTAATTACTAAGTTATTAAGACTAAGACTAAGCACTTTTAGCACTTTAAATAAATAAAATAGTTAAAAAAGAGAAAACTACTAAGTGGGCTAGTGAAGAAGCCATAGCCAAAAAGTGGGGAACCACGGATAATGTGGTGACCGATTGGCATGTCTGAAGCCCAAAGAAGACACCTATAAGAGTTTAAAAAAAAAAAAAATGGTGGTGGTCATTGATCCGTTTTTGATTGATGTTCAAGTATCATAAGAACATAAAAATTGCCGCTGCTGGGTCAGACCAGTGGTCCATCATGCCAAGCAGTCCGCTCATGCGCCCTGAGTCTAGCCCTACCTGCGTACATTCCGGTTCAGCAGGACCTTGTCAAACTTGGTCTTGGAGGGTGTTTTCCCCTATGACAGACTCCGGAAGAGCGTTTCAGTTTTCTACAACTCTCTGGGTGGAGAAGAACGTCCTTACATTTATACGGAATCTATCCCCTTTTAACTTTAGAGAGTGCCCTCTCGTTCTCTTTGCCTTGGAGAGGGTGAACAACCTGTCTTTATATACTATCTTGAAAGTTTTGATCATGTCCCCTCTCGGTCTCCTCTTTTCAAGAGAGAAGAGGCCCACTTTCTCTAATCTCTCACTGTACAGCAACTCCTCCAGCCCCTTAACCATTTTAGTCACTCTTCTCTGGACCTTTTCAAGTAGTACTGCGTCCTTCTTCATGTACGGTGACCAGTACTGGACGCAGTATTCCAGGTGAGGGCACACCATGGCCTGATACAGTGGCATGATAACCTTCTCCGATCTGTTCGTGATCTCCTTCTTTATCATTCCTAGCATTCTGTTCACCCTTTTTGCTGCCGCCACACATTGCATGGACGGCTTCAACAACTTGTTGATGAGAACTCCCAAGTCTCTTTCCTGGGAGGTCTTTCCAAGTACCGCCCCGGACATCCTGTATTCATGCATGAGATTTTTGTTACCGACAAGCATCACTTTACACTTATCCACGTTGAACCTCATCTGCCATGTCGATGCCCATTCCTTGAGCCTGATTATGTCACGTTGCAGATCTTCGCAATCCCCCTGCGACTTCACTACTCTGAACAACTTTGTATCGTCCGCAAATTTAATCACCTCACTCGTCGTATCTATGTCCAGATCATTTATAAAGATGTTGAAGAGCACGGATCCAAGCACCGAGCCCTGCGGCACCTCACTGGTGACGCTCTTGCAGTCTGAGTATTGTCCATTTACCCCCATTCTCTATTTCCTATGCTCCAGCCAGTTTTTAATCCACGTGAGTATTTCACCCTCGATTCCATGGCTCGCAATTTTCCGAAGTAGTCATTCATGCAGAACCTTGTCGAACGCCTTCTGAAAATCCAGATATACATTGTTGACCGGGTCGCCCTTGTCTATCTGCCTGTTTACTCCCTCGAAGAAGTACAGCAAGTTTGTCAAACAAGAGCTGCCTTTACTGAAACCGTGCTAGCTGATCCTCATCAGACTGTGTCCGTCAAGGTGATCAATAAAGCGGTCCTTTATCAGCGCCTCCACCATCTTTCCCGGTACTGAGGTCAGACTCATCTGTCTGTAGTTTCCTGGGTTTCCCCTCGAACCTTTTTTGAAGATTGGTGTAACATTCGCCACCTTCCAGTCCTCCGTAATCTTTCCCGATTTGATTGACAGATTGGCTATTAGCTGAAGCAGTTCAGCTATAGTCCCTTTCAGTTCCTTGATGACCCTCAGATGGATACCGTTCGGCAGGCAATCCTTTCCTTCTCCTTCCCCTCAAACTGCTCAGCCTTCCTTTGTAAAAAGGCACAGCCACGCCCCAAACCTTCAGGTGTTGCAGGTGCTCTAGTTGTCTGTTTCCCTCCCCCTCTGTAATTGCAGGGAATAGCTCTGAGTGACGTGTGCTAGGAAGTGTAGGCTGCTCACCACTCAAACTCCCTCTAGAGGAATCAGCGGGAATATCCTCAAACCTGTCTGCATGAGGTTTAAACTGTGCTATAATTTGCCTCTCTTGATCCAGTGTGTGCACTACTTTGGGGAGATCTCTAGCAGACATAGGTTGCACATCACAATATCCATGTGTATATTTAATTAAAATGTAACAAAATAAGAAGGGTGAGGTTCTGCACAGGAGTACACACAAAACCAAACATCAAAAATCCCAAAAAGGGAAAGAAAATAAAAACATGGTTAAAAGCAATTTATTTTGATCCTTATTTTAGGAGCATCTCTATGTGTAAATATTGATTATAAAAGTCACTATTGGCATGTGGAGATCCACACTCATACAAAGATTTTAAGAGGGGTGTACAAGTTCCCATCTCAAAAATAGGAATGAAAGATTAGGTTCTTTACTTTGCTAATCTTCTGTCTGGTAAATTTACACTCTATTCCTGGACAAGTGGGTAGTCAATCCTGTCTTTCGAGATCTCTTGTAGGAAGCTTCATTTACATATTTTTGACTCCCTTCATTTGACTTTCCCTTCATTTACATATTTTTGACTCTTCCTTCTCAGGACTCAGGACTGCCCTCTGACTTCCATTTGGTACAAAAGCAGACAGTCATACCTGTATAGGACACAGAAAGGGGAGGGGTACAGGGATACTCCCCGAGAAACAAGTCTAATTTACTCATATCATAAAATTTTATAACAAATCATGAACTGGTTGCAGAAAACTGATAAACCATAAAATCAGAACTACAAGGAGACATAGCTTGCACTAACAGGGTGGGGGCACATTAACTATAACCCCCAGGGCAAAGTGTGCAATATGATTGAATGTTAAATCTTAGAAAGGCTGGTCGAAGAACTAAAGGTCCAACTTACTAGTACATATTGAGGTAGAAAATTGGCAAATCAGCAACTCCCAGGGTGGGTTCCAGAAACAGAGTGTGGATTTACAAGAAAGAAGACTAGCAAAAGTAAGAACCTACAATCCCACTCTATTTCTGGGCAAGTGAGACGTAACAGAGCAGTCCCTCAAATTCAGGGTGGGACTGATGAGCCGGCTGCCAGAACTGAAGAACCAAAAGCAGAATCCGGCTTGGCTACAAAGTTATGCAAGGAGGACCAAGTGGCAGCTCTATAAATCTCTTCTGGGGAAACCACTGAAGATTCCACCCACGAGGAAGCTATGCCTCATGTAGAGTGAGCTTTTACCGAAAGAGGAGGCCGCTTTCCAGCTCCGATATAGGCTGAGGACATGGCCTTACAGATCTACCTGGAAATGGTGGTTTTCGAAGCCTGTCAGCACTTATGGGCTGTACCAACCAGCACAAACAAATGATCGGACAAATGAAACTCATTTGTGACCTCTTAAGTATCTCAGGAAAAGTATGCACTTATCCAGTGATTTTAACACTTTGTCATGTTTGTTAGAACCCAAGGATGCAAAGGCTGACAACCACACCTCCTGGTTAATGTGGAAACCAGAGACCACCTTTGGAAGGAAAGAGGGAACAGTGTGCAGGAGCTTGCTGAAATTCGGAATCTGCAGAAAAGGATCTCTGTAGGATAAAGCCTGAAGTTTGGAAACTCTGTAGGCTGTCATAATGGCCACCAAGAAGACTGTCTTGATGGTGAGGTCCATCAAAGAAGCCCAGTCTATTGGTTCATAGGGTGAACTAGTAAGTGCCCTGAGAACTAGATTGAGATTCCAAGTCAGAAATGGCTGACATAATAGAGGACATAACTGTAACATGCACCTCAGAAATCTAACTACCTCCAGATGAGCGACCAGAGAGTCCCTCAGGGGCTTAGGATTGAAGCAGGAAAGTCCAGCTATTTGAACCCTCAGAGAGCTGACTGCAAGTCCCTTTTCCAGGCCTTTCTGAAGAAAGGCAAGCACAAGCGGGATCAACATCGAGATTGGATCGTCATTCTTCCGAACACACCAATGCTGAAAACACCTCCAAGTCTTTGCATATGCCACCACAGTTGGCTTCTTCATGCTGCACAAGATGGTAGCTACCACTCCTGTCGAGTAGCCTCTCTGCACTAAATCTACATGCTCAAGAGCCAGGCCATAAGACCAAATTGGTCTAGATCCTGCAGGGCAATGGGACCCTGCATGAGGAGGTGAGAGTTTGAGTCCCTGCTCCAGCTGCAGTCGAACCAGATAAGCATACAATGGTTGCCTCAGCCAATCAGGCGCCACAAGAATCACCCGACCCTGGCATGTCTTGATTCTCCGCAGAAAGTGGCCTATCATGGGCCATGGAGGGAAGACATAAAGGAGTCCTTGGGGCCATGGCTTAATCATGGCGTCTAATGCTTCACTTCTGGGTTCATGACAACAGCTGAAAAAACGAGCCACCTTCTTGTTGACTACCGACGCCATCAGGTTGAACATCAGGTATCTCTTTCTCTCTACAGTGCATTTTAAGGCTCTCTGGGACAGGGACCATTCCCCTGGATCCAAAGTTTGACAGCTGAGATAATCTCCTTTCACGTTGTCTGCTCCTGCTACATGCATCGCTGAAAGAGCCAGAAGATGCTTTTCCACCTAGCGAAAGAGCATTTGAGCATTCTGTCACAGAGGCTCTGGGTGCCCCCCTTGTTAATTGACATTGTCCGAGAAGACTCAAACTGCCTTGTTCTGGAGAGCACTCTCAAAGTGTAGAAAAGCCATCCGGATCGCTCAAAGCTATGTACCTTTCATTTTGTGCCTGAATTGTGTGCCTATAAGGAACATTCTGCCTAACTGAATGCTGAAGTTTCCACCTTTCAGTGGTCTGATTGTCTCTGCCCATTGACATCATCAGGGTTTGCTGGACTTAAACCAGAGCACATTTCCTGAGATTTTTTACCATCTACTTCAGTTTTGTGCCTGAACTGTCGTATCTACAAGAAACATCTAGCCTAACTGTGCTTTGCACTGATTGCTGTGTTTGCTGGGCTTAAAGCAGACCACATGGGTTGCTCCAAGAGTGGAAATAATTGCCATCGCTAACCACTTGATAAGATCTTTTTTTCAGAAAACCCTGAAACCAATTCCAAACCTTTCCACAGAGTCCCATTGTGTCCAAACATCCCAACAGGATCTCATGATCTACTAAATCAAAGGCACTACTAAGATCTAGTTGGAGAATTAAAGCACTGTGCCTTTCCTAATTAGACAGTGGAGATGGTTAATCAATGAGGCAAGAACAGTCAGTACTAAAGCCTCGTCTGAAACCTGACTATATTCATGAAGGATATTAATTTTTTCCAGATAGCTTATCAATTCTAAGTTGACCAATCCTTCCAGCAATTTGGTAAACAAAGGAATGCTTGCGATAGGTCTATGATTAGATTTGGTAGCAATTGATACTTTCTGGTCTTTTAAGACAGGAGTAATCAAAATTTGACCCAATTCCTCAGGAAACAATCTATTTGTTAATGAAAAAGTGGTCCATTTAAATAAATCCGCTTTAAAAGTAAAAGGAGCATTTTTCATGATGGTCGGGGGTCAGGAGTCCAATAAGCAATTTGATTTAACTTATTTATTAAACAGTTTTATAAACTGTTGCCAGTCCGGAATCTGGAAATGGTTCCAGAACATATCTACCCTCGAGCATCTTCTAGGCGACTAAGTTGAGGAACTACATAGTCACTAGTAGGAGATTGTAAAGTTACTCTGAGGTGGCAAATTTTTTATTTAAAAAACTCTGCAAGAGTTTCAGAAGACGGAGTACATTCCGTGCTTGGTCTCAAGACTGATTCAGTGTCAATTAAAGTGTTAACCAATTTGATCAAATCTCTGTTGTTAATTTTGGATGTATCTATTTTCTATGCATAACATTTTGAACTTTTCTCTTTGATCAGGTTTTTATAATCCTTTAATTTAAGTCTCCAATTTACCTTATCCTCCTCTTTGCTTGATTTTAACCAAATCCTTTCCATTTTTCTTAATTCCTGTTTAAAAAATAACAATTCAGCATCAAACCATTCATTAGAAGGTCTCTGTCTCTTTTTGCTAAAGGTGCTATTTTTTTTCTAAAACTTGGTTACTAAAATTTTTCCACATCATTGGAAAATTTGAATCTACTTCAACTATAATGCTTAACTCATAGTGAGCCCAAAATTCAACTGGATTTATAATTCCTCTGCTGGTAATAAGCTTCACTTTCCTAGTTTTTGCCGATCTTGCCAGCATAGTTCAAAATTGCAGACAATGATCTGATCAAATGAAATCTTTCCATCCACTCTGTTTGAAATGAATTTTAGGATTAACCAATTCTTTTGTTGAAAAAGTGACCAGATCCAGCTGGTGACCCTTTTGATGAGTTTTTACTGGTAGGAGTTTAAAAAATCCCAAGGAGGTTAACATAGAAAATAAATCAGTTACATCTGAATTTTCCACTAGTTCCAAATGGATATTTATATCGCCAAATAAAAAATTATATGACCCTGCCATTATATTGGTTAGAAGAAATTCATAAAATTCTTCTTTAGCACTATTCCATTTCTTGGGAAGAATATAAAATGATGTTATTAACGAATCTTCTAATTGATTTTTTGAGATTCTACATCCTCCATGGATTTTGAATCTAACCTGCTAAAATCAAAGGAATCTTTCAAGATTATCACCAAGCCACCTCCTTTTTTCCAGCTTCTAGATAATGGAGGAATTCTAAATCCCTGAGGAAGACATTCTTTTAGAATAATGTCCTTATCAGAGACCAACCAGGTTTCCGTCAAGAATAAAAAGTCAGGGTTTATCTCCTCTAACCTAGAGCTTAGCAACCTTATATGTGAAAGTACTAATTTACTGTGTCTCTCCACCTGCTGGTAAGTGGCACAATCCACATGTGTGGACTAATCCTTTGGGACTAAAGGAAAGAAAATTAGATAAGAACTAAGGCCCCCATTTATCAAACTGCGTAAGGGTTTTTTTTTTTAATCGCAGACCACTGCAATAAAAGATCTAATGCTCATACTATGAGCATCATAATCTTTACCACAGCAGTCTGCCTAAGGGTTTTTTTTAAATCGCAGACCACTGCAGTAAAACCTCTGACACTCATAGGAATTTTATGAGCATCAGAGTTTTTACCACAGAGGTCTGCAATAAAAAACCCTTCCACAGCTTGATAAAAGGGAGCCTAAGTGTTAAACATGAGGTGTAGCTGTTATTAACTTCTTGCTAGCCCGTGTTTGTACCCAGAACCATGTCACCAAATAGTTTTCTTGTTTTCATTGTACTAATCTTTCCTCACATGTAATTTTTTATGCCATCTTTCTATGGGGCATTCATTAGCAAGTATTTTTACAAGAGAAAGCCAGGATTAGGTGTGCCCCTTTGGAAACATAGGATCATCAGGTGGCTTTAAACCAGTCAAGTCCATGGCTTTCATGCTGCGAAGATTCAGTTAACTGTGTATGTGTGTTGGGGAGGAGGAACAATCAGCTTAAAACATTGAGAATTTATATATTTGAGATTTATTTTTTACTAATTCCAATTATGGTCACCCATTGTGTCTGTCTTTGAAATATTGTTCAGCAGAAAGCCTGCAAGTTTCTTTAGTTTATCTTCCTCACCTTTAACAAAACCGTGAAAGTGCTCTGCGCTGCTCCAACACTCATAGGAACTATGGGCTAAAAACCTCTTGCACAGTTTTGTAAAAGGGGAGGTTTATGAAACTAATTAATTAGTTTAATAAGTAGGTATGTTTTGTTGTTGTTTTACAAAGGTAGTACTGAAAAGAAAAGAACTGTGATTTCTACTTGGTCTCTGAGTTTGTTTATTATCATGTCATATGATTCTTTTTTTTTTTAAATTTAGAGAGAAACTTCGGGAACAACATCCAGAGTGGATATTTGGCAAGACATGGCTGTTTTTTGGTTGTCGTCATCGTAACAGGGACTATTTATTTAGGTAAGGAAGAGTGGTCTGGTGGCTAGGTCATTGGCTTGTGTTTGAGACGCAGCTAAGGGACATGATTTCAGAACTGCCACTGAATGGGACTCGGGGGAAATTACTTTAGCATCCTATAGTTCAAGAGCCTTGATTCAGTTAAATTTTCTCTCTCTTGTGTTTGTTTATTCTCAATGAATCTATTCAGAATTCAGCAAATTGCTTTCAGTTTTGCAGTATTTAATTTTGGCAGGTTTTTTGGAAGTAAACAAAAATGTTGAAATTTAGAAAAGGGAAATACAAGTTATAACATTTCAAGGAAGATGTGACTAAAATTACACAAGTTTTTATCATATTGCTTCAAAAAAGTTTCTCATTGTTCATGTTATACATTGTAAAGCTTGAGTCATCTACATAAAAATAGTTGTTTTGATTTCCTCCTTTTTTGGATCACAGTTTCCTCCTGCCTTTCTGGGCTTCCAGTCTATTTGTTGGAATCTGTGCTAGGATTTGGGGTCATGAGCATTCATTTACTAAGAAATGTTTCTCCTAGTTTTATATTTCCTTCTACTTAATCCAGTCATTGCACTGACTTTCAAAACTTGACAATTATGGGCTCTAAATCCTGTCATTAGGGGGATAATTTTACAGGTGGCTTGAGCATGTAGAATCGTACTTTACACACTCTGGGGTCCTTTTACTAAGGTGCGCTAGCCAATTTAGCGCATGCTAAACGCTGACACGTCCATTATATTCTATGGACACATTAACATGTAGCGTACGCTAAATCGGCTAGCATGCCTTAGTAAAAGGACCCCTCTGATAGGCACATACAAAATTGCCTAGGGGGTGTTTTTATTTATTTGAAAATAAGGGTCAACAAACAAGTTGTAGGCAATTGGACAAATTTTATATCTTTGAAAAGTGCTAATTTCACATCAGTTGTTCAAGATAAGAAAAATATATTAAATAAAACAAATAATCATATCTTCAACTACAAGAGAACTTACCAGCATGCTATGTCAGCCACCACTAGAAAACTATCACATTCTTCTAACCAAGGATACAACATATTGGTAGTTTCATTTCCTAAAAGAAAGTACAGTATCCAATGCCTGATCATCATAGTGGGAGGACATTTTACAATTGAAGAGTCACCAGTGAAAATGCCTTTGTCTGCCATCTTACTTTCACAATATTTTAAAAGATAGAACATGAAACAGTGAATCTTGTGAAGACTGAATTAATCTAATCTAATCTAATCTTCATTTTATATACCGAATCTACTCCCTAAGGAGCTCGACTCGGCTTACAGTTTGTTAAAAAATGAAACATAACAAGTAAAAACTGTGGGATAAAAACAGAAATTGGTTACATTAGATGGATGGAAAAAGTTAGAAAAAAGTATGTTGAATTGTTTAAAATTACTATATGACAGCTAAAATCAAATTAACTATTGTGAAAAATATCTGACTTGTATCTAATCAATTTATCTCTAAAATAATCTAGTCTCTGAGTACTCAAAATCTTTTAGGTTAACATCGAGATGTTAAATTTACATCTCTCTTTCAATGGGAGCCAGATTAGCTTGGGCAGTGATGTCTGAACATTCTTTCTGCTTCTTATATTTGTCAAATAGGATTTAGCAGTATTCTAAATCAGCAAAAAAAAAAAAAAGTAGGACAGTCAGAAAATCAGGATACAGGAGGAAGTGACTTCACCTGATGGAGATGGATGCCTGAATCTGGGCTCTGTCCCTTAGCCATATTGATTCCCCATAAAATTGTGATTTCGGCTTCCCTGCCGGTGTAGCGGTGGTTGTGAGTGCAGTGGTTGCCCTTCTGCCTTTGATAGTGTTGAAGCGGAAGACGGAGAAGTCAGGGCCATGGCTGCCAAGTGGAGGAGACACGCCTGCAGGGGATCACCGGCCAACCCTAGATGCGCCGTCTGCGCCTCTCTCTGAACTCCTAGCAGAGGATACTGAGCTGAGAGCTGATGATATGGTGGCCCCTACGAAAGCGGGTAGCAGGATTGATATGGTGGAGCTCCATGTTGATGCCTGTGAGGAAAAGATGGTGGGGGGCAGAGGGGCGTGGAGGACTTGGTTGAACTTTCTGAGCTCATCGATAAGGAGGAGGACTTGGAGAACCGGGTCAGACATAACAACATCCAGGTTTGGGGGGTCCCTGACACACCAGCTTACAAAGATGCTCGCATGGTCATTGATAACTTGGTGCAGTGGCTATTGCAAGATGACAACCTGGATCTGGGGATTGAGCGGGCACTTCACTTTCTGGGCCATAGGATTGGAGATCGCCCTAAGGACATCATGATATGCTTCCAAAGCTTTATTCTGAATGAGCAGCTTTTGCGACAGGCCCGGAAACTGGGGACAGTTACCTGGGAGTCTCATCAACTGGAACTGTATCAGGATTTGACCGTCAGCATGCTACAAAAGAAGCGTGCATTTTTAGAGGTGACCAAATCTTTGGCCCAGGTTAATATCCATTACAGATGGACCTTTCCTTTTGGATTACTGATCACCATTAACGGGATCCATAAGAAGGTGGCTCATCTGGCTGAGGCAAAGGAACTCTTGCAAAAAGAAGGTATTGAGCTGGTGATGGTTCTTAAGACACCTGGGTCCGTCCAATCTATCCAACAGCGTCTGGCGTCCTATCAATGGCAGAGAGTGGAGAAGCGTTCCATACCGGATCACAGAGAATCGGGGCCTGTGGCCTCCAGTTCAGGAACCTGACTTTTCTTTGACAATAACCTCTGGAAGCTTCACCATAGGGTCTTGCATTTATTCCAGCCTTGGCTACAGAACTTACAAATAAAACAGCCCCCTCTCCTAGGTTACCTCTCAGAACACTCCCCTCTCAGCTCAGTTTGTTTCTGCAGCCTTGCTGCGAACTTCTAGTTATTCTGCCCATAATTTTATTTCTCAATTCCTAGTCTTTTATTTTGTTCAGTGCATCGGGTATTGCCCAAGTGCTGCAGATTCACTCTGGGGGAGTGATCTTCGGTGGGAGATCGCAGAC
Organism: Geotrypetes seraphini; assembly: GCF_902459505.1. Classification (NCBI taxonomy): domain Eukaryota; kingdom Metazoa; phylum Chordata; class Amphibia; order Gymnophiona; family Dermophiidae; genus Geotrypetes; species Geotrypetes seraphini. The sequence goes on along the minus strand of NC_047085.1, from coordinate 277,258,811 downwards.
TTTTCCTTAAAGATCGTCTGCTTCTGGGGGTGCCCTGTTAGCAGAATCTACAGTAAACCCTCCAGACAGCTTGCAGATCAGATCGGGTCTCCAGATCGGGAGCCATCTCTCCCCAGGTTCGTCTGCTGAGGGGTAGAGTGCAGGCTTCTGCGGTCCCGTAGAAGTTCACCGAGATCAGTACCGGACCGCATATCTTCCCTAAATCCCCTGATCCTGGCGGTCATGATCTGAGGTGGCAGGGAAGTGAGGCAGTCAGAAGACCTGAAAATCCAGTTTTATCAGCTCCTGAGGTCCTGATCTCCCTTGCTTGCACTGTGTATTCCTGGCTGCCATAGAAAAGCATTGCAGCATATTGCAGAGTCATTATCTTGGTGGTTACTATGCTGAATCTGAAACTGACCTTGGTCAATCTTTATGCTCCTAATGAGGGTCAAGGATCATTTTTTGAGGATCTGGGGGCTAAGATTTTTGCAAGTGAAAGAGGAGTCTCTCATAGTTGGAGGGGACTTTAACCTAACATGTGCATCCCGTCTTAATAACTCAGGTAGTGGAGCTCTTTATGAGTCTCCTTTTTGAAACTGCTCGGATTGGTGGATGTTTGATGATGGTTGCATCCAGGTGTGCGGGATTACACCTACCATTCTGTAGTGCACTGTTCTTATTCCCACTTGGATTATTTTTTAGTGGATATGGATATCTTGGCTCGGGTGGTGGAGGAGGGGTTAGAACCTATTTCATGGTCTGATCATGCCCCAGTCTGGGTTCTTTTGTGGGGGACTTTGGGCACTTCCGGACGTAAATTTTGGAGGCTTAATGATAGCTTGTGGATAACTTGCGGGGGATTACTGCGGAGTATATTGATTTTAACGTTAACGATAGTGGGGAGGTGTCTCCGGGGGCGGTATGGGAAGGCTTGAAAGTAGTCATTTGTGGATATCTTCTTTCCTGGTCTTCGTTTCAGAATAAGCAATGGCACTTGCGCATTGCAGCCCTTTATAATACCATCGTCCGCCTTGAGCGAGCACATAAACACTTACCAGGGAATGCGGGGGAATGGGCGCAGTTGCGGGAGGCACAGCGAAAATTGTATGAATTTCAGCTGATGCATAAGAACATAAGAATTGCCATCTCCGGATCAGACCCTGGGTCCATCAAGTCCGGTGATCCGCACACACGGAGGCCTCACCAGGTGTACCCTGGCATAGTTTTAGTCTCCATATCACTGTATGCTGCTCAAGGGAGATGTGCATCTAATTTACCCTTACCCATATCACTCTATGCCACTTTTAAGGAGATGTGCATCTAGTTTACCCTTAAATCCTAGAACGGTGGATTCTGCAATTACTTCCTCTGGGAGAGCATTCCAGGTGTCCACCACTCGCTGCGTGAAACAGAACTTCCTGATATTCGTCCTGGACCTGTCCCCCCTCAGCTTCAGTCTATGTCCTCTTGTCCATGTCACACTAGACATTGTAAATAACTGCTTTCCCTGCTCCATTTTGTCGAATCCTTTCAGTATTTTGAAAGTCTCGATCAGATCCCCTCGCAGTCTCCTCTTCTCAAGGGAGAACAACCCCAGTCTTACTTTTCTTTAAGGAATTTGTATTTCATTCCCCGCTTTCCTTGTGTTTACTGTTTGTTAAGTATGTCTTTTAGTCCGTTTGGATGTAAAATTGTTAACGTACTGTATTGTTCCCCAAAGACTGTAATTTTTTAAAAAATGTTCATCGCTTAGAAATGTGATTAAGCGATTAATCAAAGATTTTATTAAACTTGAAACTTGAAACTAAGTCGTTCCTCATAGTCCAGGTTCTCCATACCTTTCACTAGCTTTGTTGCTCGTCTCTGCACCCTCTCTAGCAGTTTTATATCCTTTTTTAGGTATGGAGACCAATGCTGGACGCAGTATTCTAGGTGCAGTCTGACCATGGCTCTATGAGCGGTATTATAACTTTCTCTGATCTACTCATAATTCCCTTCATTATCATGCCTAGCATTCTATTTGCTTTCTTCGCTGCTGCCGCACATTGCGCTGACGGTTTCAAGGTCCTATCTATCAGTACACCCAGGTCCTTTTCCTGTTCGGTCTTTCCCAGAGTTACACCTGACATACCATACTTGTGATCTTTATTTTTTCTGCCTAAATGCATCACTTTGCATTTTTCCACATTAAAATTCATCTGCCATTTATCTGCCCACTTCTTCAATTGATTCAAGTCGCTCTGGAGTTCCTCGCTGTTCTTCTGCGATCTGATTGCCCGGCATAGCTTTGTGTCATCTGCAAATTTGATGATGATGCAGTTTCATCTACAGTTGTTGAAGCTAGTTGTTTAGTAGCTAGTCGTTTAGTAGCTCATCATCTCAAGGCACAATGAGTGCGGAATAATATTCTCGCCTTGCGCTTGGATGTGGGAACTCTGGTGTGGGAGGATCAGAGACTGTTGTGTGCAATATTATCAACTCTTGAATTCAGCTAGAGCTGACCCTCTAGTGGCGGACACAACTACATTCCTCCGACCTTTGCAGTTACCCCAGATTGACTCTGTCGATGTGCGATTACTGGATCACCCGATTACCCTTGTGGAGGCGCAGCAGGCTCTTCAGTCTATGCATATGGGTACATCCCTGGGCTTGACGGCTTCACTGTTAAGTTTTAAAAATTGTTTCAGGATGCTCTGTTCCTGCCCTTACTTCATGTGTTCAATAAGATGGGAAAGGATCCGTTATCCTGTGCATCTTATCGGCCCATCTCTCTCTTGGGGGTGGATACCAAACTTTTCGCTAAAATTTTGACCAATCGTTCGTTGTCTTGACTACCTTGCTTGGTCCACCCGGACCAATCAGGTTTTGTTCCGGGGTGTCAGATGAGTGATAGTGTTGCTCTTCATCGAAGGCCTTTGATAGGGTCTCTTAGGCTTTTTTGTTCCGTACTCTAGAGCAGTTTGGGTTTGGACCTCGCCTGTTGAGTTGGGTTAAGATTCTGTATACTGATCCATTGGGGTGTGTTTGTGTTAATGGGGCTATTTGGCTACTTTTCCATTGTCTCGGGGCAGGTATCAGGGCTGCCCCCTTTCACCTATTCTTTTTGCCCTGGTCGTTGAACCCTTGGCTCAATTGATTAGGCGAAATGCAGGTATTCATGGGGTATCAGTAACTGGCAGGGAATATAAAGTATTGTTATTTGCTGACGATTTGTTGTTTACCTTAACGCAGCCGAATATTTCTCTGCTGACGGTTGTAGCGGATTTAGGTGAGTATGGTCGGTTTTCTGGATTTCAAATTAATATGTCTAAATCCGAATTTCGAATGTGTTTGTAATGGCTGACAGGGTGCCGGTATTGCAGGCTGCCTTCCCATTCTGTTGGGTGCGACGTTCCCTATGTTATCTTGGGGTGCACATAGGGTTACCAGGCTCTTCTCTATTTGATCTTAATTATCTTCCAGTTATCCGGCAGATGTATCGTGATCTGTCTACCTGGAAACATCTTTGTTTTTCTTGGTTGAGCATGATTGCAATTATCAAAATAATGGCTTTGCCCCATTTTCTTTTTCAGGTTCTGCCTATTGGGTGGAGCAGGGGTTCAGAGGGCTATTTGGTGGTTTATATGGGAAGGTTAATCCCCTAGGGTTTGTAGACAAATCCTTTACTTGAGTACAGTGGAGGGAGTTCTGGGGGTGCCCCATCTGCAAAAATATTACCAGGCTGTGCAGCTGTAAGCTTTGGTGGAATGGCAAGTGCATAATTGTAAATTGTGGGTAGACATTGAACAGGAGGGTCTTGCTCCGGACACCCTATTGCATTTCTCCTGGGTTCGGCTGGGGGGGGCCCAAAATGGGGTACTTTGGAGTCTGTTCGTACCATTTTGCAGGTCTGGAGAGATACCAGGGAGGTGTTGTTGATGAGTAGAGCCTACTCCTGGTCTACCCTGTTGATTTGTAATTGGGAATTTGGGCCGGGTAATGAGAGTCCTATTTTTCAGGTCTGAGCTTCTAAGGTCCTGGTGTGTGTAGGTCAATTGTTTGATGCAAGGGGTGGAGGTGGGGGTGCAAAATTTGGGAATTTGGGCAAGTTCAATATGGCCTAGCTCCGGGGGATCTCTACACCTATCTTCAGGTTCGTCACTATGTCCGCAGCTCTGGGATGTTGGCAGACTTAGTTCAGGGGAAAACCAGATTTGAGGCCCTCTTGGACTCGACTTTGCGTAAAGGCACTATTTCTCAGATTTATCAATGCATGAATGCCTGTTTGCTTGCCTCGCTTCCCTATATGGAGGCCTGGGAAGCTGACGTGGGTGTTTCTCTGTCTCTTGATGACTGGGCATCAGGTGAGCTCTTTGAGTGTGGCCTCACTCATTGTGGAAAATGGGTTTAAAGTCTTATTGCAGTGGTATTATACCCCTATCTGTCTTGCCCGCTGGACATGATGCTCAGATCTCTGTTGGAGGGGATGTGGGGAGCGGGGGAAAAATATGTTCTTTTTTGCATTTCTTTCTTCTCTCATGGGTAGAACTATAGCCTGTTTACCTACCCTGCCTTTTTTGCATCTTTTTCTGCCGGAGTTTGAGGTGGAGGAGGTGACCTTTAGTAAGTTATTTTTTTCAGCGGCACATTTATCAGTGGCTGCCTTGTGGAATCAACCCTATTCACCTAACTGTGAGATGCTTCTTCAAAAATTGGATACTTGGTATTTGCTTACTGCTTGTAAATACCATAGAATGGGGGCCTTTTTTAGAGTATGGAGTAACTGTGAAAGTTGGAAACGTCAATCTGCTGGTTGATCATTTTGTTATGTAGGGGGGGGCGCATATTTACTCTAAAATGCTGTACTTTGATTGTACTTATGTATCTGTTGACTTGTTGTTTTGTGTGGATTTTTCTGTTGTTTGCTTCAATAAAAAACTTTTATAAATTAAAAAAAAAAGAAAATTAGGATATAGCAAAATAAATTGCACAGTCTTTATTCAGAGTCAAGCATGGAAGGTGTCAGCTGGTCAGTTTATATCAGGAGTTAATCAACCCCTATGAATGAACAATAAAATGTGTAAATCTATATATATAAAATCGGAGGTATGTATGTGTGTATGTATGTGTGTGTGTATGTGCCGCGATCACGCAAAAAAGGCTTGACCGATTTGAACGAAACTTGGTATGCAGATCCCTCACTACCTGGGATGATATGTTCTGGGGGGTCTCGCGGCCCACCTACACACGTGGGCGGAGCTACAAACATAAAATCAGATTTCACCCATTCATGTCAATGGAAAAAATGTAAAAAGCTGCCATTCTCACAGTAATTCAAAAACGGCTTGACCGATTTGTACAAAAATTGGTATGCAGATCCCTCACTACCTGTGGTGATATGTTCTGGGGGTCTCGCGGCCCACCTGCACACGTGGGCGGAGCTACAAACAGAAAATCGGATTTCACCCATTCATGTCAATGGAAAAAATGTAAAACGCTGCCATTCTCACAGTAATTCAAAAACGGCTTGACCGATTTGAACGAAACTTGGTATGCAGATCCCTCACTACCTGGGGTGATATGTTCTGGGGGTCTCACGGCCCTCCTGCACACGTGGGCGGAGCTACAAACAGAAAATCAGATTTCACCCATTCATGTCAATGGAAAAAAATGTAAAAAGCTGCCATTCTCACTGTGACCAATTTGGACGAAACTTGGTATGCAGATCCCTCACTACCTGGGGTGATATGTTCTAGGGGTCTCGCGGCCCACCTGCACACATGGGCGGAGCTACAAACAGAAAATCATATTTCACCCATTCATGTCAATGGAAAAAATGTAAAAAGCTGCCATTCTCACAGTAATTCAAAACCGGCTTGACCGATTTGAACAAAACTTGGTATGCAGATCCCTCACTACCTGAGTTGATATATTCTGGGGGTCTCGTGGCCCTCCTGCACACGTGGGCGGAGCTACAAACAGAAAATCAGATTTCACCCATTCATGTCAATGGAAAATATGTAAAAAGCTGCCATTCTCACTGTAATTAAAAAACGGCTTGACCGATTTGGACGAAACTTGGTATGCAGATCCCTCACTACCTGGGGTGATATGTTCTGGGGGTCTCACGGCCCACAACTCTATTTTGCTTGCTCAAGGGTGGGTTCACCCAAGAATTTATATGTTCTTGCTCCAGGAGGTGAAACTAAAATTGTTGTTTATAATCATGTTTTGCGTTAGTTGTATTGTATTCATTTTGTCAAATATTTCACTTTATAATTTGAATATTGTACTTTTTATTAAGCTGTAAAAAAATACTTTCATTCACCACTATAAAGTATCTTTATTTGAATCCATTTACAGTGTTATTGCTATAATTAAATACCCATGCATCGCCGGGGCATCAACTAGTATAAATATAAAACTGTAGTTGACAGGTTTAGAAAAGCCAATATCCATGGCTTTCAAGCTGCTAAGATTCAATTAAATGTATAATTGTGTATGTATGTTAGGGCTGGAGAGATGCACAAATAAAAAAACTTCACTGCTGCCTAACAGAAATAAAAAACTTGATGACTGCAAATAAACTGCAACTCAATGCATCTAAAACTGAACTTCTCTGGATACATAAAGACACCTGCGCATATCCCCGCCCATCTCTCTCCTGGGGAAATGAAACCCTTATAGCCAAAGACAACGTCCGCAGCCTAGCAGTGATTCTTGACTCAAACCTGTTGCTCTCCGACCATGTATCAAAATTAGTGTCATCTTCCTTCTATTACCTCTGCCAACTAAAGTGCATCTGTGCTTATTTCTCAGAAAGCGATTTCGCCCAGCTCCTGGACGCATTTGTACTATCCCGCTTAGATTATTGCAACGCTCTACTAGTGGGCTTACCCACAAAAACACTCTCCCGGCTCTAAGGTGTGCAAAATGCTGCTATCCGACTCCTAAAAAACTTGGGCTTCCGCAGCCATGTCACCCCTTTACAAACATCCATGCAAACATCCATCCAAAAACGATGCACCTTTAAAGCCTTAGTGTTAGCCTTTAAGACTTTCCACAAAATGGCACCAAACTACATAGCATCTAAACTACAAATTTATTTCCCCAACTCATCACTGAGATCCCAAACAGAAAAACGGCTGGTCCTGCCACCTGGCCACTCACTCACGTCTGAGACATCCTGAAGACGCTCATACTTAGCAACATGGTGTCCAGTAGATCAAAAGCTGAAGAAAATCAAAAGACACCAACAAAACTGACCCATTTTAGCAAGATAATACATCAGATCCATCAGGATTTCTGTTCTACAACTCTTTCTGAAATCTACTGACCCCTATCCTACAAATCATAGCCTTACACAAAGAAACTAACCTGTGCTACAGTTCTTTCTCAATTAATTTGGATATCATAGGTATTTAGAAATAGGTTATAGTTTACACAGGTTAAGTTCTTTCTCCTTTCTTTAAAATGGAGTCACTGCTACTTCTTTCAACTTATTTAGCATTGATCCCTACTTCAATAATGCAGCCAGGATAACCTACCATCTGAACACTGTTTTTAGTTTGAAATTGGAGGGTAGTCAGAAGAAAAAAACATCGTCTATATGGAACCCACAAGTTGTTTTATTCTCTCTAGGGAATCATTATTGAAGAACTCCAACCTCTAATTTATCCTCTTATTTCCCCACTCCTGACCACTTCAACTTTAAAATTCATCAAAATATTTGCATGAACTTCTATGCATGCTTCTTAACTATCATCTGTCCCATGCCTAAAAACCTTCTCAGTATTCTATAGATTTTGATTTATCAACAGCTTTCTCTACCTTTGGGATAAATCTAGATGGATCAATGTTAAGCCTACTATGTTCAGGGCATTTTTTAATGCTGACTGCTGTGGGCAGAATTAGCCCTGAATATTCAATGCTGGGTTTGTGCAGGTACCAACATTGAATATATGGGCCTTTTGGAATTATGTGGGCCCTAGCTGATATTCAGCCAGGACCAAAATAACTTGATTATATGGGCCCCAGATGAATATCAGCCATGACCCACATAAATGAAAAACAGGCTTGTTACCCTCCTCTGATTTCCCCACCCCCACCTCCTGAATATGCAATCTCCTTTCCCTCACAGATTAAGGACCAAGTGCCACAAGACTGTTGCTAGAGGTTGCACTGGCCATATTGGAAAGGAGCCGTAAGGGGTAGGAATGAGTGGGCATTGCTCCTATCCAATGGACTCCACCAGTGTATAACAAGTTAGACTGGGGAGGGTTACAAGGGGGGGGTTAGCATTGACCAGTTAAGTACCGACTTAACTGTTAAGTACCGACTTAACTCAAAGCAATGGGACCAGACGGGATCCATCCCAGGATACTAAGGGAGCTCAGAGAGGTTCTGGCGAGTCCTATTAAAGACTTGTTCAACAAATCTCTGGAGACGGGAGTGATTCCTGGGGATTGGAGGAGAGCGGATGTGGTCCCTATTCATAAAAGTGGTCACAAGGATGAAGCAGAAAACTACAGGCCAGTGAGCCTCACTTCGGTTGTTGGAAAAATAATGGAAGTGTTGCTGAAAGAAAGGATAGTATACTTCCTTGAATCTAATGGGTTACAGGATCCGAGGCAACATGGCTTTACAAAAGGTAAATCATGCCAAACAAACCTGATTGAATTTTTTGATTGGGTGACCAGAGAGCTGGTTCGAGGACATATGCTAGATGTAATTTACTTAGATTTCAGCAAAGCCTTTGATACAGTTCCTCATAGGAGGCTGTTGAACAAACTTGAAGGGCTGAAGTTAGGACCCAAAGTGGTGAACTGGGTTAGAAACTGGCTGTTGGACAGACGCCAGAGGGTGGTGGTTAATGAAAGTCGCTCGGAGGAAGGAAAAGTGAGTAGTGGAGTCCCTCAGGGTTCGGTGCTGGGGCCGATCCTGTTCAATATGTTTGTGAGTGACATTGCTGAAGGGTTAGAAGGAAAAGTGTGCCTTTTTGCAGATGATACCAAGATTTGTAACAGAATAGACATTGAAGAGGGAGTGGAAAATATGAAAAAGGATCTGCAAAAGGTAGAGGAACGGTCTAATGCCTGGCAACTAAAATTCAATGCTAAGAAATGCAGAGTAATGCATTTGGGGATTAATAATCAGAAGGAACCGTATATGCTGGGAGGTGAGAAGCTGATATGCACGGACGGGAGAGACCTTGGGGTGATAGTGTCCGAAGATCTAAAAACAAAAAAACAGTGTGACAAGGCGGTGGCTGCTGCCAGAAGGATGCTGGGCTGTATAAAGAGAGGCATAGCCAGTAGAAGGAAGAAGGAGTTGATGCTCCTGTACAGGTCATTGGTAAGGCCCCACTTGGAGTATTGTGTTCAGTTTTGGAGACCGTATCTGTCGAAGGACATAAGAAGACTTGAAGCAGTCCAGAGGAGGGCGATGAAAATGATAGGAGGCTTGCGCCAGAAGATGTATGAGTAGAGAATGGAAGCCCTGAATATGTATACCCTAGAGGAAAGGAGGGACAGCGGAGATATGATTCAGACATTCAAATACTTGAAGAGTATTAACGTAGAACAAAATCTTTTCCAGAGAAAGGAAAATGGTAAAACCAGAGGACATAATTTGAGGTTGAGGGGTGGTAGATTCAAGAACAATGTTAGGAAATTCTACTTTACAGAGAGGGTGGTGAATGCCTGGAATGCGCTCCCGAGAGAGGTGGTGGAGAGGAAAACGGTGAGTGAGTTCAAAGAAGCATGGGATGAACACAGAAGATCTAGAATCAGAAAATATTAAATATTGAATTAAGGCCAGTACTGGGCAGACTTGCACGGTCTGTGTCTGTATATGGCCGTTTGGGGGAAGATGGGCTAGAGAGGGCTCCAATGGCTGGGAGGGTTTAGATGGGCTGGAGTAGGCTTTAACGGAGATTTTGGCAGTTGGAATCCAAGCACAGTAGAGCTTTGGATTCTTGCCCAGAAATATCTAAGAAGAAAAAATTAAAAAATTTAAATTGAATCAAGTTGGGCAGACTGGATGGACCATTCGGGTCTTTATCTGCTGTCATCTACTATGTTACTATGTTACTATGACTGTGACAGATTCTGCCCACAGACATCTCGGCACTATCTGGACAATTCAGGGGAAGTTTGTGGTAATACTTCTACTGACTGGTTAAATCTCTTCTAGCTAACTAACCAATAACAGTCAGGAGCCTGAATATTCTGTAAATAGTTGTTCATTTTTATCCTCCACAATTTTATATCCACTTTCTTCCTTGATTTTTTCTGATTCATGTTTTTATCTAAGTTACTGCACATTTTGGGGTTGCCAAGAATCCAAGTACCATTGTATTAACTTCACTGGATGGACTTGCATTAACTTCCTAGGGTCTACTGTATCCAGTACAGCACTTGAATTTTTGCATATCATTTGGATCATCAGTAAAAAGCTGTATGAACATAAGAACATAAGAAACGCCTTCACCGGATCAGACCTAGGTCCATCTAGTCCGGCAACCCGCACACGCAGAGGCCCAGTTAGGTGCTCCTTGTTGAAGACCCGGATTTCCCGTATCCCTCGATATGATTTGCAAGGAGGTGTGCATCCAACTTGCGCTTAAAACCCAGAACAGTAGTATGAGAATGCTAAACTCTCCCATTTCTCTCTATTTCATTTTCCTGTGACTTGTTTCACATGTGCTATGTACACTTAGCATAACATCTGAAGCTATCATAAAGGCAGGTATATACTGTATTGCTTACTTCTTTAAAAGTTGAGAGGGGGTCGGTGATCACTGGAGGAGTGTGTGTGTTTAGGAGTGGGGGGGTCATGGCTTCATCCTTCCAGTGATCATGTGGTCAGTTTGGGCACCCTTTTGGCACTTATTTCTTGTTAAAAGAGGTCTAGCATAAAAAATCTACACTGTGCCCTGGACATTTTCTAAAATGTTAAATTATTGCTGAAAAAATCATGTCCACCCTAGTCCTGCCCAAATCATACCTCTAACATGCCCGTTTCAGATTTAGATGTACTGCAGACAGTTTCCAAAGAAATCCATCTAGAAAATAGGTTTTGGAAATAGCAAATTGGAGGTGTTTGGTGAGAAAAATTTCCATCTGCATTGGGGGCTCCTTTTATCAAGCCAGGCTAGCGGTTTAATGTACCTAATAGTGCGTGCTAAACCGCGGGACACACTAGCTGCTACCGCCTCCTCTTGAGTAGGTGGTAGTTTTTGGCCAGCGCAGGGGGTTAACGTGTGATGAAAAGTCGCACACGTTAACCTCGCTAGCGTGGCTTGATAAAAGGAGCTCTGGGAGTAAAATTAGCATGGGAAAATCAGTTTTAAAGCAGTGTCTCTCAAACTTTTTTTTTAGCTCCAGCACACTGAATAGAGCAACTGTTTTTTCGGCACATTATAATTGAAATTGTAAAATTGCAAAACCAACAAAAAGTTAAATTTGACATATATTTATTTAAAGTTCTTTAAGCTATGTGTGGGTAATTGTAACAACGGTGAAACTAAAACAGATAGAATAGAAGTGCTAATCAATTTGATGGATATGCTTGTTTTTGAGTGCAAATGAACTCAAAATGCAGCTCAATAGTTGATAAGCAAACACGCATTTCAGCATCCACCATCTGCAGTCGTCTTCATTTTTCAGTTTCTGTCAGAGCTGAAAATCCAAGTTCACAAAGATAAGATCCAAATGGTAACAAAGCCTTGATTGCTTTGTTGCTCAGGTTAGGATAACTACTGCATAAAAAATATAACTAAAATTACTTGCCATTAGTTTTCAAGGACTAATCATGTCAAAGAATGATGCTTCTCTGGGCGGTTGCATCTTTATGCACACAGATGTTCATAACATTGACAGACTAGCGTACGCGATGTACATGTCATCTATTCTAATGTACAGTATACTTATGAAGGGAATTTTAAAAAATAAAATAAAATTCTGCAATCTGTTGTGGCATACCCAAAATCTCTTTGGGACACACCACTGTTCTGTGGCACACAGTTTGAGAGACACTTTGCTAAAGGATAGCATAGATTATTACACCTGGGAAGTGCAATTTGCTTGTCCCCTTGTTATTAGAGTATGAAACAAGACCATAAAAAGTGTTTTTGTATCTGGGTTTGTCATCTGTTATGGTTCCCTTTGACAAGTTAACTCACACAACTAAAAAGATATTTATAAGTCAAGACCGCCTGAAATTTTCTTAGGTATTATTCTTTCAAGGATAATTAAAATTTGACCTAACTACTTTCCTGGTTTCCCCTTCCAATCAATTCCAAGCCATTCTATCTAATCTAATTGGTGAGTGGATCTTTATAGCAAGACTAGAAGACAGGAAGAAACAGAACTTTAGAGTAGTATTAGCTTTACCATTTGAACTAAGGGAGAAAACAGTCCAAAAGGAGAAGGTTCTTTAAAAATCCCCTTTTACAAAAGCAACAAAAACAACCACAAACCTTTATCCAGTATTATCAAAATATAACATAAAATCTCTTTTAAAATGTTGGGCAACACATTTGATATAAAAAAAAATGCAAAAAAAATCACTTCAGTTTGTAATGAACCCCTTATAAAAAGTGAGCAGAATTTTGGTTCTACCCTGCCCATAGGTGAACTGAAATGATGATAATTGTACAAATATTCCAGATAAAATCTTGTTTTATTAAAATTCAACAGACAGTCCTGTTTCAAGGCATTCATTTGTACAATGGAGGAACATTACAAGTCAGAGAGTGTAAATGCAACTTCCCTGACATAATGCCCTCAAAATTCTGTTCTGCTAGGTTCACTTAAATATACCTAATACATGACGACATTTTACTGCCTGCATCTAATTGGTCATGAATACCTGATACCATATAAGGCGCTTGTATGCATATTGGGGGAGTGTCCGTCCCCCTCACACAAGAATTCTTAAAAGTTACATTTTAATACTAGCTTATCTAATAAAGAAAAAGTACAGAAGAAACCAGGAAAAAGTATTACAATATAATAAACTTACAGAGGAAAAATTATCCATTCACACAGCTTTAAATCATTTCTCTTTAAAAGTCAACTACTGCTCCCATGTGACTAAGTCATTTAAGAGCATGCACTGAAAATCCCGTGTCTCAGTGAAAGAAAAGGGGAGTGGCCAATCCACTCCCACAGACCCTACATTTTCCTATATGACTTCTCCAGTACAATTGTTAGAGGTAATTATATTTCAATCTGAACCCTTAAATATGAAAGTCCCTAAGTTATTAGTTCACTAAATTTAATTCATCATTTTGTATATCCAATTAGCATTTCTAACTTTACCCTGCAAAAAAGGAGAGGGAAACCCCCTCCCCTGGAATGTAATCTCTGTAGTAAGAAGAAAAATCCATCTCTATAGCAACCAGGTCAAAAGCCAAACCTTATCTGTTCTGCAGGTCTCTGGAGACTGGACACACATTGAAACAATGGGACTTCATAAAACTAAGCTACAGCCTGTGTGTATCTTCTCTGGTCTTCAGCAGAGCTTATATATTAATTCTAGTGACATGAGAGAAGGCCTACTCCTGTTTCCAGTGACCTCAGCACAAAAACACATATTTAGGTCAATATATTATCCCCTGTATGTTTTATCTAGTTTGTGTTCTGGCTTCTCCTATTGTAATTTTATCTAGCCATTTAAACCCTCCTCCTTTGCCCTTGGATAGCTCCTTATCTTATAAACAAACCCTGACTAGTAAATCCAGAGCAATGGAAGGAAAATATAATGGCTATTTTATTTTTCATGCTTGCCCATTCCACCACATAGCTGTCCATTTTTAATAGGCTGCCACGCCCAGGTTCAAAAGAGCCTCATCAAAAGGCATTCAAAATGCCTTCTTCACTTAAAATTCAAATTCTTAGGAAGGCACTTATTACAAAATGACTAAATGTTGTGCATTTTGTTTCAGAGAGGAGCTGAAGTGTTTCCTTGAAAATGGGACATTGACTCACCTCAAAGTCTGCTTCTCCAGAGACACTCCAAGCTATCCTGAAAGAGTGGCACAGAAATATGTGCAAGATTATCTCCGAGTGTGTTCTCAAGATATTGCAAGAATCTTAGTGAAGGAAAAAGGTTACTTCTATGTGTGTGGGTATGTAGTCAGAAAATCAAAGATGCTAATGAAGCGGAAATATTTCAGAAGACTGTTATATATGTTTGGGACAGCATGCAGCTTTGCTGACTTCACAAATAAATTTAGTAGTGATGTTATACAGACCATAGAGGTTAATGTTCCATCAATATGCTTAAAAATTTTTTTTAGAACTCCAGCTGTGGCATTTATGGGTCCTTCTACTCAAGTGTGCCAAGTTTTGGGCTTTAATGTGCAACAAGTCAAAAAACAATGCTGCATCAAGAAGGGGCATTCTTATTATTTTTTATTGCAGGTTGTGCATTAACATTTAGAATAATGAATGATACCTGCTCCCTTTGAATACCAAAACACTTTGCAAGTCTTATTCAGGGGCAGACTGACAGTGATCTGGCCCCCTAGGCAATTAGGGTCATGGGCCCCTAAGAATTTATTAAAAGTGATTAAAGTAGATAGATGTTAAAGGAGAATGGACACAGAGGTCATCTGTCATGGTCACATGCTCTCTGTGTTAGCACGCATTAAGTGTAATGAGCTAGCTAACTAACCACCCCTTTTATGAAGCCGTGCTAGTGTTTTTTATCGCCGGTCATGGCGGTAAAAACTTTGACACTCATAGAATTCCTATGAGTGTTGGAACTTTTATCACTGTCATCTGCGATAAAAAACGCTAATGTGGCTTCATAAAAAGAGGGGGGTGGGGGTAAGACTTCCATGCTCACTATCTGCCCATGCTATGCCCCCAATAAAGAAATTATAAAAATTCAATATTGCATGGCTTAATGTGCAGAAGCAGGCAAACTACGGCAAAACTCCTTAATATGATCATGTGGCAGCTTGTTCCTGCATATTAAGGTCCTAATTCTATAAAGTCTGCCCACGAGAATTTGTGGGAGCCAGTAAGGAAGCCACTCAGTGCCGAGAAGCAGCGCCAAATCACGTTGCTGCTCATGCCGCTGAAATGGACTAAGTGGATCCGTGCAGCCGATTAGCAGTAGGGCAGGAGTTTGGAAAGCTTGCTCCTGCCCACTGCACCTCCACAACGATCGGCAGAGGTAGGAAGATAGGGCAGGGAGGGGGGACAGAGGGCAGAGCCTGGGAGGGAGCGTGCAGAGCCTGACAGGGGAGGGGAAGATGGAAGGATGCTGGGTGCAGAGCCAGACAGGAGAGGGGAGGATGGAAGGGTGCTGGGCGCAGAGCCTGACAGGGGAGGGGAGGAAGGAAGGGGGCTGGGTGTAGAGCCTGACGGGGCAAGACACTTAAATATTAAGCTGCCCGACTTTAATTTGAGTCAACCATTTTTTCCTCCTTTTATGGGGGGGGAAATGGGGTCTCGACTTATATTCAGATCGACTTATATTCAAGTATATACTGTATTTGATATACTGCTTTTCTTAACAATTATTGTCAAATCAAGGCGGTTAACAAAGTTAAAAGCAATAGATTCAAAGGAATAAAGACTAAGAAAAAAGCAGACGGGGGAAAATGCAGGCGCTGTTTCCAGAATCAGGGTCTAAAATGTCTGTAGAATTAGGCAAAATGCCAACAGTCTATCCTTTCTCTTAGATAGTGCCAATATTAAAGCAGTGTATGCTGCTACAGTACAGAAGTGCTTTTAATATTGGGCCATATTTTATGTATTTACAATAAAAATTGTTAGTATAAATTTTTAAATATTACTTAGGTTATTGGAAGTTTTACATAATGTATGTCGTGCTCTTAAAAGGGAGCTTAGGAAGAAAATTTGCAAGAGAAATGTTTCACACACATCTGTAATGTAATTTTTTACACTTAGGCAGTGGCGTACCTAGGGTATGTGGCACCCGGGGCCCATCATTTTTTGACACCCCCCCCACACACCCCCCATGCAAAAAATATTTTTTGTAATAACCATGAAACGGTATAAATGGTCAGAAAAGAAACAGGGAGTGAAAATATTCTTTTATTGAACCTCATATATGTAACCATTATTCCAAACATAACATAACATAAATTAAGACTGAATTGTCATGACATGAGAAGTACATATGGAGTAGTTGCAGGTGATGCTTGGGACAGTTCTGATTGTGTTAGTTTGGTTTTATGTGTTTTTTGAATAGAAGGGATTTTATTTCTTTTTTGAAGGTTTTGTAGTCTGTGGTCGAGGTCAATAGATTGTAGAGTTCGGGGTCGAGTGTTGCAGCTCGAATAGCTAGGAAGTTTTCGAACAGTTTTTTTCTTTTGACGTTTTTGGTTGGAGGGTGTGTGAATGGTGTGCAAGTTCTCCTATGTCTGGTTGAGGTGGATTTAATTATTTAGCTGAAGAAATTAGTTAACCACCACCCCCCCATTCCACACACATTAATTCTCTTCCATTTTTGTTCCCATTCTAAAAAACACTGATAAGTTCCCAGAAAAAAAATACATTAAAATAAGAAGTGAAAACAAAGGCCCCTACAGATGAGAACATAACATAAGAATAGCCTAACTGGGTCAGACCAATGGTCCATCATGCCCAGTAGCCCATTCTCATGATAACCAATCTAGGTCATTAGTACCTGTTCAAAACCCAAAGAGTAGCAACATTCCATGCCACCGATCCAGGGCAAGCAGACACTTCCCCAATGTCTTAATAACAGACTATGGACTTTTCCTCCAGGAATTTGTCCAAACCTTTCTTAAAATCAGCAATGCTATCTGCTTTTACCATAACTTCTGGCCACTTCATTTTTAAGCTTAGTTCTTTCCTTCCAAACAGAGACCTTGCTAGATGTCAAATACAGAAAGAACAAGGTAACTTCACAAGGCTTAGCTGTGCAGGAAATATGAATCTCCTCATACACCCACCATATAGTGCAAAAATGTGCAAAGATCTGTTTTTTTCTTTCGATCACTACATAGTCTAATGCCACACAAGCAGCGCTGTTACAAACATATTCTGAAGGTCAATGCTAAGGTTAACAAAGTTTCCTTCCTTGGACCACAAGGAGATACTGACAAACCACTGGAAGAGATCCCAAAACAACTACCCAGGCACAACACCCAAAGACCCACTCAATGTGTGAACCAGTTGAGTTGAGTGGACTAACTGGGGGGTGGAAATGGGCCCGGAGTTTGCTCAGCAGAATTTCCCAGACCACCTCTTCCTCTCAACACATTGACACGCTGCCGCCACCACCACCACCATTAGGAACACCTCACCGGGTAGGCCAGCAATGCTTATAAACTTTATAAAACACATTATTATATTTTCTTATAAACCACATATTTTAATTGAACTCTCTGACATCCTCAGCCTTGCCATTCACAAAAATAGAAGGAAGAAAAGTTCCCGTTTCCTGCTGTCTCATGTCCCCGGCCTATACAATATTTTTCTTTTGCAGACCCTTCAAAAGTCTGACCAAATCCTCGTTTCACTTGGATTATAAAGTACTGAGGATGCCATCTCTCTCCAATCCCAGGTCCTAAAGTCTAAGACAGTAGCGCAAACTAGTGCTACCCGATTCAAGAAAAAAAATTTTTTCGATTAGATTCAGCCTATTGAATTGGTTTTTCCATTCAACTTTCCTGCCCAATTGGGTGTTTGTTTATTTTTAAAACATCCTAGTAGGTTTATTTTATAGCTTTTTCACCCCCCTTTGGCTTCTCCTAACCACACTGGCGCTGTGGTGTAAATAAAATAAAGAAACAAAAAGGACTTTTCCTCTCTGTTAAATCCTAGCTCACGTTTGCGGTCTTACACCAGCTCTGGCAGGATACACATTTCAAATCTGACATATTGTAATCACAAATACAGAAAATAAAATTAGTTTTTCTACCTTTTGTTGTCTGGTTATTTTTCAAATCTTGTTGGTCCAAGGCTCTGGTTGTCTTCTGATAACTTGCTTGCCAGGGTCTCCTTCTTCCTTCTTTCAGCATGCTAACCATCCATCTGCTATCTCTGTCCTCCCCATTTCCCTTCCCTCCCCAGGAGGTCTGGCATCTATCCTTTTTCGTCTCCCTCCATAGATCTATCTTTTCTTCCATCCAGCATCTCTCCCTCCTTCCCCACCAACCCAGGGTCCACCATCTCTCCCTTTCTTTTCCCAACTACCCTCCTATCCAGTATCTCTAAACCCCCCTCCACACCATCCCTTGTGTCCAACTTCTCTCCCTTTCTGTTCCTTCCCTCTCTAAAAACTATGGTCCATCATCTCTCTCCCTCTTCTCTATTTTCAGACCCATTATTTCTTCCCACCCAAAGTCCGGCATATGCACATCTCTTTGAACTCCCCCATTCCCTCCGCGTATTTCTACACCAGGGCCCCCCTCCCTGAAGGCCTGTCCCCCCTTAAAGGTCTGCATCCCACCCCTGAAGGCCTGCACTCCCCCCCCGAAGGCCTGCACTTCCCCTCCGAAAGCCTGCACCCGCCCTTGAAGGCCTGCCTGCCTGCCTGTCCCCCCCCTTGAAGGCCTGCCTGCCTGCCTGATCCCCTTGAAGGCCTGCCCCCCCTTGAAGGCCTGTCCCCCCCTTGAAGGCCTGCCTGTCCCTCTCTTGAAAGCCTGCCTGCATGTCCCCTCCCTTTGAAGGCCTGTCCCTCCCTTGAAAGCCTGCCTGCCTGCCTGCCTCCCCACTTAAAGGCCTGTCCCCCCTTTGAAGGCCTGCCTGCCTGTCTGTCTCCCCTTTGAAGGCCTGCCTGTCCCCCCCCTTGAAGGCCTGCCTGCCGGCCTGCCTGCCCGCCCCACCCCGAAGGACTGCTCGCCCCTTGGCCTCCCTGCACCACCTGAATCAGGCCCTGAGGGGGTGCTCCCAGCCTTGCCGTTCAGTCCCCCCCACCCCCGAAGGACCGCTCGCCCCCCTGGCCTCCCTGCACCACCTGAATCAGCCCGCAGTGGGATCGTGATGTCAGCGATCCCTTCGCTGCTTCGGAGCTGCTTCCTCCGCCGCGGTCCTGCCCCTTCTCTGACGTCAGAGAAGGGGAGGAGCGGGACCGCGGCGCAGGAAGCAGCGCCGAAGCAGCTCAGGGATCACCGACATCGCGATCCCGCTGCGGGCTGCTTCATAGGTGGTGCAGGGAGGCCAGGGGAGCAAGCGGTCCTTCGGGGGTGGGGAGGACTGAACGGCAAGGCCGGGAGCACCCCCTCAGGGCTGGCACCCGGGGCGGACCTCCCCCCCCTTAGTACGCTACT
Organism: Geotrypetes seraphini; assembly: GCF_902459505.1. Classification (NCBI taxonomy): domain Eukaryota; kingdom Metazoa; phylum Chordata; class Amphibia; order Gymnophiona; family Dermophiidae; genus Geotrypetes; species Geotrypetes seraphini. The sequence goes on along the minus strand of NC_047085.1, from coordinate 277,239,568 downwards.
GCACTTAGGAGCTGATATTCAAACCACAAGAGTTAGCTGGGTTGACCCTCGTTGTCAGCGCTGAGCCTGGATATTCAGTGTCAGGCCATTTCCAGTAACTGGCACTGATTATCCGGTGTATTTTTGGCTGCTAAAAACTTAGCCAGCCATATCGATATTCAGTGCTGGCTGGCTAAGTTTATAGTGGCTAAAGACAGACCAGCTATTTATTTATTTATTTTTATTCTTTATTTATATTTTCACCAAATTTTTACAAGAAAATTAACTTCTTGTTATAGAAATACAGTAGATAATGGTAATATACATCCAACAAAAATTTACAGGCGACATAGTTATACATCCTTCCTTAGACCCTTGAAGGCCTGCCCCCCCTTGAAGGCCTGTCCCCCCCTTGAAGGCCTGCCTGTCCCTCTCTTGAAAGCCTGCCTGCATGTACCCTCCCTTTGAAGGCCTGTCCCTCCCTTGAAAGCCTGCCTGCCCGCCTCCCCACTTGAAGGCCTGTCCCCCCTTTGAAGGCCTGCCTGCCTGTCTCCCCCTTTGAAGGCCTGCCTGTCCCCCCCCTTGAAGGCCTGCCTGCCGGCCTGCCTGCCCGCCCCACCCCGAAGGACTGCTCGCCCCCTGGCCTCCCTGCACCACCTGAATCAGCCCGCAGCGGGATCGTGATGTCAGCGATCCCTTCGCTGCTTCGGAGCTGCTTCCTCCGCCGCGGTCCTGCCCCTTCTCTGATGTCAGAGGAGGGGAGGAGCGGGACCGCGGCGCAGGAAGCAGCGCCGAAGCAGCTCAGGGATCACTGACATCGCGATCCCGCTGCGGGCTGCTTCATAATTGGTGCAGGGAGGCCAGGGGAGCAAGCGGTCCTTCGGGGGTGGGGGGGACTGAACGGCAAGGCCGGGAGCACCCCTTCAGGGCTGGCACCCGGGGCGGACCTCCCCCCCCTTAGTACGCTACTGCACTTAGGAGCTGATATTCAAACCACAAGAGTTAGCTGGGTTGACCCTCGTTGTCAGCGCTGAGCCTGGATATTCAGTGTCAGGCCATTTCCAGTAACTGGCACTGATTATCCGGTGTATTTTTGGCTGCTAAAAACTTAGCCAGCCA